>NC_141079.1:39985387-40022887 GCF_041138505.1 Cibotium barometz | reverse complement strand
TGTAAGGGACATGTATGGGTAAATGCAGGATCTTATGTGGGGAAGCAATGAAGGCACAATTTGTGTAACAAAGGGTGTAGGCTACAAGTCAATGCCTTAAAGGAGCAAGTTACCATGTTGCGCACCGAGGTGTCAACTCTTAAAGTCAGTTTAAGCAGACTGAATGCTATTATGATCAAAATGTATAAGTTGTGCTTTTAAACAGAAGATGGTTGGACGGAGTCAAAATAGAGTAATGGACTCGAGCAATGTTTTGCATTTAGCACATGCTGACCAGATAAGTTAAATGAATATAACGCACAAAGAACAACGTAATGTTTCTAGGCGGCAAGGAACAATATTTAAAAAAAAACAACCAGCTAGAAATGTAGAGCAGAGGGAGCAATTTCGAACACAAGAACGTGCTCACCAAGAATGCAATGTGAACCAAGATATTTCTAGAGAAAGGAATGTGATAGACACTCCAATAAGAAGTAGAAGGGTTCAATTAGATGCAACCAGGGCCTCTCGCCATTCAATTATAGTAGAACGAACTTTAGGTAGCAGGGGTGTGATAATAAGTAGAGGGGGATACCTCTCTATTCTTCGTCAATTTCTATTAAGAGAGGATATAAGACACTCGTCTATGAACCTATTAGTGTTTTGCACTCCAACTCTTCACTCCCTGGGATCTCTTAAGCACTTTTGTAGTTTTTGCCATGCTCAATTGTGGAAAGATGAGACAAAAAAAGCTCTACGTCATGTTGTAGTAGGAAGCCATTGTTGTAACTTGTAAAGCACAGCGTGTGTCATTGTTGGCGTTAGAGGAGCCACCCTAGTTTCTAAGAATTCTATTGCATGATGGCAATGATTCTAGAAGCAAATTATTTAGAAAGAACATACGGGCATACAATAGTGTCCTAGATTTTGTATCATTGGGTGCTGATATTGATGAAACATTTTTAAAAAATAGAGGCATATATAACTTTCGATTTCATGGCAATGTATATCATCGTGTTGGAACTTTATTGCCTGATGGAGGACGGGAAGAGCGCCCACGTTTTGCACAGCTATATGTATATGACACATAGCATGAACTACAAAATCGCTTGGATGGCATGCCTGGTTTGGATCCTGGGGTTTTAGAATTGCTGCAGAGGATGATACGTGCATGCAATCCATATGCCAAGTCATTGCGAGCTATTGGGGAAGTATTGGGAAGCAATCCACATGCAGATTTAAAGATGATAATTTGCGAGAACCGCTCTACTTCTAGACAATACTTGGTGTCCACAGCTAGCGAGGTTGTTGCTATCATGTTAGGGTAAGGAGATGATGCTGATGTCGGCTATCGAGACATCCAAATTTTTTTGCGCAATGGGTTTGTGAGAAGAATATCTAATTTACATCGATCATATATGCCACTCTTATATGTTCTTTTATTTCCACGAGGGGAGGATGGTTGGCATATATACATTCCATATGCTGGTGTTCCTGCCCATGCATCACTGCATGAGATTCAAATCTCAAAATGTGTTACTCAAAGACAATATTATGCATACCGATGCAAATCAGACGTGATACCAATGCTTTCCTTCTACGTGGGGGAAGATTACTGCAACAGTACATTGTAGATGCATATAGTAGCATGGGGGAATCGAGGTTGGTATGGATATGTAATAATCAAACAACTTCGCGTGCAGAAGTGTATCAAGGATTATCAGACATGGTTAATGCAGCTGATGGTACAAGAACTATACTAGGCAACACTATGGGACGTAGAGTTGTGGTACCATCTTCTTTTATAGGAGGGCCATGGTGTATGTATCAGCTATACCAAGACGCAATGGCAATTGTAAGGAAGAAGGGTAAGCCAGATTTGTTCATTACATTCACTTGCAATCCACAATGGTCTGAAATATCTGAAGCATTGCTTCCAGGGCGCAGAGTGCGCATGATCGACCGGATTTGGCAACCCGCGTGTTTAATAAAAAACATAAGGATGTGATGAGGCCAATTACAAAGGATAATTTGTTTGAAAAAGTGGCTGGTTATGTTTGTGTGATTGAGTTCCAAAAGAGAGGTTTGCCATTTGTTTGGAAAAGTGGCTGGTTATGTTTGTGTGATTGAGTTCCAAAAGAGAGGTTTGCCACACTCACACATATTATTGATTTTGGCAAATGAATTTAAGGCAACTGAGATTAGTCATTATGATCAATTAGTATGTGCAAAGCTTCCTAATAGGGAAATGTTTTTTGAGTTACATGAGATTATTAGACAATGTAATGTTCATGGCCCATGTGGTGCACTAAATCCCGATGCTCCATACATGACTAATATGAAATGTAGTCGTCATTATCCGCATGCCTTCTCTGAATCTATTGTGGTGGGTAGCGATGGCTATCCTATTTATATGCATCGAGATGATGGCAGGAACATACAAGTGAAAGGAGATGTCTTGACAATCGTTGGATAGTGCCATTTAATCCTTTCCTCTCCATGAAATACAAGGCACACATCAATGTTGAAGTATGCTCCACAATCACAGCAGTTAAATATTTGTATAAATATGTGTACAAGGGTCATGACAGAGCAACAATCAGAATATGTGTACAAGGGTCATGGCAGTTAAATATTTGTATAAATATGTGTACAAGGGTCATGACAGAGCAACAATCAGAATGCAAACTGTAAATCATGTAGAAAGGCAAGGAGAACTAGAACATTCAACTGATGATGTGGTGGATGAGGTCAGTAGGTACTTGGATGCATGTTATGTGTCAGATCAGAAGCATGCTGGCAAATTTATGAATATGATATGCATGCAGAAAAGCCCGATGTTCAAAGATTACAAGTTCATCTTCCCCTACATAATAATGTCATGTTTTGATATGATGATAATTTGCAGAGAGTATAATCGATAGAGAAAAAAACAAAAAAACTACCCTTACAGAGTGGTTTGCATGCAATGAGTTGCACGATGATGCAAAAGATTTGCTTTACAGTGACTTTCCTAGTCGATGGGTTTGGAACACGAGTCTTAAGAAGTGGACTAGAAGAAAGTTAGGCAATAGCATCGGTCGCATGTACAACGTTTGTCCATCTGCTGGTGAGTAATATTTCTTGCGTATGTTGCTTACTATTTGCAAAGGTTGTAAGTCTTTTGATGACTTTGCGCACTTTTGATGGGCAAGTCTATCCTACTTTCAAGGGAGCATGCATAGCTAGAGGTTTATTGGAAAGTGATGAAGAATGGTTTATATGTATGCAAGAGGCCGCGTTTCATCAAACCGGTTCGCAATTGAGACGCCTATTTGTCACAATTTTGGTGTTTTGTGAGCCAACCTCTCCTGGCCTTTTGTGGGCAAGATTTTCATCAAAAATTTCAGATGATTTTTTTTCATGCATTTAAATGATCGTCAGATAGTGGCAAAGAATGAGGCTCTCTTGCATTTAGAGTGCATTCTTCAACAACATGGCCGAAGGTTGGTTGAGTTTGAGGGAATGCCTCCTGTGGACAGATCAACTGTGTCCATAGTTACAAATGGATTATTACAAGAAGAGAGAATATTTGATGTTGAGTAGCAGGCACAAATTGCTGATCGAATGAAAACAACTCTAAATGATTATCAACTAGCGGCCTTTAATCAAATTTTGGATGTAGTATATGCAGGTGTTGGTGAAGTGTTTTTTCTCAATGGTCCAGGAGGGTCTGGAAAGACCTTTCTCTATAATTGTTTGCTATCTTGGTTGCATGGGGAGGGGCATGTTGCTTTGGCGTGTGCATTGGCATTGCAACCTTGCTACTAGGCAATGGTTGCACAGCTCATTCACGGTTTAAAATACCATTGGACCTACATGCAGCTAGCACCTGTAATATAAAGCTTAACAGTCAGCTTGCAGATGTTGTGAAGCTAGCTAAGCTAATAATATGGGATGAGGCACCCATGACCCATCAATATGCCTTTGAAGCCTTGGACAGGACATTAAGAGACATCATGGGCAGTGATCAGCTTTTTGGTTGAAAGGTCATATTGTTTGGTGGAGATTTTAGGCAGGTCTTGCCAGTTGTTCCAAAGGGAGGACGAGAGGACATTGTTAATGCCACATTATGTCACTCACAAATATGGAGAGACACTACAGTATTGAAGCTTACACAGAACATGCGGGTACTTCGAAATGGTAATAACTAAACAGAGCATGAATTCATATAGTGGGTTCTAGAACATTGGCAAAGGAACAGAGAGGGAGCGAACAAAAGAAGGTATTGTGTCAATTCCATCAAAAATGCTTTTAGAGAGAGGGTCTATGGAGGACATGATTAAATGGATGTATATAGGGCTTCTAAGTGTTGTAGATTATGCATCGTAATTTAGAGAGCGTGCTATTCTTGCACCTCGAAACCTTGAAGTTGATGCAATCAAAAGCAGTGCACTGGATGCCATGCCTGGGGAGAGCAAGGAGTACTTGAGTGCAGATTCAGTTAATAACAGTGCTTTTTATATGCAACAGAGTACCTATACAATCTTAATCTTGGTGGTGGTTATCCACCTCATCAACTGATTCTGAAAAGAAATGCTCCAATAATTTTATTGCATAATCTAAATCCTCGAGAGGGATTATGCAATGGTACTCAATTAATATGCAAGGAATTTCATACAAAGGTGTTAGAGGCCAAAATTATTAATGGGACTAACATTGGAGATAGGGTTTTCATTCCAAGAATAACTTTCATTCCAAGTATATTGCAGCTTCCATTTGATATGAAGCAAAGGCGTCGACTCGCATTTGCCATGACAATAAATAAATTACAAGGCCAAACAATGTCTCTTTTAGGATTATACTTGGCAACTCCAGTATTTAGTCATGGACAGTTATATGTTGCTTTCTCACGTGTGCAATCATCGAATGCTGTTAAAGTATTTCTTCAAGATACTACCTGCTGTGAGACCAATGTGAGTGGTCGAGAGACGGTTTGTACTATTAATGTTGTATATAAGGAAGTTTTGCATATGGCAATAAGAACTTCCTAAAAGCAATTTGTTACATGTCTAATTGTAACCATTTACCATCGAGTTTTATTGGTGGACTTGAAAAATAGATCAAATGCAATGGCAGTTATCCATTCCAAGGGCAAACTTGATTTATTTATTACTTTTGCATGCAATCAAAACTGGTAAAAGGTTTTAGATGCTTTACTTCCGAGACAGTGTGTATGTGATCGACCTGATTTGATAGCTATAGTTTTTTTACCAGAACGTTCTTTCAGTTATGGTCTCTAACTTGGGGGAGGATATCCACCTTATTGCTTGGCTTACAAATAAGTAACCTTGTTTATGCGTGGATCTTGGATGCTTCTAGGTAATTATTTCAGGTATCGTATTGAAGTTATGTGTTCTAATTTTCTGTATGTGTCTAATTATTTCAGGTAACGTATTGAAGTTATGTGTTCTAATTTTTTGTATGTGTCTTTTTGTATGCATGTGTATCTTTCCTATTAAGCACATCCTTTCCCCTGCCGTATGACAAAGGAGGATGCATGCCAAAGGAGTTTTCGTGGCTCTTTGTTCTTTGTTTTATGTATATATTCTAAAAAGTTTTGTTTTGTTTTAGGGACAATCATGTATAACATTCTATTCACTTTGGATATGTTGGAGTCGAGGGTTGAAGGTTTACAACTTCATATCCATTTTTTGGTATCTATTCATTATTTTTTTAATGATTTTTTAGTGCGACATATATAACTTACTTTATTTATAGAGCCACCTCTTTGGTGTGCACCCCTTCCTCATCAACATGTTGCTGGGATTATGATAGATGGCCACAAGGATGGGTGCGTAAATTACAAGAAATTCTTTCAAGATTTCCATGTTTGTTTATATAACTTCTTAATTTCTTGTTTGTTTTAGGATTTTGCCTGTGGTGGTTTTTTTCATGGTCAAAGTTGTGGAGGAGGGCATTGAAAGATATGGGATTAGTGTTCTCGATGAGGAGTTGGGAGTATACTTATTTACAAAAGAGTATGTTTGTGACACTAACTATGACACAGAGAGATGTGTTGTCTCTTTTGAGGGATTCTGTATACCAGAGGCTTGGACCTTACTCTCTCTATACCAGAGGCTTGGACCTTATTCCGTACGTACATGATTTTCTCCCTTCGATACGAGTATTTTGTGGCGCTGGACAAAGCTCTATTTCAATCTTCATTTGTGACAGGTAAGATTAACTATAACTATAATTGATTTATGGTAATTTTTTAATTAATGTTTTATCAATAATTCTCTCTTTTCTTTATAGGGAGATGCGTCAATTGCATACCACGTTGGACGGCGACGTCATGCATTCCCTGTCGTTGATAGGAAATGGACGTTTTATTTTTTGTGCTATGGTAAGAGAGAGAGAGAGTGGGACAAGCTCCTATTAATCTAGGATTTGAAAAATATTATATATATATATATATGTATGTATGTATGTATGTATGTATATATATATATGTACATATATATGTATATACATAAATATATATATACATGTATGTATATATAACCATATATGTAAGGAAAAGAAAAATAATATTTTTATTTTTAAAATTCGTTAAGCAAAAAATAAGAACACTTTCATTTTCAACAGACATGTTTGATAAGTTGGTTTGGAGTTTATATATATATGTGTATATATATATATATGTATATATATATATATATATAATATATGTATATGTATATATGTGTATATATGTATATATATGTGTGTGTGTATGTGTGTGTGTATATATATATATATATATAATACACATATACAAACACACACACACACACACACACACACACACACGTATACATATATGTATATACACATATACATATATATATATATATATATATGTAAGAAAAAAGAAAAAACAATATTTTCATTTTTAAAATTCCTTCTAGGATTTGAAATATTATATATATATATATTATATATAACCATATATGTAAGAAAAAACAATATTTTTATTTTTAAAATTCCTTAAGCAAAAAATAAGGCCACTGTCATTTTTAGCAAAGACATGTTTGATAAGTTTGTTTGGAGTCTCTCTCTATATATATATATGTATGTATGTATGTATGTATGTACACACATACACATACATATATGTATGTGTGTATATATACATATATACATATATGTATAACCATATATGTAAGGAAAAAGAAAAAACAATATTTTCATTTTTAAAATTCGTTAAGCAAAAATCAAGGACACTTTCATTTTTAGCAAAGACATGTTTGATAAGTTGGTCTTGGGAGAAGGCGCACTATTGAGGGAAAAAAAAAACAGGTTTTAAATATCTATTCGTAAAAAATTGTCGTGTCACTCTGTATTATATTCATTATACCCAATTCCTATAATCACTACCACTCTCTCACTTTATTTTCCCTTTTTTTTTTAAAGCAGGGGTTTTGTATTAGAAAAAGAAAAGGGACTGATGATTACATAGCAGATACGGTATTTTCCCTTTTTTTTAAACAAGTATATGATTAAGTCCATTAAAAAAAGTACTCTTTTACAAATAACAATTCTCAGAATTCTACGCACACAGTTGAGCAAGGACGGACCAAAAAAGAACAGTGATCCTTGCACGAAAAGCTTCTTGATTCAATGGTACGTACAAATTTAAGCATGTGGCTTATAATTCAAAATCAGACAAGACATTTTTCTTTGGAATAACAAACCATAGTCTATGCTAATGACGGCTAAGAAGGTGAAATTCGAGAAGGAAAATTAAACTAGAATAAATTTATACACGACGGAGGCGCCACTTGACACGCGTGGCGTCCATGTGGGGTCACGAAGGGAGCATTTTTTTTCTTTTCTTTGTGGCAGCCGGCTGTGTTGAGTGCAATCATATGGGCTGCTGAACCCACATCATTAAAGCAAATGTCCACTTGGCAGCCAGGCCTTTGCACCACCTTTGTTTGCCCAATGCACACACTCTCCCCCCACCTTCCTAAAGCCCCCTTCCAAAAAAAGCTAATCACTATCAGAGACTCAAACCAAACTTGGGAACCACTTCTAGTACCATCTCTCTCAACTCCTCTGGTTCTAGCATCTCAGCATTCTTCACCTGCAAACACATTGCCACCATTAGAGCTCCACAAGTCCCACAGTACATGCTTGTCTTTCAAACCCTAAATTAAGCTTCAGAAGGCCTCACACTTGGGCTTGACAACGCCCTCCTTGCCCACATTGCATGAGACCTACAAAAGGATGATATGTCTTGTATTACCTTCATGACTATGGTGTTAAGGATGTGGTCGCTGACTGATGTGAGATTTGCATTCACAATCTCAAAGTCTAAGGCATCTAGTGCCCTTGTGAGCTGCACCAGAACCCCAGGGCCTTTCTTGCAATGTATTCTGAGGTGATAAGTTTGCTCTTCCATCTTGGAGACATCTAGCTGCAGCAAAGAACCACACACTTCAAAATGAGCAACCCACAAATTCAACGTTTCCATGGACAACCTCTCTCAAGCCACCCCTGGTAAAGCAAAACTAAGACCTGCGTTTGAATTCCTAAAATCTACATACCTCTAAAATCTTGTGTTCTGGGAATTTCGTCGCCGCCGGTCGCATGGAAGCCATGCCATCATTGGCACTGTCACCCTCTACACTGCCATCTCTACTTGATTGAAGGGTGAGGATGTCACTTTGCATAACCTCAACTTGCTTTTGAAGATCCTGGACATAGTTTATGGCATCACCCACAATTGAAGCCTTGTCCATCTGCAAAACATGACGGAATAATGGCGTAAGATAAAGCATATGTATTATCTCCTGAGAAATGAACCCAGGCTCAGCACATGTGGGATGTCTACTGCCAAATACTGTATACAAAAAAGAGAGATATAGCACAAGAGCACCACAATGAATGCATACATCTACCTAATATTCAAGTATAATCCACACAGTAACTAAAAGAATCTCATGCACTCAGGCTCTCAATCGCCCACATTAGTGACCATTCTACATACATTAACCTTCGAGTAGAAAAATTGTGCTCTCACCTTGCTGATCTTGGGGACAATTGCTCTCAAGGAGTAGAGCCTCTCATTGAGCTTTTTTCTCCTCCTCCGCTCAGAGACAAGGTTCTTGGACATGGGGCTCTTACCGTTGGGGCTGGGCTTGTCCCCATCATCATCATCATCCATGGCGTCGCTGTTGTCTGAAGATTCCAGCTGCTTGAGGAGGTCATTAGCAGACTTGGGTCTCTTAAACCCATCCTTTTTTGGTGCCAGAGATGAGCTCTTTCTCTCCGCATGGAGAGAGGGAGAGGGAGAGGGAGACGCGGCCTCCTTCTCCATGCTCCAGCTGAGCCAAGACTTGCAGGCATCAGATTTCACGGCGGTAACAGTCTTCACAGCGGTGTCAGTTGGAATGGGCTCAGAGGGATGTTGCAAGATAGAAAGGTCAGCTTGGTCTTGAAATTCATGGAGTTTCCATGCAGTGAAGTTGCCCTCTGAGGGCAAGTTCCAGTCATCACAGTTGATGTCCATGGGAGCAGAGGAGGCGGCGCCGCCCAGGCTGGAGAGGAGCATCTCCTGCTCCAGGGAGCTCAGAATGGTGGGGCTGTCGAGGATGTCCAGATCCTCAGTGGAGATGGTGGTGGGGGAGGAGACCCCCATAGGGCTGCTCTTCATGTAGCCAGGGAAAACTTCATGGTTGTTCGAAGCAGAGCCCAGCAGAGGGCGCAGGGCTCTCATGGATTCCAGGAGTTTATCACACTGAGCGGAATGCTTGCATGCATCAATGGATGCCATGGCCGAACTGGCAAAAGAATACGGGGAGATTGCAATGCTTGTGTTTGATTGGGCACCTCGAAGGATGAATTGGGCAGAGAGAGAGAGAGAGAGAGAGGCAGAGGAGAGACACAGAATTGCAGTCTTTCACCTAGAGCTTGGCTATGGCTGGGTGGAAATGAGCAGAGGAGAAGAGAACTGCAGGGAAAACAGTGGAGATTTGCTGTGGCAATAAAGAAGACGAAGCACGAGACAGCGCAGTACTCAGCAGGGCACGCAGGAAGGAGTCAGGGATCGTATAGTTATATAGACTTATAGTGTACATAAGCTAGTGTGAACTTGTGCCATGTGGACTTTGGAGTTAGAAGCCAAGGCCGCAGATCTAGCGGCAACGCCTCCATATTTGCGGGGGCCCCGCCAAATTGGAGGGAGCACAGGGAAGCACCGTCAACCTGGCCTCCGCTCTATTCAGCCATGCGTAGGAAGCTCGGCGTGTCGTCAAATCTGGCCTTTTGTTTTCTCGGCTATCTTGGCCGGCCGACGTCACCCTCTCCTCCTGTCCATACGATGGCTGGCCCTCCCGTGCGATCCTTGGGCCCACTTACTTATGACCCGTCCTGTACACGTGAGCCGTGACCACCCACAAAAATCATCTGCATTTTACTAAGGTTCACACCGACTATTGCCCCCCCAACCATGTGCTTCTTTGCCCAATGTCAGCTCCTCCTTTTTGTAGCACCCACAATTGAGCCCTTTTAGTGCCCCTTCACACTAACGAAATTCCCTCCAAATCTCCACACGCCTTCTTTGCATCCTTTTGAGTCACAAAAAATTTGGCACACGATTAAGAGCACTATGGTTAGGCAGTCCTTTTCATTATTAGAAAAATATATTTTGCTAATAATGCGATCCAAAATCTATACATCAATCAATTTACACCTAAACTTTTTAAAACCTCGGTAGTTAATGTCAAGGCAACCCAAATTTTCAACCATTTTTCTTTAATCTAAGTCATGAAACATACAAACGATGGTTTTTTTAGCATTGATCTGCATATTTTGATCAATTTCAACTTTTCTAATTACATATTTTGCACAGTTATTACAATAAGAACCATCCTCGATTGAGGTAAATGACTTTGCATATTTATTACAATAAGAACCATCTTCAATTGAGGTCAATGACTTTGCATAGTTATTACGATAAGAACCATCCTCAATTGAGGTCAATGACTTGTAAGTGTGGAGCTTATTTTCTTCTTGGTAATTTGAGATTTTGCATAGTTATTACAATAAGAAACATCCTCAATTGAGGTCAATGACTTGTAAGTGCGCAGCTTATTTGCTTCTTGGTTACTTCTCAATAAACACACTTACTTCTTGGTAATTTGAGATTTTGCATAGTTATTACAATAAGAAACTTGTAAGTGCGCAGCTTATTTGCTTCTTGGTTACTTCTCAATAAACGCACTTACTTCTTGGTAATTTGAGATTTTGCATAGTTATTACAATAAGAAACATCCTCAATTGAGGTCAATGACTTGTAAGTGCGCAGCTTATTTGCTTCTTGGTTACTTCTCAATAAACGCACTTAACCCACAAAGCCCACAAAGCCAATCAACAATAGTGTCTAATTCTATGTCAATTGCTCCCTTCTACCTTGCATTTTTAAGAGCCATAACATTCTGCACGACCTTTTTTCAAGAAAAATGCATGCCTTTTTTTCATTGGACTCTTTTATTTCCTAATATCTCAAATATTGAGATTCTTTTCCATCTAGCTTTTTCGATTAAGGCATAGAAAAATCGAAGCAAATGTATACAAAAACACGTGATTCACTATTTAATAAAGAAATAAATATGTAACAAATTCCTAACAAACATAAACAACAACACGTGATTCACTATTTATGATATATGTGGAGATCTACATATAGCATATGTGTGTCTACCTCGTTTTAATCCATCTTGAATTTCAACAAATTCACCTTTGACTGATGATCACTTGCCCCAAGGCCTGCCGTACCCACATACATATAACAATGCAAATAGTTTATTTTTTGTGAAAGTATGTGCAACTATCGTACGTGAAACCCAAACTACTTTATTTTGCATCCCCTATAGCTCAAAGCTTAGAAGCACCTAAAAATGAGGTTTGGTTTGCTTCTAGTATGCATCAACAAAATGATAAACTAGATCATAAAGATATTCTAAAAGGGATGATATGTGCACATGCTCATAGCTCAAACACTTCACATATCAATGTCAAAATCATGGATCACCTTTTCCCAATACTATGTATTATGATATCCCTTCTCCCTTATTTTGATGATCGCTTTCTAAGCATTCAAAGGTATATATTACCGTTTTTGTAAGAGTACTCCTTTTTAAATGCCTTAAATCTCAATGCTAAAAAGGCTTGAATTTTGCATAAACCTCTTAAGGTGCAACACCTAAGATCAACCACAGAAAAAGTTTTAAAAAAATATCTTTGAACTTGTGAAAAACTATGAACTCCAATTTGCTGATAGTTTGTTTGGTTATGTGTTTTTATGGCAGAAAATGTGATAAGAAGTGGATTTTTACATTCTTGTGTGTTTGTTTAGCTCTCTTAGTGTGTTAATTAGAAAAGTTTTCATTAATTAGACATAATTAGCGTAATGGTCTATTTTATTTACATTTAGCATTTTAATGTATTCATTAAACTTTATTTTCTCATTAATTAGTATATTGCATAATTATTAATTAATTAATAAGAATAATTTTAAAATATATTTGCATATTGCTGCACTGTAGCTTGTCTAGCTCATTTCTCTCTCAATTGAGCTCCAAATGAAAATCTAAGTGTAAATCTACGACTAAGCCAAAGGGACTTCCATGAACTAAGACAATTGGTCTAACCACTAGCACTATCATTCCTTTGCTAAAGAGCAAGAAGGTTCTTGACATGAATAGAAACCCATATATCTGCAACATTAGTGCTCACCTCCTTTAGGTTTCTAGTAAATGACACCCTATGGCCCTTCATCTAGCCATGTTAAGGTAAGTCTTCACCAAAACTTCCAATGGCATCTCCAAAAATTCTAGCAAAAAGACACCCTAGGGCCCTTCATCTAGCAGTGCTAGGGTATTTCTTCACCAAAAATCCCAATGGCATCTCCAGTGAGATCAACTTTTCACAAAGACCCGTAGAGCAACAGAGACTTTACACTTCACGATTTAGGTGTTAGAACGTGGGAGATGTTAAACAATTTATGGTAGTTAACTAGGTAGATGGCTTCAGCGGATGTCCCACCAAATTTTTATTTATAGAGCCGGAGATATTACAAGTGATCGGCACAAAGAACTATCTTATTTTACATCACTTTATAATTTTTATCCGGTCGAGCAATTTTTTCACTTATTGCATATGTTATGAACTTTTTCACTCAAATGAGCTCAGAAAGGGATGAATGAGTAGCTAAGTGTAATGCGAGCATCAAATTCTCGTGTACACTAGTAGAGCCTAGGACACACTAGTATACACAAACTCAAATAGTGGCCCACTTTTTATATTAAGTGTAACTCAACTAATGAAAAAGTACTTTCCCTTATGTGAGCTAGGACACACTATTGCATAAAGTCATGTACATTAGTAGCCTTGGACACACTAGTGCACAAAGTCAAATAATGGCCCACTTTTTGTATTAAGGATAACTCAACTAATAAGAAAAGACTTTACCTTATGTGAGATAGAGAGCTCTTGTCTACATACTCTTCTCTACTTCTTAGCTCTAGAGTGTGAGAGAGTGAGAGTGCTAGTGTATAGCTTGCAGGTTATCTTCTTCTCTACCACCATAGTTACATGTTGTGAGGGGATAAGACCTTGTAGAGCATCAACAAACCACGAGTACATCAGTGGGAGTTACAACAAGGAGACTAGCTTCAAAGTTGAAGGAGCTCAAAGGTGGAGCTTTATTCGAGCATAGTACACTAAATCCCTAATGACATTATAATCTTTCCTCATTAGACATGAAGAAAACAAAAGTCTTATAGGAGTCTTATCTTCTTATATATAAAACATGGTTGGACATTAGCTATGTAGTTGATATGTTGAGTAGTTTCTCAATTATAAGCCCCAAGAGATAGAAATGAAGATATGAAGTACATCCAAGCTCATAAGAGGATGGTATTACCTACACTTTGGAAAATAGCTTAAATGGGTATTGTGACTTGGCAACACCAAAAGTTTTTGCATCTCAAGCAATGGTTGAAGCAAAAGTGCTACCAACAATGATGACACTTTATGGAGAAAAATGATCGATGGCTAGTGGTTAAGATATGCTGAAGCCACTAAAGTAGAGTTCTCTAATGAATAAAGTAAAGAATTGAACAAGGTAGTCAGTCATGGTGGTGAGAAATGAATAATAGCCAAACCTAACGTAAAGAGAGAGCCACAACTCACCAAGTCCAAAAGAATAAAAAAGATATAACACTTTGATTGAATCTGAAAAGGAAGCCAAGAGGATCATGTCTCAAAAAGAAGATGATGATTTAAGATTAATTCCATAGCATTTCAAGTCATAAACTATTGATGAGATAACTATTGAGACGAGATAGCATTTCAAGTCATAAACTATTGTATGACGAGAGAACTATGGTTCATCTTAGAGCATAACACTTCAAACAAGGACAAGAAAGTGTGTTGTGCTGAGGTGAAGGAATTTGATATAACAAAATCTGATGACTATCTCATATTAGTCTTCTTACCCCCTAACTAAGAAAAGGAGTTGGTGAAATTACGAAAGGAATTCAAGGGTTTCTTGGCTTATGGGAAATACACAAAAATGAAGAGCATTTTTTTAGCAGTGGTGCAACATACCATCCCTATCATTGAAAGGTCTTGGCCCACCAATACAAAATCTTATCAAATTAAAAAGTACTTTGCATTTATAATTGTTAACAAGGAGGAAATTGACAAACCCCATGCGATTGAATTTATTTATGACATTGAGCACACTGATTAGTTTTCTCCCATCATTATTACACCAAGAAAAATTGAAAACTATGTGTTGGAGAACATTTTCTTGTAGGGTTATGTCCTAACCACTTTTAAAGGTTAATGTGTTCATTTTTCAAGGCATCACATGACACATGCAAAAATGATCAAAATCATTAGCTACTATAACTAATGTAGTAGAAGCAACAAAATTGAAGAGCACACACTTCAATTAAATAGTTGGGTAATAATTCCCTTAGATCCTCTCTAACCTATTTCTTACTAGCTTTCATTTAATGAACTTAGCATTTCACTTATTCCCTTGGATCCCTCTCAACTATTTCTTACTAGTTTTCATTCAACTAATTCTCGCATATTTCTTACTAGTTTTCATTCAACTAACACTAGTTTTCATTCAACTAACTATCACCTACTTCTAGCTTTCATTTAACTAACTCTGCATTTCTACCCCATAATTGGATATTGGTGGTTCAGACGTTACATTTTAGTATCTAGTATTCAATTTTTTTTTTAATTTTTCCAAAAAAGGATAAGTTTCTGACCCCTCTTGGAGGGCCTCGAATGCCGTACTCTGGACCCGACGAGTGACACTGTCACTATACTTGTCGATGACTTCTTTTACAAGTCTTGCAAAAGGGGCCTTTGCCATGATGGGGTTTGTGCTCTTTTGGTACACTTTCTGATTTCTCGCAGAGCCACGGTCCCCGGCTTCCATCTTCTCTTCTTTTTGGCTACAGGGGGTGGTGGTGGGATGCGACCTCTCTTCCCATGGTTGTCTATCATTTCTAAATTTTTTTCGCCTTTCTTATTCGGCTGGATCTAAAGTTTGTCTTCTTTTACTTGCTTCTGCCTTCTTCTTTTCTTGTTCTTGTTTTAATCTGCGTTCTTCTTGAATTCTTTGTTTTAATCTGCGTTCTTCTTGAATTCTTTGTTGCTCCTCTTGCTCCCGTCTTTCCCTCTCCCTTTGCTCCTCCTGCTCCCGTCTTTCCCTCTCCCTTTGCTCCTCTTCTTGTCATCGTTCCTCCTCTTCCGTCTCCACCTCTCGCTGCCTGTCTCTCGCTGCCTGTTTACACGTTCCTTGTTTCTCTTGACACAAATCTTTATTCTTTGTTTTTTAGGTGGAGGCTGGGGCTGATGCCTCTCAAGTTCCTCATGTAGTGTTTGTGCTAAGAGCCTATCCTGCTCCTCAACGATGGCTTATTTCCTCTGCTTCATAGAAGTCAGCAGCTTGTTGATACTGCTCTTGCTCAGTACAGAGAAGTGCTTCCTGGTCTTCCTCAAATGCGACCCTGAGCTCCTCTTCTAGCTGCTGAGAGAGTAGGGGTTGCTCTTGCTCTCTTCTTCTATGCGCCTCCTCATCAATCTGGCGTTGTTGCTCTTCTAGCACACGCTGCTGCTGCTCAGCCTCTGAGAGAGGAGAGGTCGGGGGAATGGTGTACGCGTGGCTCTAAATGAGGCGGTGTCTCCAGGCTGCTTGGAGACATCCTCAATATTGTCCATTCCTGAAAACACATCAGCCTGTACACCTTCCTGTTGAGTCTCTACCTCTCTGTCCATGCTTGTATGCTTCTTTTTGATGCCTTGTTGAAATGCTTGTGCCGTGGCGACTGCCTTTATCAAATTGTGTGCGCACCAGATGGTACTTTTGGGTTCTCAGTCTTGCATGCAGTGTGCTTAGTTCTAGCCATCCATTGACTTATAAGAGTGAATAAATGTGAAAATGTACTTTTAAAACTGACTTTTATAGGTTTATATAGTTTTTGAAAAAACTTATTGAAAAAAAATATCGCTAGAAATTTAAAAAAAAAGCTTTGACTCAAAAAAGGCTACAATTTTTTAATATGGAACCCATTTTCGATCGATACGCCTACGCGCACCGAACCACTCACGCATCCCATGCATGGCACTTGATGCTCGCCATGTAATTGCTCGTTGTTGCAGATTGACATTTTTTACAACCTTTCGTAGTAATGACACCTGCCCTTTTGGTTTCTGTCAACGTCGACCTCCCAAACTGCGATAAAACCGATTAAACATCTCATGCAAGGCATTGCTTTTTTCCTTACCACCTCCACCATGTCGCGTGTTCTTAAAGTATGCTACCTTAGCTTGATAATGAGAGCGCTCCGTTCCTTGGGTGCTCCAAATTGCCATTGGACCATATTGGTTGAGAAAAAACTGTGCATGGGCAAATATAATGTGCTGTGACAAAGATCATATCAAAATTTTACTATTTGGCGATTAATATCAGTAAATAGATAGAAAGGTAAATACCATATAGTGGGTGATATGTGTTTCTCCCCATGCATCAACCCTGAGTAAATGTATGTATTGCAGTCTTTAAGTTTGTAATCTCAACAACAAGTGGAGCCTTTTCTAGCAATTGAATCATTTTATCAAGTGACTCCCATAGCCTTGCACGCTTGAGACCAAGCTCTGCATTATTCCCACGATAAGTGGTGCATTCACAAATGGCCTTCCATATCTCATATTTTGTGTGACTATTGTACCCCTCGTAATTTGAGAGAAGGTGTCTAGCTTTGGACCCACCGATGCATATTTTGTTTGGATTATCCTGACCCGGTCCTGACTTTTTAGTATCCTTAGTTAACTTTACAGCACCACCATGAAGCTCCACGCTTGAAAGGACATCTTCCAGCTTACTGATGCATTCATTTTGAGAAGATGTTCAGGCTCCATATTCCATGCATAATTGATATGTAACTTCAGTAATTTGTCCAGTATGCGTAACCTAGCATGAAGCATGCAAATATGAACACGGGAAAGTGGAATCTCTAATATAGGGCTCCATGAGATATCTTCTTGATCACGATTAGGCGGACAATTGGTATTACAACTCATAATGCCATTGACCCACTGCATAGGTTTCTTTGGATCTTTGTTTTGCGTTGTACTCATTGAAGGTGGTTGTACATTTTTCTTGCCCTTTGCATGAGATTTGGTTGTCTTGGTGGCTGCAACCTTGCGTGAAGCTTTGCCGTGTTCAATATACTCTGATTTTGAATGGCAGCAATAAATACATGGAAAAAAAGTATTTGCTCCTAGCTTGCATCCTAGCATACACTTCAATGTCTTTAAATCCCCTGCCATATGCCATTCAACTGTAAATGTTCCTACATCTTCCACATGCAAAGTCTCTCCTTTTGATTGCAATGATATGACGTTTGGGATGCCTGTTCGGGTAAGGTACCAGCGCAATGTATCATTCGTCTCCTGTGGAAGCTCAAATGCTGACACAACCACCATATATTCTTATCTGATTGCACTCCATAGTAATCTTTTCCCTGAGATTTCCTTCCCGTGTTAGAATTTGAGGCTTGTGCACTACAGTCAAAAAGATTATCAACCTGTTTCGGATTTCCTTTGATAGCCCTGCTCATAAGTGTTAGGCTGACTCTTTCTAATTTTTGTCCTTTTACAATTTGACACTCATCAAGCTTTAACACAAACACATCCTGGCTGACCTTGGCACTCCTCAATGCTTAGACCATAAAAAGAAATCATAGCTCTTTGAAGGGTCCTTAAATCAATAAAGACATTGTTGTACTTGTTGTATTCAAATACCTTAGAAGTACATACAGGCAGAGCATCCTCCACATGACGGTAGCCACCTAACATGTTCGCAATGTCTGAGTTTGCACTTTTTCTTGCCATGGTTACACTATATGGAGTTGGTAGCATGGGTCGTAGAAGTCCTGTAGTAGCACGATGACCTAGTGTAAACACCCTGTAAATGGCTTCATATCCCTTCCTACTAACACCAGCACTATCACATGCATCCATAATATGTATGGGGCTTACCATATTTTGCAGCTCTCCATAAATTTTGTTTCGGATTTGCTTAGCTATTTTGCATGTGGGATCTTCTAGCAGCTTTGATATGTTTGATAACTTAACAACATGTTTCAATATGCCTGCTCTACATTTCTCAGCACCACCTTCATATCCCATCATATCCCCAGCAATATCTCTACATGGAACATAAATACAAAATAACATCAATATGTTTCACAAAACAGAATGGCCTGCAAAACAATGGCGAGAATAGAAGTTACCTTGTTGCTCGTACACGTCGTTTTCTTGCTCCACTTAGAGTTGCCAAGGTTTCTAGGGACTGACGCTTTCTTTTCCTTTGTCAAAAGCCTACTGGTAGCTTCTTCAAGGCGTTGTTGCTTGTTTCGTGCATCTTGTTTGGTTGCATTCATCTTGTCCCGTTCAATATCAAAGGCCTGCTTAAGCAACAAGTTGTTCTTTTGGAGCTCCTGATTCTGAGTTTTCAAGTTGTTCACCACTTCTTCAAGCCTATCAATGTCCTTCTTGTGTTGCTACTGCAACTCATGCCATAAGCCTTGAAAATGCACTCTTGAATGCGATTCCTGAGCTGCAACAAAAGAAAGCCTTCTACAATAGCCAAATAGACCATTAGCTCCATCACCTACATACGTAAGAAATGTAGTGATATTAACAAAAGGAGGTAGAGCATTGGTGAGTGGGTCAATAGGGTATATGAATCCATTCATCCAGAGGTCAATACATTCTTGCCCTTGTGATCGAAGAGTATCCAATGGCACATTGGTCACACCACTTGTTTTTGAGCTGCGGGGATGGTAGCATACTCAGCACCCAAATCTACATGTAACCTAAACTTTGGTGCTCTATTAGTTATAACTTCAAGTGGCATTTTCTTTAGGGTTAGGCAATGCTGAAAAGTGCTTCTTGTAGAACACAATGCGAGAGTGAGGAGAGGGTATTCTGAGGAGAGTGCAATGAAGTTTTGTTGTAAAAAATATTAGAAGATCATAGATGGATAGTGATTAGGCAATAGGAGAAAGGACATGGAAGATAGCAAGAGGCATAGAAGATGGTAGATTGAGGTTTTGCAGCATAATACAGTAGAGAGAGAGAGAGAGAGAGAGAGAGAGAGAGAGAGAGAGAGAATGTAGACGGAAGTAGGGGATATGTATGCTAAACAATGCAAGAATGGAAAGTGGTAAGCCCTGAAGCTATGGAGGTTGACAGAGGGATTTTCTGCACTTCAATGTGGGAGAGACATGAGAGAGAGAGAGAGAGAGAGAAGAAAATGATAAAAAGATGAGGCATGGAGGATGAGAGAGTGTGAGATATCAGCATTTGGAAGTGCAGAGGTTATTCAGAGATGCTTGGCCATGGCACGTCCAAATGTGAGAAAGGGGAAGAGAAAGAGGAGGGCGTCTTAGAGAGAGAATGTAGAGAGAAAGTGGTGGGGGGTCCTAAAAGTGGAGGGAAGAGAGGAGGAAAGGCTTTTCAACCATTTTGAATTTGGTAAAACCAAAAAGTTACCCCCAATTTAGCTCAAGCAAATATATATTTAAAAAAATAAAAATTCAAATAATGATTGCATAAAGATCCTCTTTTCAAGCCTAGTCAAAGTTTGCTTAGAGTCCTTAAGCAAAAGCACTTAAAAACATAATATGGTAGCTTAAAGGGCCCCCATAGACCTCAACCTTCCCCTAATGTGTAACGAGATTGGACACATCACATCAAATTGTCCACGAAAGTCAAAGTTTATTTCATTGGGTCTCAATATGATCGATGAAGATGAAGAAGAAGAATACCACGTTGACTACTCAGACTCTTGAGGTAACATATTTATTGCATTTGATTATTTATTAAACACTTTTTTTGGTAAACTCAAGGAGAGTTTTTGTGCATCAAAAGTAGAACTTCTTGAAGGAACTGGTCCTTCCATCTTGAATTATACTTTATGAGTTTTTCACTATGTATTAATCTTGTAGTATGGGACACAAGATTAATCCTATTTGAAGGATTTCGATGCATCCTTATCTCTACATCTGTGTGGGATAATTTCTGGTGGTGTGGGGGGACACTAGAATTTATTACACATAGAAGTCCTTAATATAATGTATTTTCACTACTAGTCAATGGGCTCATAGAGCGACGACAGAAGCGACGCAAAAGCGTCGCTTAAGCGACGCAAAAGCCCTCGCTACAGGCATCGCTATTGTACGTCGCTTAAGCGACGACAATAGTGACTCATGTAGCGATGCATATGCGTCGCATGAGCGACATAATTTTAAAAAGTTATTTAATGTTGCTTAAGCGATGGTTACGTCGCTTAAGCGATGATGCGCAACGGAAAAAAACGGACAAATATACAATTTATATACCGGTTGATTCATTTATATTAAACATAATGTTGTCTATATTTTTCTCATGATTTACCTACTGTTGCTCTCTTTGTCGCTTGCTATCTTGCAATTGTGATTGCACTCCATGCTGTCGTTGTTTTTGCGGAGATTGGTCAGACACCGGTGCATAAACGAACATGAATTCTGGTAAACAGCGCTATCTAGCTCTCTTTTATT
The DNA here is from genome assembly GCF_041138505.1 of Cibotium barometz. Lineage (NCBI taxonomy): Eukaryota > Viridiplantae > Streptophyta > Polypodiopsida > Cyatheales > Cibotiaceae > Cibotium > Cibotium barometz. The sequence goes on along the minus strand of NC_141079.1, from coordinate 40,001,744 downwards.
GTTAATTTTTGAAATTGAAACTTTTCTAACTTTAACTATTTTCAAGCCTTACTTTATCTTTATAATACATATACATATACATAGACATATACAATGTGCATGCACATACATAGTACATACACACATAGTAGTACATACATATGTTTAATGTTATGCATACATAATGCAAGCATGCATGCATTATATATGTATGTATGTAAGACATTATGTATGTATGTATGTATATCACATGTATACATGTATCTACATTGTATGAATCCATGCATGTGTGTATGTATATACATGCATGTATGTATGTATGTACATTGTATGTATGCATGTATGCATGCATGTATGTATGTAAGCATTCCTGAGACGAACGGGAGCGGGGAAGGGGATAGGGCCATCCCAGGGATGGGACAAAGATTGACAGTTCAAAAAACTTTATTTAACTTCAACTATTTTCAAGCTTTACTTTATCTATATAATACATGTACATAAACATATACATATACATATACATATACATACACATACACATATACAATGTGCATGTACATACATATATAATAGTACATACGTATGTTCTGCATACATAATGCATGCATGCATGCGTGCAGATGGATAACTTATGGGAAGCATTCATGGAGGATGATCAAGAGTGGAAATGATTGGAGGAGCAAAACAATTCACGTCATCAAGCATGGGAGAATGAAAACCTATGGTTAAGTGAAGCACGACCGAAAATGCATCATGGCAGTAGCAAATTTGGAAAGAAACTTCACAGTCAGTACGTTGTTGGAAGAGAGATGGAAGGGACTCATGGACAAGTATGAGAACATCACACAGGGGCCAAACAACGATGAAAACGACAAGGAGACGGAAGATGAGGGGAAAACCAATGAAAAGAAGCATGAACATGTCTATGAAGCGGACGAAGAGGACAATGTGAAGGGTGCAAGGTGGTATGACGGGAGCAACTACGGCATATGGAAGGTTATGATGGAATTTGTTTTGGAGTCCTACGATCTCGCTGATTTCGTCATTATTGGGGTTCCACGGCCGAAAGTTGAGGAAGGGGAGTTGCCGTCGACCCGAAAGGACCGGGAGGCTCAGACACACATGTGGGATCGTGTCAATGCCAGGGTCCGTTCATTTATCTTTCTCAATTGCACACCACAGGTAATCAATCATGTAAAGCATATGACGCTGGCCAGAGGTATATAGCAGCATTTGGCCTCACTTTACAACAGGGTATCGCCCATGAAGAGGATTTCCTTGGAAGTACATATGCAGGTTATGAATCCTACAAAGTCGTCGACAATGCAGGAGCATATTAACAATGCAGGCTCTTCAGCAGGAAGTTCTTCAGGCTGGGAAGGAGATATCATCTGAGGACATGGCCATAACATTGCTGTCGCACTTGCCCTCTTTGTACTCAGCATTTTACTCGTCGTTGATTACCAGTGGGCAGGCTCAGCACCATCACGTGGGAGGAGCTTGTGCCCATGGTCTTGGACCAAGAGGAACGATTCACGAACCCTGCTCAGGGTGGAGGTTCGGAGGCCTTAATTGGCCAACGGTCGAAAGGCCGTAACACGGACAAAGGGAAGGCTTCCTCGGAGAAGTCTTCTGAGAAGAAGTCCGTTATTACTGACCGCGAGAAACTAAAGGCAGAGAGGATTTGTAATGATTGTGGTGAGAAAGGCCACTACTAGAGGCAGTGTCCCAAGCAGAAGACCGAGAAAGATGAAGATTCCTCAGCAGCAATCATGAAGACTTCGGCTTTTGTGCACCTGGAGGTGATGGACACCGATGTTTCATTTTCTTCAGGCAGGGAGGAGATTGGAGGACTCTCCGCCACAACAACAGATATTCGGGAGTGGATTCTCGATAGTGGTGCTTCCAGGCACATGACTTCTTCCCGTTCCGGTTTATAGGATCTCTGCCTTTCTGGTCATATTCTTATTGGTGTGATACATCCATTATCCGAGTTCATAGAGTGAGGGTAGGATGGAGATAGTTCCCGATGGCAGAGGGGGGAAGCATTCCTCCCAAGTGTTGTATGTTCCGGCACTTGGTTTTCATCTGTTGTTGTCAGTGCATCAGGTTTGCAAGACTGGTGTACGGGTGGAGTTTCATGAGCATTTTGTTGCTCTTCGGGACAAAGCAACAGGCCAAGTGGTTTGGGAAGGCGGAGTGGCGAATGGAGTTTACAGGCTTTCAGCACTCTCTCTCCCAGGTCCTCAGTGATGAGTGGCAGTTTGGTAATGGCCACTTAAGTGTGGATACACTGCAGGTGCGGGCTTTTCGGGACGAGATGGTGGATAGCTTGCCAGTAGATGATGGCAGCAGTTGGCAGGAACTTTCTAGTACTGATGTTGGTAGTTCTTGTGTTCGTCAGTCAGAGGAAGCTGAACAGGTCACTTATGCTCTGATGCCTCGTAGTATTCGGGACAAAGAACCTCCAGTAGTTGAGGATGTTCTTTCCACGGGGACCTTTGGGAAAGCCAGGCAGGTGGCAGGTGCGTACTTGCAGAAGGAGGTGGTTTCTCCAGGCTCTGTGGTTCCGGATTCAGAGGGGGTGGTTGACAGGTTTCATCAGGTTTCCAGGACTTGTTTGTGCACCGTAAACAGGTGTTGATCCTTGTGAGCAGTGTGATGTCTCTGTGACTCAGAAGCTGTATGGTTCATTGATCTGGTTGATGGACACCAGATTGGACGGGAGCTTCTTGATGAGGCAGTTGAGCTCATGGTTGCGGATGACTCTTTGGGAGGCAGGATTGCGTTTCCTGTGGTTTCTGCGGCATGCGAAGGATCAAGGACTCTTGTACACAGGAGGGGGATTATTGGATGGAGTCCGACTCCACGGTTGGAGTGACTCGGTTTGGGGAGGAGATCTGGACACGAGGAGATCTACTTTAGGACCAAGAGCAGTTTTATGGAGCAGTGAGAAGCAGTCATCTTTTGCCTTGTTGAGTACAGAGGCAGAGTATAGGGCTGCTTGTGATGCTGCTTGTGAGGTGGTGAGGATGCAGAGGTTGCATTGCAGGTTTGGGCTTCCACTAGAGGAACCCATGGTCATCCAGAGTCACTTTGTTCGTGAACAGATCGTTGCTGAGATGACATCTTGCTAGAGTTCTGTTCGACGGAGGACAATACGGTGGACCTCTTCACGAAGTCGCTCTCTCAGGATTTGCTCAGGCGGCACCCCAGCTCCCTGTTGTTGGTTTCACAGCACAGGAGCAGAGAGGGGGTGTTATAAGTCATCTCCTATCTAGATTTATACACCAGGGCCTTTGTTGTGGGTGTGCCCGCCCTTATGAGGTGTTTTATCATTTTTCCCCACTCTCCATATTTTTTCCCTTATTTTTTCAGTGGCTTGGGAGAGGTAGCCCTGAGGCGGTTGGAGGAGCCAGTAGCTGCCTGACTACTCAGACATCAGTCGTGGAGTGTCTCACTGCTGGCCGACTGGATGTATGCAGTCGTGGGCCTCATGTGCTACTGGCCGACTGTTGCTACAGTCGTGGAGGGCCTTTTTAGCAGGCCGACTGCCCATCTGGGGGCATATAAATAGGCCCCCATCCCCATACCACTCAGTGTATCATATCGGGATCTTCTTGTGTATATCAGAGCAGAGTTACACGCCTATATCTCTCTCTCTCTCTTGTGCTGTTTTTCTACATGCGTTTTTTGCTCTTGTGTTCCCAGATTTGGTCATCATCTCCGCTGCGTATTCTGACAACCTGGGGACACAGAGGGAACTTCCCTGTAGAAAACAAATGCCCACAGATAAAGGAGAATGGGGACGACCAGACAATGGAGTTCTCATGGACGGATCGTCGGTGTAGAATAGATCCTGGCTGGAAAGGAACTCGATACATGAGAACCTACCAGGAGACGACTCTCATGAACAGATGAGATACAAAACCTCCGAAAACAAGAGGATGCAACCAACCACCAGAGGAATGGAGGATGGAGAAGGATGCATGGAAGAGTTTGTTCGTGCATACAGTTTTGCATGAACATGTCTATGAAGTGGATGAAGAGGACAATGTGAAGGGTGCAAGGTGGTATGTTGAACCAAATGGGGATTGGGATGGAGAAAGAAAGCCAATTCAAAACGGCCTAACAGGGCCGCAACACCCCGCGTGACAGGGAGATCATTGGACGGGATAAAGGATAAGTCCCGTAAACTAGTGATAATGGAGTACAGAGAGGCTAGATTCACCAAAAATCGACATCAACATTCATATAGTGCTTTTGTGGAGTATTGGAGCATGCAGGTCATGCAATGGAACGTGGGAATCATAGGTGAAGCAAGGGGAGCTTGTCACAGGCACCTGAACATCACACACAGGCACCTGAACATCACACACAGGGATATGATACACAAGCCATCAATGACAAACAGGCGGTCAGATTCTTAGGTATGTTACACGGCATATAGCATTGAAACACATGAATATGCCACCCACAACACAACTAAGCTTGGGTGCCATCAAGTTTGGCGTTCTAGAATGTTGCATTGGATCGTCTCAAACAATGACATGATTAACGTAGAGGACGAGCACAATCAACAAGAACATTTGAATACTTGTGTATGTTTCGTTTTTGCTGAGTATGGGGATTTCATGGAACTCAACATGAACTCAACACAGTCCCCACTACACCCATGCAATGGTTACTAACGTGGGAGCGTCAAATTGATCAAAGCAGTCAGTCGTTTTACCCATGGACGGTACCAGCTCATGTAAACCCAATAGAAAACCCAACACAGAGAGATACAGGTCAAGTCGCATGCGGAATCATCAGTAAAAAACAAGCTCACTAGAGGCTATGGAATGCACAGGAAAATATAGGCTATGGCTGATTGCCTGGATCAATACATACATACACCGGCAGACCACAACAGCATACTATCAGCCCCCACTTAACATTGAATATTACAAATGGGGAGCCACCTGCATGGGATATCCAACAAGCAGCCACACACAAGATATATAGGAGACATAAGCCCGGAGGACATGCTTACATATGTCGCATAATTGTATGTACATAAAGATGCCAAAGGAATGCCGGACATGTGCAATAACACTCAGATAGGAGAATATTTAGATTTCAAGACGGTTACAAAAGGCATAAAAAAATTAGCCAATGATAAAGCACCCGACACGCTCCATTTCAATTCGGAGATGCTTAAATGGACAGGTAACCGGACACGGCAATGGATATGTGGGCTTCTTAATAAAGCCATCACACAAGGGCTGCCCATAGATTGGCAAAAAAATTGGATCAAAGCACTATTCAAGAAAGGAGATGCAAATCAGCCCACTACCTATTGCACTATCATGGTGGGGTCTTGTATGTCAAAACTCTTGGGGAGCATTTTGGAACAAACCATAAGCTCATGGGCAGAAACAAATGGCAAACGGGCCAAGGGGCAAGCGGGCTAGACCCAAGCACAGCACCATTGATCATCTCATCTCGCTCAGAGTTCTAATGGAAGAGAGCAGGCTGAAAGGAAAAAATCTGCATTGTTGTTTTGTAGATTTCACAAAAGCATTTGATACAATTCCAAGAGCCGGCCTATGGCAAGGAATGGAACATATTGGGGTTCCCATGCATCTTCGAGTTGCGGTGGCACAACTATATCAACAAGTCAGATGCCAATTAAAAACACACACAGGTTTCTCCAGAGAATTTTCAAGCAACATGGGAGTAAAACAGGGGTGCCCTCTGTCCCCCACACTCTTTGGATTATGCATAGACCAACTAGAGGACTACATGCCTCCTCCAGAGAATTTTCAAGCAACATGGGAGTAAAACAGGGGTGCCCTCTGTCCCCCACACTCTTTGGATTATGCATAGTTCTAAAAACTAGAGGACTACATGCCTCCAACATTAGAAGTAGACACGGAAGGGCCAGCCATCGGAATGCTCACACTCTTACTACTCATATATGTAGATGATGTGGTTCTTTTTGCACATGACATAATAGCTTTGCAAAGATTGGTAGATGCGATTCATGCTTTCTGTGAAGCCACCTGTCTTTTCGTGAATGTGGACAAGACAAAGTTCATAATAGTGAGTACTCATAAGAAGGAAAATCAGCCTATAAATATCGAGGACAGCAAATTGAACAAGTGAACGGTTTCAAGTACTTGGGGATAGATATCCCATCTAACTATGCTTGGAGACAATGTGCACAAAACAGAATTGATGCCGGGCATGCCAAATACTATCAATTTGAAAACATGTGCGCGCAAAAAACTATCAGACGCTGGGAGATAAAGGCCATCATTTTTGACACATGTATAGTGCAAACCCTTTTATATGGGGTGGAAGTTTGGGGTGCTAGCATTTCAGCCCACACATGGAATGAGATCGAAAAGATACAAAAGAAGTTTCTATGTAGACAATTGGGCTTCAAGAAAACTACACCATACTCAGTGTTGCTCTTGGAAACTGGAAATATGCCTCTAGAGATAAAAGGCTTTGAAAAGGATGTTTACATACATCATGAAAGTCAAATTGATGCCCATCACTCGCATCCTCCGTATGGCATGGGAAACTGGGTGTGCACCACAAAAGACTAAGAAGAGTAAATTTATAGCTTCTAGTCTCATTCAAGACATCAGAAAATGGTTTGCTAAATGGCATGTGGAAGCATATGTAGACATGCCGATTGACAAAGGAAAAGAAGGTGAACATATGCTGAATTTTAACATAGCCATACTAGATTCCCTCCACATCAAATGGCAAACAACCATACACCGGTCCAAATTTGACTACTATTGCAAATATGTAAACAGGAAATACTGGGAGCACTACAGTACAAGCCAACCGGACGTAGTCATTTATGTAACAAGGCCCACTAGCAATTATATATTGGGCAAGGTTTATTTTTGATGAAAATTATGCTTTAAAAAGCATTGGACTAAGGTTCAATTTTGTAGTAAAAAGCCCAATTTTGCAAAAGCTATGCTATTTATGGCTCCAAGGGCTAAAATTTATTAATATGATTTAAATACCGCGTGTGGGAGTGAAGCCACACATGTCGGGGAGGAGATTGCACCCAATCTTGTGTGTTGATGGTAGTGTTATTCTTTCTCTGGTCTTATGTTATGCTATGTGATTTGATTTTTCAATTAAATTCAAGTCTTTGTTTTAATTTTTGATATATTTTATGAGTTTTTAATTATTTTTTCAAGAAGATTAAAGGGTCCCGTGACATGGATACACCAAAAGTGAAGCAATGGTATCCATATCTACACCTTGGAATGGGTGCCCATAATGGTCTAATAGAGTTCCCCAAGAGCATGTGGCAACAAGCTAGGATATACTTCATGGATACCATAGTGAGTTGAAAAGGGCCAATTAACTATAATGCCATTAATCCCCTAGAACTTCACTTTTTTATGTGTTGAGCAGTGGGTGGCCATAGTGCAAACTCAACTCTCACTATTGTTTTGTGCATAGTGATTTTATGCATGATTGAAAAACTCTTGGCTCAACTCGTGTGTGAGAGAGGGAGAGAGAACTTAGAGAGTGATTAGGTTATGCATAATTAAAATACTCTTGGCTCAACTCTTGTGTGAGAGAGGGAGACAGAGCTTAGGGAGTTTGATTAGTTTTCTTTGTGCCTCTTTCTTGAGAGTATTTCTTGAGAGTGAGAGTAAGAGAGTGAACATCTATTGAAGTGGAGAAAACATGATGAGTGACACATTGGCCAAGCATGCAAAGGAGAGGCACGACCAAATGGAAGTAGTAGTTGGAGCTCGACACAGTGTAGTTCTTTACAATGACAATTCCATTTTAATTCTAGCCTATGTTGGGGTAGGAGGTAACACCTTTTCATTGGATCCACACTCTTCTTCTAGATGTGGAGACCCGGTTTTTATAAAAAATGCATGACATGTATTATTTGAAAGCTAGACATTTACAAGTTCAGAAGAATACAAAGTTTAGAAGACTTGGCATCGAGAAATACCCATGTATGCATTCTCATGTTCAAAGGCAAACCCTGTGCGTGGAGTGTCAAAAGGGCATATAGTAGAGATTTTAAGTGACTTTTCATATATTTTGGTTATAAAAAGGGCATATAGTAGAGACTTTGGAAACAAAAACCGGATAGATTTAAGAGTTGTCCTTATTTTGATTCATTGAAAAATATGTTTTTTTGGGAACACTCGGACCCACGACCCCCCTCTTCCCCTCGTCACTATATCACACGATGGATTGAATGAACTAAAGCGATGGGATCAACGGTGGAGGATGAAGCGTGGCCCTCTAGATAATCTGGCCCGTCGACCACCCTTGGGTAAACTCAGCTAAGAAAGTAAACTCGGCCAGGTTTACATAGAGTGATGTGGTTGATTTTGTAACGTGGAAGGGGCTTTGTGCCACCTAGACGGTGATGAGGGCTGGCTGACGGGGCAGGGGATTTGCAGCACATATCCGGATGGTGATGAGGATTAGCCCTAGAGAATCGCCTAAGAAGGTGTATGGAACATGCAAAGGGATTTTGAATTGGATAAACCCAGCCACCTTATAAACCAAGATTGCATATTTAATAGGGGATTTTGGATTGCGCTTTGTTTTTTTCTTGCTTTTGCTGATGGTTTTACAGGGTTGGAGGTAGCAATACCACGCTCACAAGGCAAGGATTGGTAAGCTCATTGGCTGAGATGTGACTCTATCTGCCACAAGCTATAACATTAGCATCCTCTACGTGAGAGAGAGAGAGAGAGAGAGTTTTCCATCCTTGATCTCCTAAAATTTGCAATGCAAGGGGTTACTCTCTTTCTTTTTGTGTCTCTCTCGGCATGTTATGGGAAATCGTAAGCTGATGGATTGTTGTTGAATGCTAGGCTCATTGTCAATTAGAGTTTCAAATGGATGTGTTCTCTGAGCATGAATCAAGGGCCGATGGGTCCAACGATGATATGAATGTCAAATGAACTCTTTGAATCAAATGGTGAAAGTGTAAGCTCACACCAATTGATCCATATGTTCACGTTTCAGCCAGGAATTTCTCATTTGATAGGCTCAAGCTATAGGCTAATGGAGCTTGACCTTCAAGGAGATTTTGCTTGTGATGCTCTAAACACTAAAAGATCATGATGGTCATGGGTTGCTGGATTTAAAAATGTGGAGAAGGATGAAAGAGGATTTGTGTTTTTACGATGAAGGTTCCATGCATTGAAGAGTGGGGAAGGATCACCTAAGCAGCACACTACCTTAAAGAGGCTCGGTGCCGTCAAGGTGTGAATGCTACTATCAATGTGATCAAGGAACATTGGTGCACCTCCCTTACCTTTGTCAAAGATTGGATTATCTTATGTGGCTAAAAGTGATCGAGTGAAAATCCTGAATATAAAATGGATGATTGATAGGTGTCACGTGGATCAAGAGTTGATGGACATTATGATCAAGAACCAAGTTAGACTAGTGCTTAAGCGATCTTCCAAAAATTAGTGGGCACTTGGAAAGCATGGTCGATCAATACATATGCCATCGTGGTGTGAATGTTGACCGTAGAGGAGAGAAGGTTGCGGAAATCCAAGAAGGTTGGATGCCCTTTCAGGGTTATGGTGAGATATGTTGGTGATAGTGATAAGGCTTCCATCGCATTGCACAATGTTCATGAGAGACATGTTTCTGGCACATGACCTAATGTGTATCATTTACCAATGCACCCACACGACATTGCAACTAGCATGGATGACTTGTTTGATGTTTGTTCATGCTGTCATGTAGAAAAATTGTCCACATCCAAGGAGAGTATTCATATACAAAGAGCTTCATTGCTAGAGCGCGTCATCTATAGGTTTTTCATGATACCAAAAGAGGTGCAAATTATGGTTTATCAAATGCAAGCTCAAAGAAGATGTTCTATTGATGATTGGATAGCAATGTACAAAGAGGTACTAAAGTTGAAGGAACAAAAGAAGGTAATTGATAGGATGGGCTGCATGCATGTGACTGCCTACTAATTTCCATAATTTGCACCTTTGTACACTCATTTTTTTTAAATGTAGGTGCTTTATGCTCAGCCCTATAGTCCCCAAATAATAGAGGACAAAGATAGACCCTTTTATCCTCATCGTTCAGGATGAGTGGATTCTCCATACTTCTCTTCACTTCTCCCATCACAATGCATGGGCTGTTTGATAACACTTTAAAGACAAATGTGTTTGGTCTCCCCTTCTATGTTGTTGTTTCGCCTAATTAACTTGGAGTGGGGATTTTGATATGGTTAACGATGTGCACGAATGATGTTGGCACAAACCAAGAAAGCATTGCTTTAGAGCTAACTTACAAGATGGTGCATGTCTTGGTATGTATTTCTTACGCGCTGTGGATGCTGGGAAGGCAGGCGAACGCATCACTGCTAAGAGTATCTACGAGCATATTCGCCAGGCAATTGTTGAGGTTGGTCCAGAGAATGTGGTGCAGGTTGTAACAGACAATGCTGCTAATTGCAAGGCAATGGGAGACATGGTGGAGGTAGAGTTTCCTCGCATTGTGTGGACTCCATGTGCAGCCCATTGCCTTGATTTGCTTATGGAGGACATAGGCAAGCTGAGTTGGGTGCAACCCACAGTTTTTGATGCCACGAAGATCACTACATTCTTCAGAAAGAAGCAGCAGGCATTGGCTATCTTTAGGAGCCACAGCAACCTAGATATGGTGCGGCCATCCAAGACAAGATTTGCCTATATGTATTTGGTGCTACACAGGCTTTTCAAATTGAGAGATCCACTATTACAGACAGTTGTGGATCCAAAGTGGAGAGATATGTATCATTCACAGACAGAGCCCACCAAATACATACAGAGACGGATACTGGATGAGACCCTCTGGACGGATGTGCAAACTCTCTTAGTGGCTTTGCAGCCAGTATTTGTACTTCTGCGAGTCACAGACATGGAGGGCTCCACTTTGGGCTTAGTGTACCACCTCTTCATGCAGATGAAGAGTCATATTGCAGCGTGTACGTCCCTGACATAGAATTGGTAAGTAAAATCTTGATTCTTGATGGCCGATTACAGAATCTTGATTCTTGAGTCTTGACTTACTAATTGATCTACTTCTCTGTTTATTTTACTCTTGCAGCCGAGATGATATATTGGCTATTGTGGATTATCGATGGGGGTATATGAGTCGCCCCATTCATGGGATGGCTGCATTCCTCCATCCTTTCTACAAGACGCCACTTCTGTTTCATGATAGGGAGCTGCTCACCTTACGAGATAGGTACATTAATAGTATGTATGATGTGGAGCAGCAATTGGAGATTGATGCGGAGCTCTGCAACTGGGTCAACAACTTGGGACCCTCATTTGCTAGAGCTGTTGCTCTTAGACCAGAGGCCACCAAGCTTCCTCTTACTTGGTGGCAAAGCTATGGAAGACAGGGTCTTCCACAGCTTACAGATATAGCTCTGCGACTATCTCAGGTATGTATATCATGTATGTACTATGCCATTTGAACTAGTCTTGTGAAGCTTGTTGGGAATTGCTGAGCTCACATGAATGAAGCACTTTTTTTGAATTGGAGTGCATGATTGTTCAGGTGCTTGTGAGCGCAACTGGAGCGCTTACTTGTTGCCATATACATAGGCAGTGATGTGTGTGAACACACTTAGGACCGCCGGGGCACTTTTTCCCTCTTTAGGAGGTCTTTTTCCTCGGCTTGTATATACGCCCATCATTCTAGGGCTAACTTATCTTTTGTACATTGACACAATCTAATACACTTTGTGTTGTGTGCATTCTTGCTTCTTCTTCTCCAAGCTTTGTGTGCTTTCCTGCAACCCTAATTCCAACAATTGGTATCAGAGCAGGCATCGGCTCCCAGGGCTACGCCGCCAGCACCCTCCGACTCACGTTCTCCGATTGAGGTGAGTTTTCACGAGCGCTTGCAAGTCCCTATACTCTGCAAATAAGCTTGTAGGGCTTTGCGTTCTCAGAATTTGCATCTGAGGTTGTTTCGGGCTCCGTTTTTGCATTTCAAGTTCTGCATAGGTGTTTTCGTCATTTTCTGCAGAAATTTCGACAGTGCAGTTTTCTGCAAAACAGGCATACGTGTTCTATTGTGGACCGTGCTACATAGCACAAGTTGTCTTCTGTTCAGTCTTTGCTTCATTACAGGTAGCTTTTGCATCAGTTTCAGTCAGCCATGGTGGCTGATAACAGCAATGATGTATTTCGCATGTTGTCTGCTGAAGACAAACTGGATGGAGACAGCAACTACCCACTTTGGGCATACATGATGCAGCATGTTTTGGTTGCAAAAGGAGTGTGGAACATTGTGCAGGGTATGGATATACGTCCAGAGTCTGTGGATCTAGGATCTGTTGAGGATGTTGTAGGTTCTAGCAGCTCTACTATTGCTGCTATTTTACCCACTGCTGAACAAGCTCGTTGGGATGGTAAAGATGCGCAGGCTCATGCCTTGATTGCACTTTCTGTCAAACGTAACATCACCCCACATATTCGTTCAGCTAAAACAGTAAAACAGGCTTGGGATATGTATGCTGGTTTGTATGCAGGTCGTAACGAGGTAAAAATCGCTTACCTGTGTAAAGAGATAGAATTGAAGATTATGCAAGAAGATGATGACATGAATGTTTTTCTTGCTGAGATTAAAGATCTCAAAGAACAGTTGATTTCTGCAGGTGAGATTATTACTGATCATTCTCTTGTGCAGACTGTTCTTGATGCTTTACCTAAGACATATCAGACTTTTGCTTCCACATGGAGACTTCTTAATGAGGACAGACCTGATGCTGTCAAGTATGATACTTTAATCAACAAGCTCTTGCAAGAAGCGCAGTCCAGGCAAAACAGGGCCAGGCAGCATGCAGTTGATCAAGCATTTATTGCTGCCCAGCAGACAGCAGAGAAGAAGTGGTAAGGCAGCCCCTTCCACTGTTTCTTCTCCTATTAGTAGGTCTGCAACTTCTTCTCCTTCCACAGGTAGCAACAATAAGTCTGAGAAGGCTCTTGATAAAGGCAAGAAAAAGACCAGGTGCAACTATTGTAAGGCAAATGATCATGTCATTAAGAATTGCCCTAAGCTAAAGGCTAAAGAGGCAAAGAAGAAAGAGTCAAATGCAGCCACAATAGCGGATGCTTCTACAAATATAGATTCTGCAAATGTTATGCAGGATACAGAATGGGCGTTTAGCGTGTATTGCCAGTATGACCCATCTGTACATGATGCATGTTTGGCAGTTTCTGTTGACTCTCATGTTTGGTATTTCGACAGTGGTGCTACAAAGCACATTACCTCGCATCGTGATATGTTCACTTCTCTTGAGGCTGTCCCTAATGGGAATACTGTCACATGTGCCAATAATGCTATACAGAATGGGCGTTTAGCGTGTATTGCCAGTATGACCCATCTGTACATGATGCATGTTTGGCAGTTTCTGTTGACTCTCATGTTTGGTATTTCGACAGTGGTGCTACAAAGCACATTACCTCGCATCGTGATATGTTCACTTCTCTTGAGGCTGTCCCTAATGGGAATACTGTCACATGTGCCAATAATGCTTCTTACCCAGTGAAGGGCGTTGGTAAAATTATGCTTACGGCTTCAAATGGCAGCGAATTTGTGGATGACAGATGTACTGTTCATGATTTGACTTCTGGTGATACGATTATTGTATCTGGCACCTTGTTTCGTGGGCTGTATAGGCTCAATTCTTATGACAAGTGTGTGGAAGATTCAGCAAATGCAGTTTCTAATGAAAAGGCAGTTTCAGATGCAAAACTATGGCATGCTCGTTTTGGTCATCTGAACTTTGCTAGTTTGCTGCGTTTGCAGAAATTTGATATGGTTGCTTCATTGCCCCCTCTTGAGACACCATTGAAACATGTTTGTGAAGGCTGTATTTTGGGCAAAATGCAGCGTTCTATGTTTCCAAAGGATGGTTCTGTGCGGGCCACTCGCAAATTGCAACTTGTACATAGTGATGTATGTGGGCCTATGCAAACTCCGTCATTTGGTAAACACTTGTACTTCGTGACTTTCATTGATGATTACTCAAGGCATGCATGGGTATATCCACTGAAGGCAAAGTCCGAAGTGTTTTTGTGCTTTAAACAGTTTTTTCTTATGGTTGAAAATGTATCCAATTGTACTGTGGGCACCCTCCATTCTGATCGAGGGGGGGAGTACATGTCTAAAGAGTTTGATGCATTTCTGGCTAGTCATGGAATAAAACACCAATGTATAGTGCCGTATACCCCTCAGCAAAATGGTGTTGCTGAGAGGAAAAACAGGTCACTTATGGAGATGGCACGATGTATGGTCAAGAGCCAAGCTTTGCCATATGCGTTTTGGCTTGAGGCTGTCATGTGTGCTGCATATGTACTCAACAGGTGTCCCACTAAGGCCTTGCAGTCTATTACTCCATACGAAGCTTGGCATGGCAGGAAGCCTTCTATTGGTCACTTGCGTGTCTTTGGTTGCTTGGCCTATGCTTTAGTGCCTGTGCAACAACGCAAAAAATTGGATGATAAGGCTGTCAAATGCATTTTTGTTGGTTACAGTGCTGAGAGCAAGGGTTACAGATTGTATCATCCGCAGTCAAAGCGTATCTTGATTAGTCGAGATGTTATTTTTGTGGAAGATGCTGTGCAGCCTTTGTTATCATGTACCAAAGAGACAGGTGTGAGCTCACAGGATGTATTTGATACATTGTTCCCTCTGTTCACAGGTGGGAATTCAAATGTAAGTCCTAATGAGGTAAATATTCAGCCTATGCAGATTACAAACGACATCATAGATCAGCCTATTTCTGATGCAGATTTACAGGATGTAATTTCTGAGGATAGGGCTGAAAATGAGCAGGCTAGAGGTATGCTTAAATGGCTGGTGCAAACCTTGCGTGATAGTAAAATTGATGCACCTATATCTAGTCGTACTCGTTCAGGTTTTCAGCATGCCTCTTATGCATCAGATTGTTATGCTTTGGCTGTGTCTAGTATGTGTGAAGAGGAAGAACCTCTTTCATTTAATGAGGCACAAAATTCAAAAAATTGGTTGGCTGCAATGCAAAGTGAATATGATGCTATAATGAAGAATGGTATATGGTCTTTGTGTGATTTGCCTATTGGTAAAAAGGCCATTGGATGTAAGTGGGTTTTTAAGTTAAAACGAAAGCCAGATGGCAGTGTTGATCGCTATAAGGCTAGACTTGTTGCAAATGGTTATGCTCAAGAAAAGGGCATTGATTTTGATGAGACCTTTGCTCTCACTTGTCGTATGACTACCATTCGTAGCATTTGTGCATTGGCAGCTCATAATGGTTGGAATGTACATCAGCTGGACATAAAGACTACGTTCTTGAATGGAGATTTGCATGAGGAGGTGTATGTATCGCAGCCTCGTGGTTTTGTTCAAAGAGGGCAGGAAAACAAAGTGTGCAGGTTGAAAAAGGCTTTATATGGTTTAAAGCAAGCTCCACGAGCTTGGTATGAAAAGATACATGCATATTTGACTGCACATGGGTTTCAGAATAGTCCAACAGAAAGCACTTTGTACGTTAAACGTGTGGATGGTGTACATCTAATCATTGCTCTCTATGTCGATGACATGCTGCTCACAGGACCAAATGAGAGTCATATTGCTGATTTTAAGGCTGATTTGAATGCCTCTTTTGAGATGTCAGATTTGGGGCATTTGCATCATTATTTGGGGATACAATTTAAGCAGTGTGATGGAGGTATTGCTTTGTGTCAGACAAAGTATATTGAGACATTGTTGCGGAGATTTGGCCTTGAAGACTGCAAGCCTATTGCTACTCCAATGGAGACAGGTTTGAAGTTGAGTCTTCATGATGCTGGAGATCACTTTGATGTCACACTCTATCAGACAGCTATTGGTTGCCTCATTTATGTATGCATTACGAGGCCGGACATTCAGTTTGCAGTCTCACAGGTAAGCAGGTTTATGCATAGCCCAGGGTCTCAGCATTGGAAGGTAGTTAAACGCATCTTTCGCTACTTGAGTGGCACCATACATCTTGGGTTGTTTTATCCCAAGGGGGGGTTGTTGCCGCCAGATTTACATGCCTTTTCGGAGAAGACATGAGGGAGAGTGTGCTCAATGAGGGGAAGTGGACCCAGGGTAAATTTGAGCTCACTCTTGCTACATTTGTTCTCACACTGAGGATTGTGCAGAAGGTACACAAGTCGAGGATCCGCCTGCTCTCAAGAAGACGCCTAGAGACATGGAGGGTGCCTAATGATAAAAAAAAAGTGCTGGCAATCTGCTTTGGTGTGCATGTGCTTGGGTTCATCACAGTGCTCATCATGCACTCCATATATATCAGCCTCAGCTCATCCATGTACATGGATTG
>NC_141079.1:39570387-39980387 GCF_041138505.1 Cibotium barometz | reverse complement strand
TTTCAAAATTATGGGTACTAAGCCCGTCTCTTCTCTAACGCCAAACTTTTAAAAAAAAATTTATGAATCTTTAAATTCAAGGCTAAGCAAAATTACAACCGCTTTTTCTTAATTTGACCCGTGACAATTACACTTAAGGATCATTTTTTTTTCTAGCAGTGGGTTCACCGACCATTCCCCAACCATGAGGTGCTTTTTTATGCCCAATGAAAGATTACAAAACCGTTGAAAACTTTCAGTGTGCTTAAAGACTTGAGAAACCCCTCAAAAATCTTCACACATCTACATCTTCTTTGAGTGTGCTTAAAGACTTGAGAAACCCCTCAAAATTCTTCACACATCTACATCTTCTTTGTATCCTTTTAGTTACACAATTGGCACATGATTTACGAGTAATGTGCTTAGATTGTATTCAAACTTTTCTAGTCACACTTTTTCTCAAATAACTTTTGGGAGGTTTCCTAGAGATACTATCATACAAACCACCATCATCAAGTTGAAGTCAATAACGTGTAATCTTGCAACTTTTTTTTCTTGCTTAACTTTTTGTTAATAATACTCTCTTTTAGCCCAACAGGCAGATTTTTAAGTCTATGTCTTCGTAATAAAGAAAATCCTCAAAATTTCATGGTCATTTGTTCCATGAAAAATGCATGTTTTTTTGTTACATTAAACTCTTTTATTTCTTGATGCCTCTTTTCTCACCATTCTCTTCCACTGAGCCTTTTTTAGTATTAGCATCTCTATGCTGCTACACACTCATGTCAGAGATAAATCATACCAAGTCACCACCATATACATATTTACAATGTGCCTCAACCCAATGGCGCAAGTATTGAACTGCACTTACACTTAAATTGCCTCTTCTTTAAAAAGCACATGATTCACTAACTATGGAGAAATGTGTAGATCTTGCATATAGCGTGCGACCCTCAATCTTGAAGATTATTGTAGAACCCCTCTTGCGGATTTTTACCCTTCACCAAAAAGCATTTAAAAGTGTTTTCTTTAAAAGAAATCCTTGATTTTGGAAAATGCTTAAGGATGGCCTTTCAATGTTTAAGTATAAAAAGGCTAGTTGAATTTTGTTTCTTTAAATGAGGTACTGGGGTGTCCCTTTGAACCCAAGGCTAGTGCATTTTTATATTATTTTGTGTGTTTTTATCTAGTTTTGTGTATTTTTATGTTGTTTGTATCCATCTTGTATTGCAACAAAAGTGCCCTTGGCTTATGGAAACTTGTCCTTAGGTGTGCCACTCATTTACATGTAACAATGGAAATAAGTCATTTCTCTAGAAAGTATATGGAGTTGTTTAGGACCCAAAGTACTTTATTGCCTACACTATGAAAAAGTTATTTCATTTTCTTCTAGCATCATGGATTATCAAAATGATGAAGATTTACTATAGGAGATCGTGAAGCTTTGCCATGAGGCATGATATGTACACATGCTCAAAGCCCAAATCCTTCACATCAATGTCAAAATAACCTTTTCCAATCATAAGTGTTACCGTATTCCATGTCACTTGTTTTATGATTGTTCCATAAAAAGAAAGTAGTAACTCAAAGGAATGAAAACAATGATCCATTGTGACTCTATCAAACTCATTACAAGCATTCAAATATGTTTTGGGGTTTTGGTAACAACATCCTTATTAAACTGCCTTAAAGCTCAATTCTTAAAGATTTACACCTTGCAAAACCCTCTTAGTGATATTTGGATCAAATTAATAATTGCAAATGTTTCATAAAAGATTCCGTTTATAATACCTTGAAAAAATAGTTTTTAAAAGGGTAAATTTTGTAGTTGAAGAAAATGTGGATTATTTTGAATTTTCCATTAAATAAAGTAATAAAACCAGTTAGGCTATATTTGCAGAAGTATATATTTTAAACTAAATTTTGTAGTTGAAGAAAATGTGGATTATTTTTAAGTAATAAAACTAGTCAGGCTATATTTGAAGAAGCACTTATCCAATATGTATGGTGGTCTATCAAATCTCATGAAATAGCTAAGTTTTATAAATTTAGTTTATACGTATAAGTAAAGTATAAGGGGTTTATGGTTATGAATTATGAGTCTAAATCATGCCCTGGAATCCCCCCTCCGTTACCTCTCTCTCTCTCTCTCTCTAGGCTCAAGTCCCATTTTGTGAGCTTTAATGCTATCATATGGAACATATGTGGCATGTTGGCTTGGCTATAGCATTAAAAGGCTTACTCACATTCTCATACTCATGCTCATCCAGTCTAGGTTCAAGTCCCATTCCTTGAACTTCAATGGCATCATATGGACCATATGTGGCCCATTGTCTTGGCTATAACATTAAAAGACTTATCCTCATCCTCATGCTCATCCTCTCTCTCTCTCTCTCTCTCACACACACACACACACACACACACACACACACACACACACATATCATTTGAACACACGTGATACCAAGGGTTTTCTAGTAGTGCACCCCCCGAGATATATACCCATTTAATTCTTTTCCACAGTTTCATATGTAAAATTTTACCCATTCATTATATATATATATATAATTATTTAAAAAATCACTATACATACATACATACATACATACATACATACATACATATATATATATATATTGCATATACTCATATAATTAATTTTATAGGTTTTCTATATAAATCCTTCCACATTCTTATAGTTACATTCATACCAATATTCATATATACTAGAGCATTTATTTATATATTCATATACACATGTTCACACACACCCCCCCTCTCACACACACCCACACATTATAAATATGAGTAGAGAATTGGATGTCCCTTTGGATCGTTATCCTTAAATGACAGGATAATAAACATGGCATGTAAACTGTGCCAACATGAGTTTTTTTAACGGGATCAAAGCATACCCAACCATCCCCTAGCTCTCCATGAGGGTGCAACTTGTTTACCAAAACATCCCTTGACCCTCGACCCTTTGTGGACATCTTGAAAAAATGACATTGATTAAATGAAGTGAATGTTAACTATGTAGGGAAGATCACACTTTGAATGAAGTCATATCTACTACCCCAAACTTTCAACTCAATAATTTTATCCAACCCTCTATCTGTGTCACCCATCCCATCAAAAGCTTCTTTCTTCCATCTTGACATCCTACCATTTAAGAAAACAAACAAATAGGGTTTATATTAAAGGATATAAAAATTTACTTATGAAGGGTGGTGGACACGAGTAAGGGAAGGAAAGACTCACCTTTTCCAGTCGAGAAAAGGAACAAGACTATCGACAGGAAAAGACTCACCTTTTCTTGTCAAGAAAAGGAACAAGACTATTGAGAATTACCTTAATTCCTTTGTCATCCCATATCCATGATGTTTTGAGCCTTTGGAAGAATTGCCTCAAGACTAACTTCTTCTGCTATTCTTTTTTTTTTCAATGCCTTGGGCCTTGTTGATGGACTCTTGATGGACTAACTTAAACTAGGTGAGAAACCTTTTCTTTAAACTCATGCATTTATTTTCTTCATATCCCTTGTCCAACCACATGCATATGGAAACTAACATGAATCACATACCTTGTGACAGATTTTCCATCAACTCCTATTGGTAGGAAAATATACATCTTGCATGCCCATGTAGCATTACACACAAGTCTAACCTTGCAATGATAACACTAAAGAAGGGACCCTAGAGTCACTTGGCCAACCTTTGGAACCTTTTGTAAATAGCCCTTCTAATAACTATCATTCTTCCCCCCTAACTTGGCAAGATATGGACACAACTGATTCTCACAACTTAAATGCCCCACACACCTTCTTAGTCTTACAACCCCATCAAAATAAGAGGTAATGAGTTATGACATCCTTAGACCAAACTTGGGTATCAAATTTAGTCTCCATTCCTTGTATATGCATGGTCCTTTTAAAATTGGTGGAAACTCAAACAAAACATTTCCATCATACCAACATCATATTGACATGGTTGACATGGCATCTCAATCACATTTTGTATCTTTTAAATTATTGATATAGGGTAGATAGAGTGTTGCCACCACAAGGTAAACTCTTGATGATATCAACAATACTAGGTGACTTCCTCATCATGTGTTGTAATTGCTAATGGCTCCTTTTGTTTTTGTCAACCCATGTCCATACACAATAAACTTCCTTCCAAATTGGGTGTCCAAGATATATTCTATGTATCTAGTATTTGTAATTGGAGGCACCTCAATAAGGGACCATAGTATCAATTGATACTATTTTCAAGGTTACATAAAATTAATCATCATGACTCTAATATGGCCATATATTTTTGCAATATCATGTTTCAGCTAGTTCCCAATGGATCACTTTGTGGATTGGGCCACCTTGAAAAACACCTTTCTCCACACCTTCTATCATGGTAAACGATGAGGACTACCTTCTCCAAAGCTAGGGAAATTACAACCACTATGAAAGGTAACTATGCCATAACTTATGACACAGACCACAGTGCTAGCGATGGCCTGCCTGCCAACCTACCCTAGAGACTTCATGGTGCATCAATGGGTGACACATACCTTGCCTAGGAACACCTAACATAAGATTTGAGAGAGTCAACCGACCCACCAGTCACCTTGTTGGAATTTCAAGAGCTAGCCTCCTATTAGAAAATGCACATCTCATGTTTGAGGTTGATGTGGGATCTATACCTCAAATGGAAACGCCACTGGGATGCACCAATGGTTCCACTCAAACGTGAGAGTTGGAGGAACTCAAAGTGAGCTAGAAATCTCAAAGTGAGGAAAGCACTTTTATCTAACTCAAGAAGGAGATTAAGGAATTGAAGACCAACAAGAAGCCAGAAGGGGTTGTGGTGTGCCATATGTCCGTCCCTAGGACTGCTTCCACATGCTCTTTTTCATCCTCACCCTCTAACCCTTTTAGTTTTTTTTTTGGGGGGGAAACAACACTTTCATACTCACCTCCTAGTATACCTTCCTTTTTAAGCACACACTGTCATATTCACCCCCCTTGGGGCCTTCTTTCCTCTTCACCTCCCCCCATCATTCTTGGCTCTCCATTGCCACAATTTCATACTCTCCCCTCTCTAAAAATTTCATACTTGCCCTTCCCTTTTTAGTTCTTTTGCTATGCTTCTAGTTCTCCTCCTCCAAAGAAAAGGGTGTTACCTCCCTCTATGAAACTCCTCTAGTAGGGTACCACCTTTTGATCAAACACTCTTGATTGGAAACTATGGGGTAGCCATGGAAAACACCATAGTGAAGGGAAGCGACTGAGCATGGCACCTAGGTTTCTTATGTTCTTGGGGGGTTCAGTTAAAAATATGTAGATATAGCATGTGAGTTCGAATGAAGGGGTTTTTTAATTTAAAATTTTAAGGTAAATTTACAGAAATACAATTACAGAAGGGGTTTTTAAATCGATTTTGAAAAAACCCGTAAGTCCATAAAGTAAAATTTTATTCGCCGTGAAAAATTCATAGGTAAGGAGTTTTTTAAATACCCCTTGAATGTATGTGATACATAGGGTTTCTTAGTAGTGTACTCCCTGAGCTTATGGTACACTGGTCATGGAGACTCGAGTAGTACATAGGCAATGCCATTCATAGTTAGCGATGTCTTCAAGGAGGCATGCTACTAGAAGGCTCATACTCACCTCCCCCATGGCCAACTTCATACTTGCCTCCCCCAACACTCTCATACTTGTCCCCCTCCAAGTTCCCCACCATCACTTTTCAATGTCTCTTTCACACTGTTCCCTGTGACCATGTCATGTTTGTATCTTCATTTTTTTTGGCAAACTTTTCATGCTCGCCTCCCTCTCTTCCTCTTGCACTTTTGTACTACCCCGCATCAATAAAAAAAAGAAACTAAAAAAGTACCTTTTTGCCACCATCATACAGTCTCTGTGTACTACCCACAATGGCACATGAAAAAAATATACCTTTTTTCTTCCACCATTGTACCTGCCTCCCTTGTCCTTTGAGGCCGCTTTATTTTTCTATATTACTCACTAAAGGATGGTGAGCATTCTAGTGGTGGGTGACCTGTAGTCACTAGGGGAACATCTAAAAACAGATCTATAAATAGAAATGCACCACCCCTGAGAATTTGGTGGAACATCCAAAAACAGATCTATAAATGGAAATGCACCACCAACCAAATACATGAGATGTGCATACATCGGCACTGAAGGCATCACACTGTCACTCTGATGGGCATCTATCAAATATAGGAGATGTAACAAACTCCACCACCTTAGAGGAATCATTTAAGATGGTTACTTAGCTGATCCTTGGGGACATCTTTTCCATCTAGTCTTATTCATCGAGTCTTATATTCATTAAGTGTATAGTCACTTGTTATTGCTGTCTATGTGTCATCCTACCCCAATATGACCACTATTGGGTGTGCACAATACAATGAAGGGCATGTAGCTTCGGCAATATGATGTGGCACATTTTGTGGCCATGTCTAGGATAATAAATTTATAAAATATAGGAGGCCCCCAAGAAAAGATATTGCAAATTCCCCTAAGAGTATTTTGCTAGTGGAATACCCCTAGGGACATGCTCTTTCAAAAAAATGTTTTCACACGTGTTGAGAATATAATTGTTGTTTTTCTCCATTACAAGGTTACCCTTGCTTTGATTATGCAATTAATAGGAGGCGAATGCAATTCTCTTTCAATGTTACTTTGGCCACCATGAGCAATTTAGCTTACATATAGATGAGGATTAGTTAAGATTTTAGATCTTAAAAATAAATCGCTTGAAGGTTGGGAAAGTAAGAAAATTGACAAGGCCTACGAGGGTAATCTGCCAACAGATTACACTTGGAGGCATGAAAGCTTTATATTATATAATATTATTAGAGTTATTTAATATAAGTTTTATTATTATGTTATTATAAATTATATATAAAGTAACATTCTTATAGTTATATAGGATATATCATATTACAACATATTATATTGTTATACAAGATATAATAATATCTCATATTATTATACAAGATATTATTATGGTTATATTTAAGGAGATGGATAACAACAGCTGGAGGGCACCCTATTTTATTGGGTTTCTAACATTTCCAAAGGACTTATCCCCTAAGGGAATGGATGGTAGGGGGGCTTCAGAGGCCCATAGGGCTATATGCCCTCTTTAGTCCATCTTGAGAAAACATTAGAGGCCCCAAGGGTACTCCACTAGGGGACATACAAGTGACTGGACATGGCCTTAATTTAATTGTCATGATCACAAAGTAAATGCTAGGATTAGAGAATCCTAAGGGTATTTTGCCAATAAAATACCTGTGGGGGATATGCTATAAGTCACACTAAGGTCCACTCTTCTGATGATGGTTCCCTAGCCCAGATGTCACCATAATCATCGACTAAGAAGACATAAAGCAAGGATACATATGGTTATATGCACCATATGGTGACCAACCACAGTCAACCAAGTGGTACATACTAGTTTCTCTATTTCAAATTGGCACTCCAAGGATTTTTCTACAATTAATATAAGCAAATGACAAATTGAGCCAAATCGAGTCAAGGATGCTTTTTTATCACATTAAAGTGAAGAATTCACTTGTAAAAAAATTGGCAAGGATAAATAGGATTCTTAAAGGAAAATATCCTCAGCAAACATACGAGTCATCTTCGCCAACCTATAAACCCTCTCTAACTATAGAAATGGTGGCAACAATACAACCTTACAGGGAAGACGACATTTGGCAACAAAAAGCCAACATCACAGTTGCATAAGAAAAATGGGAGGATGTTATGGAAATGTTTTGAAAGATGAAGCTTGCCAAAAAGACCAATGAAGCCCAAAAATCCAATGAGGCCATAATATCAGGTTTAAACCCAAGGCCTGATTTTGAAATAGTCAAAGAATTGTTTGCAGATTTTGAAGATGAAGAAGGCGCAGAAAATGTAGAAGTAGACACAAAACCTGTGATATACATGTTGCAAGAAGCCCCTTCTATCATCAATTTCTTAGAAGCTGATACTAGATGGAGAGAATGTATCTATTATGAAGGAACAAATGGTAGAAAGTTCCCTGAAGAAGATATAAATAATATCATAAGAAGATCTCCCTACATCTTGGCTGACCAACCTAATTTCCTAGTTACATGGGTAATAGAAGATGAAGATATGGGAGAAGGAAAATCCTTTACATTTAGTCGGGAAGATAAATTCAACAACTTTAAAAGAGTTTTTGACTACAATAGATGGCTTGCAAAAGCTGAACTCATCAAGAGAAATAACCAAAAGGTCAACATGAAAGTAGTCTCCTTTGAGAAGGCAGAGCTATCAGCAGCAAAGTTACTAAACAAAGGAGAACTACAATTAATCAGAATGGATGTCCTTACAAAGCAACAAGCCACAACAGTCCTTGATAGAATGACTACATATTTCTTTAGAAAAACTTCCATTGATTAGAAAGATCCAAACTAGGTAATGCTTACCCTACTCACCTTCTTTGAAGGACAATATGAGAACATGGTGCTATAGACTTCATGTAGAAACTCAGACCATAGAGATGGGCAAAGGGATATCCTCTCTTGTGAAGCTTCTACTCAAGTAGTTTTTTGGAGAATCAATTGATGAGAAGGAACACTATAGAAATCAGTTTTGGAGAATGAAATATTGTGATCTAACAAGAATCAATGAATATTGGGAAAATATTCAACACTTGGTATGCCAAGGGCATCCATGGAATGATTCCTTTGCTCTAAGAACTTTTAAATTAACTCTTATTCAAAGGCGTTATTATAAAAAGTTGTTAAAGACCTTTAAACTATAGAAAATGAAATAGGTAACAAAGGCCTTGAGCTGCTCTAGAGCATGACATTTGGAGAAGTGCATAGGCACATCCTCATAAGGGCTTTATTAATCACAAATTGAATCTTTGAAGTGCCTTAAATCAATTTTACTTCATCTTTTGCCCAGGGCTAAATGATCTTCAACTACAATTCTTATGTGACAAGATTTGTTGTTGTTAACGTAAATCTCTATAATACTCTCTAACCACAAAGGAGTATGATGGTTTCCCTCCCACACCCAGTATATTTTGTTGGAAAGGAAATTCAAATTAGGTCTACTTCAAACTGCTCATTCATAACATGCCAATACTTGTTCAACTTTGCTTTCACCTCTTCATCTACCTCCTTTGTACTTTCATCATCGAAAAAATTCAAAGACAAACAAAAGGGCCCTTGGTGGTAACATACCCCTCTATCTCAAAAGATCTCAAAAGAATAGAGAGATCACCACATTATTCACCAAGAAACATAATGCTATACCATAAATCACAGTCAATGACTAAATGATTTGCCAATTATCTGAGGGATGATATCTTTAGCCTCCAATTCTTGCTTTTAATGTTGTGATAGATTTCTTGTTTATGGATCTAAGATCCTCAATGTTGGCCATAGAAATAACCATTGCTTGGGATGTTTTTTAAGGTGTTCCCTTATCTCTTTCAGTTCCTTTATCTATAGTTTGCCTATATTTCCCCTTAGCTCTTGATACATCTTGCACCTTCTTCTTTCTTCTCCCTCTTCTAGGTTTGGAAGGTATTGATCTTTTCTTTAAAGGTATTGTATCTGTATAGAAAAAAAAATATACACACAAGTAATGTTGATTTTTTCTTTTGAGGCATTATATCTTAATGTAGATCTTTTATTTGGGGGCATTATATCTTCGTTGAAATAATAATGATATAAAGATTGGTAGTTATCATTTACACTACATATGACAATATGTAGATTTCATAATCTCACTCTTGTGGATATCTTGATCTCAACAATCTAGCTATTCCTGCTAGATTGTATGTTCATGAGAAACATGACTGTAATGTCTTAATCAACATTGACTTCTTGAATACCTCTGAAATGTATGTAGTCTATCCTGAAAGGAACATCTTTAGAATCAAGATTAAAAAGGGTCATTACGAAGATATGAAGGAGTAGCCGCCCTCACTAGTAGCCCTATCAAGAAGGTGGTCGAGCTACCCAACAAAGAGGATTCTACAGAGGCTTTCTTTGACACTGAAAGGCAAAGGTATGTTGTAGAAATTAATGCTATGCATAAAAAGTATCTAACCCTTTGCTTTGAAGACCCTCTTGTTGCCAGATGGGAAAAATCAAAAATCAAAGTTGAGCTACACTCAAAAATAAGGAGCTACTTTGACTAAACCCACTCATCCTGGTATAAATCCTGATGACCTTGAAGAATGAAAAAACCTTGTCTACGAAATGCTAACCAAAGGATTAATCAAAGAAGCAGATTTAGACTGGTCCCCTACCTTCTTTGTCAACAATCATAATGAGATTAAGAGAGGAAACAAGAGAATGGTGATTGACTATAGAAAATTGAACTAGCATCTGCTGATAGATAAAAGGTATCCTATCCTGAATAAGGACGATATGATCAAGCCAATTTTGCAAAATGGTTCTCTTAGTTGGACATGAAATCTGGTTTTTATCAAATCAGAATTGCTGATAAGGACAAAGATAAAACGGCCTTTGTAGTTCTACATGGACAATTTCAATGGAAAGTGATGTTGTTTGGACTAAAGAATGCACCCTCAGAATTCCAAACATGCAAAGATTTAGTCTTTATAAAATTCAAAAAAATTGTAGCTCCTTACATCAATGACATTTTAGTTTTCTCAGAATGTCTCAATGATCACCTCATGCACTTGGAATAAGTGTTGAGTGTTTCCCAGTTGGCGGTTATTGTTATTTCCACCATGCTTGTGCTGAGGGTGTCCACCGGTGCTTCCTTGTTGATGCTTTATTTTCTTCCATTTATGTTTTTCAGAACCAAGAAACTGAGGTTTAGTTTTGAAAGCATTGATTTTGAAAGATTTTACCAGTTCTTCTCCAAAGTCAGATGGGGACTCTTCTTCCGTTTACGGTGGAAGACTTGGTTCTTCTTTTGAATTTGAGAATTCCATAAGGATATCTGTGTGGAGATATCTCTAGGTAGCGAGTTCTGAGTTTGTTTGGACTAATTCATATTCTGAATTTTTTGTAAGAAGAACATTTACCTTCTTTTTACTTGCATTAGGGAATTCTGCAAGAAGAATCTTTACCTTCTTTTTAGTTGCCTTACAGAAATCTCTTGCATAGTGGCCTTTTTTGCCATAGAGAAAGCATGCATCCCATGTATTTTCTTTCTTTATGAAGACTCTTTTGAATGGTTTTCTTTTAAAAAACCTTTTCTTTCCTCTAGAGGTTTTATGTTTTGCCTTATTCTTAATAGTTGTATTAAGAGAGGCCATAAAAGAAAAACTAGTTACGAGAATGGTGAGAGATAAGAACACAATGATCTCAATAATCATATATTATGATGGGAAGGAAAAACCCTGGATTGAGAGTGAAAAAACTTGCAACTCAATGTACAAGAGAGTGAAGAGGGATGATGGCTAGGTAAGGATCACAAATTAGAGAATGCACACAAATGTGCGTGTATGTCTTTGTGAGGGCACTTATTTATATCCAAACATGCCTTGATGCCCAAGTTGGATGCCTTAAGGCCCAAGATGGATGCCTTGATGTTCAAGCTCGGTATAGGCTATAAAGGTAGGCACAATAAGTTCAAGTGCACATGGGTGTGGTCCAAAAAGGGTACCTTTAGGAGTGAAGTATACGCTACCCTATCTATAACTTCCCAAGAATCCCACACTTGTAGAGTAATTTGAGGACATGGTGGTTAGGCAGCACAGGGGAGATTTGTATGAGCCATTTGTCGCCATTTTTTAGTGGCTACCCCACCATCTAAGCAAGTTGATCTAGTCAATGCAAGACTATAGGTATAATGAAACTCTCATTATCAAATACATGTATTTGGACTTCATTTGAGATAATAAGTACTTTTTATAAGGTGTCTACACTTTTTATGTGAAATAGGTTTCTTGATCATTTGATTTACAGGTATAATGAAACTCTCATTATCAATTTGGACTTCATTTTAGATAACAAGTAGTTTTTATAAGGTGTCTACACTTTTTATGTGAATTAGGTTTCTTGATCATTTGGTGGACACCAAGAAGATGGATTCCATGGTTACAGATCATCCATAGTATTGCATGTATACTTCCTCCATATTCCATGAGGGGAAGAGTGTAGAAGAGGACCTAGACAGACAGGCTGATAGCGTTATCCTTGCCGACCAGCAGCATAAATCCATATATAAAGAAAACGCATCATTCCAATCATCTCCTTCTTCTCAGCATTTCCAGCTATCCGACAGCATCGCACTCTCTACTACTCTACAACATAGCATTTTATCACATCAATACACATCTTGGGATATCATCCCACTCTCTGCTACAACACATCATCATTTTTCTTCCACAATTTACCTTAGGATAGTAGCCCTTTCTACTCACCATCTCACATCATCGGGATGGCAGCCCTCTTTGCTTATCTTCACCATCGATACCACTCGGGAAAACAACTCTGCTCTCCTCACCACTCCTCTGGTATACTACAACACCCTTGTCACCCCAGAGCTTGCACCACTTGGAATGGAATAGATTGGAAGAGGAAGCGACAACGAGGCGACTACCATGGTGGATTGACATGAAAGAAGGCACTTGCTTGGAGGAGGAAAAAAATGTATATGAAAAAGCTAGATGTGATCATGAAGGGATACGTCCAACCAATAAAACAAGAGCAAGTTGGAGCATTGGTGGCATAGGTAGCTTGGGATCTGCAGACTCTCTCCTCACCTTGAGTTGTTTATCAATCAAGGCTTGTGATGTCAAGGTGAGATTTCTTTTGAACAAAGAAGGCATCCTTGTGAAACCTATCTTTCCACCTTTATCTAAGGACTGGTGGTTTATTTTTCTCTCAGAGTTATCTTCTATTGGAGTTGGCTTTGGCACTGGTGGCATATTAACTGCACAAGTTGTGGATTGACCTACACCACCTCAACTGCTGCAAAACGTATTGTAAGAACTTGCCCTACCTTTGTATGTGTATTTTGTTTCAACAACCTTGTGATGTCCTTTTGTAATTTTTGTAAAAACACAATAGCCCAATTGATGGTACTACCCTTGCTTGCTTTTTTAATTTAGCCCATGGCTACTATAAAAATGTGCACTATCTTGTTTTGTAATGAAACCATATCTAAGAACATCCAATAGTAGCAAGTGAAACCATATCTAAGAACATCCAATATCTTGTTTTGTAATGAAACCATATCTAAGAACATCCAATAGTAGCAAGTGACCATGGGAGGGTCAATGTGATTGGCTAATTTACTACTCCATCCCCAAAAAGGTAGATGGAATGATATGTAGCTACTACAGATACATCTTTGTAGTCCTCTAAAGAGGAACAAGTGCTATTAAATTAGCTCTATTGTGAGCCTATTTCTATGACCTATAACCACACCATGTTCCCTCTTTGTAGTGTTTGTACAAATTATTTCTTATGCGTAGTAGGATCATTATTGTAGTTTGCCATGGCAAACCCATGAAAGAATCCATCTTTATAACTTGAACCATACTTTCCCTTGTTAACTTGTTTTAGGGTTAACAAGTTTTTTCACACCCAATTATATGCCAAAGCATGAGTAATATACATCAAATGTTAAGGATGGACATATCAAACTCATGTACAAACAAACTATGAAGCAATGGTGTCCAAATCTCAAACTTGGATGGGCACCCGCAAAGGTCATATGGATAATTGATGGTGTCCTTCTAAGAGAATGTGGTAGTGAGTTAGTTTGTTCTCCCTAGTGTTGTAATGCATCAATGTATTATGAGATATAGCGATGTACAAGCAATAGGCCGAATAGAAGATTTGGGTGTTTGCCCGATCACAATTAAGTGTGTGTGAACACTTAAGGCCATAAGTGTTTGAACACTTATGGCCATGTATATAAGTTAATTTCTATCATAATATAGGGACACTCTCCTATTGTGCAATTGAGCTTTCTCTCTTGCTAAAAGGAAAGTCGACACAACCTAGTAGGGAATGAAGTAGGAGAGAAATCAAGGTGAGGGAATGTATTTGATTGATGGCTTAGTTTATGGGTTGTAATCATGGAGAGAATATGGGAGACTCTCATTAGTATCTTAGTGAGATAATGATACTACAACTGGTGATGTAGCCGCACGACGTAGTGAGAGAAAGTAGTGAGAGAGTCACAACTGCATGCAATAGGATTTTTTTAGTACGCGGCTATACACACTGCTTCTACTATTGCAGTATGCATCCTTTCTTTTGTTGGATAAAATTGATGTATACAGGTAAATGAGGGATAATATATGAAGTATAAACCTTAGGGGAAGATGTGCAAATGTCAAAACTATAATCACCATAGTAGTAAAACTCTTAAAAGAAAAGTCGACACAACTTAGTAGGGAATCAAGTAGGAGAGAAATCAGGGTGAGGGAATGTATCTAATTGATAGCTTAGTTTATGGGTTGTAATCATGGAGATAATATGGGAGAATATCATTAGTATCTTAAGTAAGATTAGGGTCACCTAATTAGATGTACTTAAAGCCTATATAATGAGGCTCATATTCTTGAATAAATCTGATTAGGTCACCTAATCAGATGTATTTAAAGCCTATATAATGAGTCTCATATTCATGAATAAATTTGATTAGGTCAATAATCCTTACGCTTTATATTATTATGATGGTTCTTTGTTAATTGTTTTTCTTAGTGTTAATTACTTTATCATGTGCTTGCTTAGGCTTAATCCACCATAATAATTCTCGTGTTTGATCCACCATGAACTTCAACATGGTATGAGAGCCTTGTTATTAATTCTATCTTCTGCCTTGCTATCGACTAGTCCTGCGCATCACTGCTCACTTCATTTTGTTGAGGACTACCTACTACTGTGATGATTAATATGTCAAGCTCTTCTGCCTACTGTCAACCATAATTGTTGTCTCCATTCCTGGATGACCTCCTATAGTATGCTCTATCATCATTGTACTACACAACAATTCATCAGCTATGCAAAGACCATGTGCCCTATTCGTCTCTCAGCTAGAGCGTCGACAACTGCTGCAAACTATCTTTTCAATCCTACAGCCGACTCTACACGCCACCTTGTCATGTCAACTCCATGTGCTACTTTGTCTTTTGATTGGTACTCTGCCTTAATCGACATCTAAGATCAAGCATATCAAGCATCAGCATTCAAGGTACAATACGAATGTTGAATCAGTCAATGTACACTACGAATGTTGAATCAATCAAGGTACAATACGAATGTTGAATTAGTGAGTAGATAACATGCTCTAACATCAGCAATAACCTACTCTATCGACAATTAGACAACCTACTACTAATGACTGACAACCTGGTTGACAATCTGATGGCCAACTGGCTCTACTGATAGTTAATGACTTGCTACTAACTACCAATGACCTACTACTGACAGTCACCACCTATTTCCACATCTGTTTGACTTTCTTGGCTAGGTTTACTAAATAAACTAATAAAATATAAATGTAAAATCAGAACTTTATATCAACTATTTGAATCAGATGTCTGAATCATCCATCTAAATCAGTAGCAGTCAAAGTCATCTATCTACATCAGCTAGTTCAATCAGCTCTCAGAGGCAACTATCTACATTAGCTGGTAGATTCAGTTCTCCGAGTCAGCTACCTACATCAATTAGCTGAATCAGCTCTTGGAGTTGGCTATCTACATCAGCTGGCTGAATCAATTATCAGAGTCAAACTCTCGTATAGTTAGCTCTTGGAGTCAGCTGTCTGAATTAGCTGTCTCAGTCAACTCTCCACCTCAACAACTGTTTGAGTGAGCTGCCTGAATTAGGTATGGAAATCAGCTATCAAAATAAGATTTTGTTCCACATTTATTCTCATTTCTTACTTAAAACATTTGGGCTTGATCTTTACATTAATCATTTATTTCTTCTAAAGGGACTACACACTATCTCTCTGAGGTAAGACCATCCCTAATGGCCACCAAGATAGACACACTACAACAAAGAAGAGAATAGTTGTGTGAAGAGCCGTAAAAATTTCGAAGGATCTAAAAATGAAAAAAAACATTTACGCGGTTATAAGCACAGCTACATGCAAATAA
Organism: Cibotium barometz; assembly: GCF_041138505.1. Taxonomy (NCBI): domain Eukaryota; kingdom Viridiplantae; phylum Streptophyta; class Polypodiopsida; order Cyatheales; family Cibotiaceae; genus Cibotium; species Cibotium barometz. The sequence goes on along the minus strand of NC_141079.1, from coordinate 39,964,290 downwards.
TTGTGTTAATATAAATGTGCTTATAGCATCACATATAGCCATGCACGGCTATAGCCATGTACTATCTGTAAAAAAAAAGAGGGACATAATGGGTGAGATATGTGGGGACACATGTCCCCACATATCTCACCCATTATGTCCCCTTAAATTGGTAGCCAAAGGATATGTGTAGACACATGGGATTAATTATGAGGAGCTATTTGCCCCGGTTGCAACAACAAAGATGGAAACTATGAGAGCTGTGGTTGTAGCTAAAGGTTGGTTTTTACATGAGATGGATGTCAAAAATGTGTTCTTGCATGGTGACTTGCAAGACGAGGTTTATATGGATCAGCCACCAGGTTTTGAGGATACAAGTCACCTAGAGTATGTACGTAAGATTTGTAAGGCCTTGTATGGGGGCTGAAGCGAGCTCCATGATCATGGCATGACAAGATTGCTGAGTATCTTGTCACTATTGGTTTTCATATGGCAGATGTAGATCACTCTTTGTATGTGCCCAAGAGTGGTAAGGGTATTGTGATCATCACTATCTATGTAGATGATCTTATTGTTGGGGGTGATGACTTGGATGAGATTGAGCATGTAAAAATTATTCTCAAAAGGAAGTTTGAGATGAAGGATTTGGGAGATCTGTGCTTCTTTTTGGGAATTGAGGTCATTCAAACACCTGAGGTTATTTGGCTATCACCACAGAGACAGTATGTATTGGACATGTTGTCCAAGTATGGGATGGCTGATTGTAAGTCAATCTTAGTGCCATTAGATCAAAACGGCAAGCTTAGTGTGGATGCAGGTTATGTGTTGGTTGGAGGATCCCACTATGTACAAGAAGATTGTGGAGAGTTTGATCTATGTCACGATTCAGTAGGCTAGATTTGAGTTACATTGTTGGCTTACAGTTTATGCTGGTTTCACGCAAACCACATCTTGAGAGTGTGTGATGTACACTTCGATATTTGAGGGCCACTATTGATTATGCATTGTTTTATGTAGTAGGTGTACCATTGGAGCTATATGGATACATAGATGTAGATTCGGCAGGTAGCATCTCAGAGAGGAGATCGATCAGTGGATTTATGTTTTCATTGGGCAGTGCTGCTGTGATATGGAGTGGCAAGAAGCATCCCACAGTTGCCTTGTTGAGTACAGAGCAGCCACGGTGGTAGCGTGTGAGGTAGCTTGGTTACGCAAGCTATTGCTGATTTAGGATTGCATGTGGAGAAAATAATTGTCATATATTGTGACAATCTTAGCAGTATATAGTTGGCGAGGAACCTAGTTTTCCATGTGTGGATGAAACACATTGAGGTACATTACCACTTTATCAGAGGGAGAGATTCTTGGCAGGAGACATTCACTTGGCCAATGTTAGCACATAGGATCAGGTCACTGACCTCTTCACGAAGGCCTTGGGATTTGAGTAGCTTCATAGATTTTGAGATATGCTTGGAGTTCATGAGCTACAATTGAGCTTGAGGGGGAGTGTTGAGATGTCAAGCTCAACATGAGTTGACACTCACGAGGCGGCGCATACATGATCGTTTGACATTTACATCACTGGCGGGTTGGGTAGCTGGAACCAAGAAATCTTCACTAGAGATTCTATAGCTCAACTACACCAACTAGTCCACACCTACCCACTCCTCTTAGCATGTTCACATTATGGACCGCTTGTATATACACTATTATGTGTATTATTCACTTTATCTTCTTTGTAGACCTCTTTTGTTGTGTTAAGAAGAAGAAGAATTTTTAGCCTCTCACCTTGTGTGTTCTCTTCTAGGGTTTGTGTGAGTGTGTGTGTGCTTGCAAGAGCTCAAGCTCTCTTCTCCCCTGCATCTTTTTAGTATGAAATTAGGACTCTACTTGAAAGTAAAGAAGGATTTAGAAGATTTAGAAACACTAATGGGAAGAACGAGCCTCTCACTTGTGAGAAAGAAAAATTTCCTTTTTGTTATGGATAGACATATTAGTAGGGCATAATTGGTGGATTTATTAGGTAGATTGGAATACTTTAGACACTTCATTAAAGAATTTCCTAGAGTTGAACGAACTACTAGTGGAAGGATATAGAGGAATGCCTTTAGTTAGTAGAGATTTACACGAAGGAAGGATTACATGGAGTAAACCCTCTAGTATAAGTGAAAATTATCCCACATATTGGGATAGGTTAGTTTCAAGTGAGGACGAGGGGTATCAACCCGATATAAGTCATATTAAATAGGAAATAGAGAGTGACAAAGAGTAAGGGGAAGGAGAAGAGGGTAGTGTTTGAGAGCACACACCATCTCCACGAATTTAAGAGGGAAATAAAACATCTAGAAGTCACAACAAGGATTTTGGTTTTAAAAGATTATTTAATATCCCTAAGGGAAAAGCACTTGACTTCTTCAAAGAAGCGGACCTAGGATTAGCATTGCTTTTCCAAGAATCAATGGCAGTTCCACCACCTAGTGTGACAGTTTTCTTTTAGTAGGAATTCACACAATATAGTGGACTTTAGGATGAAGATCTCGATGCTCACAAGCAACGATTCGAGGCCATTGTGTGACCAAAATAATTATCGATGATGTTCAGAAGTTACACATCTTCCCAGCTACGCTGAAAGATGAAGCTGCTAGTTGGTATGGTAACCTTAATCTAGCTTTAAGAGAAACATATAATGATCTAGCACAAGATTTCCTTACAAATTCTAGGAGAGGCAAGGTTTCCAAGATCACCTAGCACAACAGTTAGATGATTTATCCCAGGGCATGAATGAAAGTATAGATCATTAAATTTAGCGTATGGAGACAATCAAATCATGAGAAAGATGGGAGTTAATGCTCCAAATGAAGACACAAAATGAAGGTTCATTGATGGGTTGCGAGATGTAGAAGACCAAACGCATGTAAGTCTTAGGCATCTTGCTACACCAGCAGATGCAAAACAAGAGGCTAGGTATTGGGAGGAAGTACAATGTCAACAACATTGACGAGAGTTACTACAAGATCCTAGACTTCCACAACCCTTACAAGTAAAGCCAACGAAACTACCACAAGTTTATGGGATGCCCCAAATGAAGGGAACAAGTGTGGAAGGACTAGCCATGGTGGGTCAAAACCCATCAAGCTAAGTCCCCTATAATCCTTATGTGTCTGCACCAACATACATGGTTTAAACAGGTACTCCTCAAGTGCCCTTGACTGAGGCCAAAGTTACTCAAATAGTGGAAAATTTGTTAGGAAAATTTAAAGAAGAGATTCTTAGTGCAATGCACTCGCAAGAGAAAGGGGCATATAAAGAATAGATTCTTAGTGCAGTGCGCCCACAAGAGAAAGGGATGTATGTTGTAGCACCACAAAATGCGGCTAATCCTCAAAACCCACCTAGATTAAATATTTTGTGTGGGAGGTGCCATGGCTATGGGCATTTGGCTAGAGAGTGTTCAACAACATCTAGGATTGTTCCATACCAACCTCGGACTTGTTGCAATTACTGTTTGAGGAACAATTATATAGAGGACCGATGATTTATTAAGAACAACCACCAAAAAAGGCAATCTCATGGCTTACAAACAAATTACAATTTCATGGATAGTTCAAATGCTACTCATGTGATAGTCCCACCACCACGACCGTTTATGCAAAGAGAATTGCATGTACAAGGACAACCTCCATTACCTACTAGAACCTCATATCCTAACAATAATGGAAATATGCGGAGAGGTTTCCCTTTCAAAAGAAACTTTCAAAATCCTGGGAATAGTGGAATGAGTGGAAATTGTTATAGGCCACAAGGTCATTGTCAGCAACAAGAAGTGCATATTGCAGCACATTGCCCTAATGAAATGAAGCATCACATATTGCTGCATATTTCCCTAATGAAATGAAGCATCAGGATTACACCCCTATATGTAGGACATGTAATGGAGGGGCATTATGAATAAGGTTGTCCACAAAAAACCAAGTCTTCCATTGAAGATAAGGGTAAACAGGTGATTAGTGAAAGATCCAATTCTTCAGTAGATCTTGTTGAAATAGAAAGTGAAATAGAAAGTGAGAGTCCCAATCAAACGATTGAATCAAAATGTTTACCTTGCAAATTGACCTTCGCAAAGGATCCAATGATTAGCATAGTGACTCATTCACAATTGAACCAAGAGGAGGTAGGAAGGGATTTATCTCATTTACCTAAGAAAGTGATAATTGAGCCTAAGAAAGTAAGTGTGGGGGAGAACATAGACCATAACATTGAGCTAGTAGAGTCCGAATCACAAGAAAAATCTTTGAATCATCCTATCTTACCTATCCCTTTGCGAAACCCGCAAATCAAAGTGGGAATAGCACTGTTTCCCAAACGACTGGTACAAGTGGAAAGAAGGTCGAAGAGAGAGACAAGTAGGTCCATGGAGAATAGAGTGTTTGATTTATGGACAGAATTAGAGAAGATTCCCTTGTTCATAAACTTAATGCAAATATTAGAAATTGCTTCTAGCTGTAGAAAACAACTCTATCAAAAGTTGGTAAGATGAAGAGCACATAGAGTTAGAGTGACACTTTTGATAGATTAAACCCTAAGCCAAGGGAAGAAAAAGATGTATGAATAGTAGATATTTTCCTAGATACAGGAGATCCTATGATAGATGTGAACACAGGTAATATGTCAATTCTGTTGAGATGTCAAGATCAACATGAGCTGACACTCACAAGGCGCCTGCATGACCATTCAACATTTATATCACTGGCGGGTTTTGGTAGGTGGCACTGACATATATTCGCTAGAGATTCTACAGCTGGACTACACCAACTAGTCCACATCTACCCACTCCTCTTAGTGTGTTCACATTATGGACCGCTTATATATATCTATTATGTGTGTTAGTCACTTTATCTTCTTTGTAGACCTCTTTTGTTGTGTGAAGAAGAAGAAGAATTTTCAGCCTCTCACCTTGTGTGTTCTCTTCTAGGGTTTGTGTGAGTGTGTGTGTGCCAAGAGCTCAAGCTCTCTTCTTCCCTGCATCTTTTCATGGTATCAAAGCCTAGTTCATGCTAAGCGCTGAGCGACAAGAACATGAAGCGGTACGAGGGTAAGAGCTTCATCTACTCTTCTCCCTTTGTGTTGGCTACTACACCCTTGTCTCAGGAGCTCTTCAGGAGGTATCGGCAAACGAACTCCGATTGAGGAGCTTTCTTCATGGGAGAAGAGCTACACGAAAACTATACTATTTGTTGGACAGTAAATTTTTGGGCCAAAAAAGCGTCTTGGGGGCGTTTGGACCTCCGTTTTCCAATTCACAGGCATTCAAGAGGGCAATGCGGGTAAGTTTTGATTCTTTGTAGAACTCTGTTTTTGGAACTGCAGGAAGGACGATTGGTTGTGCAGACACTGTGTGTACTGCAAAGAGGTCTCAAAGTTGCCATTGGGTGTATGTATGTAAATTGAGGTCACTGGTTGTGACAATTTGGGTGCAGTATAGTACCGCTCTGCAGAGAATACAACAGTTTGTGTAGGTCAAGCAAGAGTGCTGTTGTTGTTGGTAAATTTGTGTTGTAGAAAAGATGTCAAATGATGGAATAAACCAGATTGTTGTAAGAGAAGCTTGACAAGAACAACTTCCATGCTTGGAGGTTTAGATTGACAAATTTCCTGATGGGAAAAGGTTGCTGGGACTTCATTGAAGGTTAACATGAGGCAGCATCAGAGATACTGGAGATTTTTCCAACTACTGTAGTTATAAAAGGCCAATTAAGAGGTAGGGGGAGTCAAAGAGGTCGTGGTAATTTGTAAAGGGAACATAATGATACATGGGGGTGTTTTTATTGTGGCAAGCCTCAACATGTGAAGGAATATTTCTATAAGAAACAGTGTGAGATGCAAAATGGAAAAGTGCAGCAAAGCAACTATGCATCCTCTAGCAGAAATAATGAGGATAATGAGAGGTTGTTTGTGATGCAACATGTGGTTAATGCTGTGTCTGAAAATGATGTAGCAGCATGTGAGGATGATGTATGGTATGTTGATTCAGGTGCTTCGAACCACATGACAAGTCATGGTGAGTGGTTCAAGGAAATGAAGAGTCTTGAAAGACTAGGTTTTGTTGAAACAGGGGATGACACTGCCTATTGGATTGCCCATGTTGGGGATGTGCCATTATCTATGTAGGATGGTAAGGTGAAGTACCTTGCAGATGTACTTCATGTCCCGAACATTACAAAGAATCCGGTTTCGGTTGGCCAGATGATTGAGAAGGGTTTGTAGGTTCGGTTTAACCTTGATGGCTGTTATGTAGAAGACTTTAAAGATAAGTTCATATTGATTGCAAAAGGCAACAGAGTGGGCATAATGTTTACATTGAATGTAAATATGCCTGAAGTAAGTGCTGCAATGTTTGCAAATGGTTCAAGAGTTGTTACAGATACATACATTTGGCATAAGAGAATTGGGTATGTAAATGTGTAAAGAATGAAGTCTATGCAGAGACTAAAGAAATTGTGTGACAGGGCTGCCTAAATTTAAAGTTGAAGGTATGTAGAAAGTATGTGAAGCATGTCAATTTGGAAAGAAAACAAAGAATGTATTTCCACATGAAAGAAATGTGAGCACGAATGTACTAGATGTTGTGCATTCATATGTATGGGGTCCTGCGAAGACTATGTCTATGGGTGGCTGCAAGTACTACATAACATTCATTGATGACCACACGAGGAAAGTGTGGGTGTATTTCATGAAGGAGAAGAGTGAAGTGTTCCACTGTTCACTCATTTTCAGAATTGCAAAGTGATGGTTGAAAAACAAACTGGAAAGCATGTGAAGTGCCTAAGGTCAGATGGAGGGGGAGAATACTTCTCCAATGAGTTCTTTGAATTCTTGCAAAAGAATGACATTCAGAGACAATTTACATGTAAATACACTCCGCAATGTTCAAAATGGAGTTGCTAAGCGAAAAAGCAGGCACATTGAAGAGATAGCATGAGCATTGATGGGGCAGAGAAGAATATGCCACATAGCTATTGGGCTGAGGCAGTGTCTACAACAATTTATATCATGAATAGGACTCCTACTGCAACCATAGATGATGTAACGCCAGAGGGAGAAGTTTACTGGCAAGAAACCTGATTTGTCTCACTTGAAAGTTTTTGGATGTATCGCATATGTGCATGAGCTAGATGAGTTGTGTACTAAGCTGGATCCAAAGGCAGAAAAAATGTGTGTTTATTGGGTATTCCCATGAGCAAAATTGATATAGATGTTATAATCCTTCTACACGTGAATTGAGGGTAAGCAGGGATGTTGTATTTGATGAGATAAGTAGCTGGTATGCTGCTAAAAAAGATGTTGCTTGGGTTGATGTAAGTGGAAATGTGGTTGCACAGAATGCAACTAAGTAATCACAGTTATTGAGTGGACCAAGAGAGTCCTCATCCAGCAGTTCTATTGATAGACCATGGAGTGGCAGGCTACGTCATAATACCAATCCAGGAAACGTTGTTGGTACATCACATAAAGGCAAAGAGAAAGTGGTTGAGCCCCTTGGTATGCTTGATATTTCTGCAAGGCATTCTCTTATTGATGGAGAGTCTAGTGACTCAGAGATGAGCCTTGATGAGGAGCTTGGGATTCCAGCAATGAGGACACTTGGTGTGAAGAAGTCTATGGATGCCATGAATGCAAAGTTATGAAGATCTGGAAGAGTCAGAAATCCTGTGCAGAGGTTGACTTATGATGGTTATGTGTGGCACATCACTCTGTGTATATGGCAAAAGTTGTGCAGGTTGTAGAACCCACATGCTTTGATGAGGCTATTGGAAATGTGTGTTGGGAGGAAGCTATGGATGAGGAGATGGATGCATTGTATGGAAATGAGACTTGGTGCCATTTCCTGAAGGCAAGAAATCTATTGGCTGTAAGTGGGTGTATAAGGTGAAACATAACAGTGATGTAGCATAAGCAAGTACAAGGCTAGATTGGTAGCCAACGGACACGCACAGACATATGGGATTTATTATGGGGAGACATTTATCCCGATTGGAAAGATGGCAACTATGAGAGTTGTGATTATGGTGGTTGCAGCTAAAGGTTGGTTTTTACATCAGATGGATATCAAAAATGTGTTCTTTCATGGTGACTTGCAAGAAGAGGTGTATATGGATTAGCCACTAGGTTTTAAGGATACAGGTCACGTAAAGTATGTGTGTAAGATTCGTAAGGCCTTGTTGTTGAAATATACAAGTGAATAGGGTGTGTGCGGGAACAAGCCCTTGGCAAGAGGCTGTAAAAGAGAATCTGTAAATGTGAGAGAAGCTGTGAAAAGGTGAGAAGTATCTACTAGGAGAGAATAAAGGGTAGCATGAGGAGATTTAGGAGGTGTAGAGATATTCTGGGAGAGGTGGAGAGAATCAAGAAAAAGAGGTGGAGTAAATCAAGGAGAAATCAGTGGGATTGGATGCTTGGATGTAAACTCTATAAATTGAGGCATTGGCCTAATGAGAATTTGATGGTTTTTTTTTAATCCATGCCTACATTAAGCTATCAGTTAATTGCTCACTAATCACGTCTTAATTATCATCTAATCTCTTTGTTAATGATATTGATTCTAGCATTTGATCCACCATAGCTCATCACATTGCTGTAAATTTAACATGGTATTAGAGCCTAGCCTAGAATCCATCAATTTGTGAGCCCATTATCTTACTAATCACCTAGCTAATTAGGATTAATACATAATTAGAATTTTTACCTCTTTTTCAAAGTAGCCTCTGTATCCCCAGTTGGTGGAGGATCTCTCTTTCCCTTCACACATCAAATTAGCCCAAAACCACTCTAGCCACACATAGCCATACCCATTGGGCTTCACCCCATTCAATCAAAACGTCAAATCGCCAAGCGTTACTGGCAGAAATTCGTGATTTTTCCAACGCTACTTTTTTTGAAGAAAATATGAGATCTCTACTGCTCTAGATGCAATGGCTCTAATTTCTCTTGGCCCTAGGGGTTTTCAAGGGTGCTCTACAAGCTGGTGAAGACAGATTTTGATTTGATCAAGTCTACAGTGAGATCCAAGCTCTTCATCAAATCTGCAGGTGACTTTGGTAAAACAGAGATTAAGCATTCTTATGCATAAATAAAAATGTAGAGAAATCTTATATCAAATATAAGAATTCTCTTGTATTCTATAAAAAGATATGAAATGTGATAAGACGTGATAAGAGGTGTATGAGATGTGATAATATGTGATACGATGCGTATGGGAAGTGATAAAATGTGATAAGAGGTGTATGAGATGTGATAAGATGCGTATGGGAAGTGACAAGATGTGATAAGAGGTGTATGAGATGTGATAAGATGTGTATGAGATGTGATAGGATATGATAAGATGTATATGGAATGTGTAGGGCGAGAATGGATGTAATATGGATGTATGGATGTAGATACGGATATGTATGTATGAATGTGGATGTGGATGTGGATGTGTATGTATGAATGTGAATGTGGATGTGGATGTGGATATATGGATATGAATGTAGATGTGGATGTGGATGTATGGATGTAGATACGGATGTGGATGTATGTATGTGGAAGTGGATGTATGAATGAGGATGTGAAAATGGATGTATGCATGGATGTGTATGTAGAATAATGAATGTGAATGTGTATGAAAAATAATGTGTCGTCGATATGAGTGAATGGATGATGATGAATACATATGAATGGGATGTGGAATAAGTTATGTGGACTAAGGAGGATAAAATGGAAAAGACGAGAGTTCGATATAGAAACTGTATTTTGTGAACTGTTTGTAAATGAATGTTTTATGTCAAGAATGCCGGGGAAGCATTTTGACCGTCTTGTGGATTAAGGTCAAGGAGACCTAACTGATAAAGTTGCAACTGCTGACGGAGAGTCAATGGAGGACGTCTCGCATAGCAAGGTCGGCCGAGGTCTTGACCAGCCTCGGTTCGATTTAAATGGTGAGCTTCCGGTACGGTGGATTAGGGACCAAGGAAGCGGCCTATGAGTGAAGCGCTAGGTCACCTGCGAAGGATCCTAGAGGGTGCTGACCATACAGTGCTCGGGCTCTGGGTCACCGAAGATACCCACACGTGCATCGTGGAAGATATTGCAACAAGGAGTAAGAGTTGTTTTCTGAAACCGGGCATGGATCTGGTTGATTGACCTTGCTGGTCCTCAACAACGGATGAGTCCATGGCTCTTTTATATGGATCTGTGGGTTGATCTTGCTGATCTTCCACGGAGATTCCATTCTATTATATGAATATATTGCCGGTTACTATGAGCTAGGAACTATGGAAAAGGCCCCTGAGTGAACAGGTGGTGAGCATTCTCGTTGCCAATGATGCCATAAGTATACTGATGAATGAATGACTGGAAATAAGGATTCAACCAGAGACTTTGAAGATTGTCATCAATGACATAATGGTTTCATTAAAGGATTGTTTTAAAGTTAGCTGATGCTAAGAAAAAGGTAATTTCATATTGGGTGTGTAAGTGGTGTGACTAGTTTTATGTTTGCATAAACTTCTAGCTAGGGGGCCTTGGAACTCTTTTCCTTGGTACCCGGGATAAAACCTAACCAAATTCTTAATTGGATCCCATCACTACAGTGGTTGGGCGGTTGGCTAACCCATGGGACTGGATGGGGTTAGGCTGGACTGATGGATCTGTAAATCGAGACTCAATTTCTGTTATTACGATAGATAAGGTAAATCCCGGATAGTAATTGTTCTATGGATAGGAATCAACGGCTGTGCCTCTTGATGGGGAAAAAAAGCGTTGATCCCAATGATCCAAGTGCAAGTTTCTTCCTTGATCCGACCGAGTATCTTTATAGGTGCAGTCGGATCAGCGTGATCAGTAATGATCTTGACTACGTTAGAGTAAAAAGTTATCCTGGTGGAATCGCCCGTGCTTTCTGGGAAAGGGAAGTTTTTCCGGGTTCGATTTTAGAAAAACCGACGGATTAGTCTCTTGTCCAGATATCTGTGGACGAGGCCCCGAGTGTGGGTCCCTGCCCCACGCATGAAGTGCTACTTCCGCTGCTAGTACCCCGAATCCGTCGCATGGTGGGGACAGGGATCTCACAGTTGGTATCAGAGCGAAATTGAAAGCTAATAAAGATAATTAAATTCTTATCTGAAATTGGTAATAAGAATTCAGAAACACCATTTTCATAATGTATTTTCATTCCGTAAGCTTCTTTAATGAAGAAATTTTAATCAAAGAAATTATTTTTATAGATGGAAGTTCCCCATTTATCTGGTATTCCCGACCTCACCCAGTCTCAAGATATGATTGCATTTACCTTCAAGCATCTCATCTCTTCCGCTTCAACTCCAACAAGCCAAGCAAGACTCGCACGCCATTTCGAGGAATTATATTTTCCTAACCTAGTGGAGAGACAACAGCATAAATGGTTTGCAGGACTATATATCCACGCCTCTTGCAATCGGCATGCAATGCTGAGGCAGAACCTCATTTTGGCCATGATTTTGATAAAGCTGAAAATGACACGTGATGTCATTCTATATCTTTCAACACCTCAAAATTTCAGACTTGCTTGCCGAGTTTATAGACTCTTTAGTCGATTTATCCCTAATAAGGAGAAAATAATAGCTCCCTTCGTAATTAGAGAAATTATGTAACAGGGCATGACTATGGCCCAGTACCGTCGTCTTATGCGTCTCTCGAGGAGATTTTGAATTTTGGAGCCGAGCCACTCTATGTACTTATTTCAACTTGTATATAAATATACAAATGTTTTTTTTACGGACGATCGGATAAAGAAAAATCTGTCAGACTTATGTCATAGATCTCCAATAAGATCAACTGAGGAGCCAATTATGTCAAAAGTTATCAAGATGCACAAAAAGGTTGTAATTGTGTGATATAATTCATACAAATTGTTAATTCAAATTGAAATTCATAAATTAATAATTAGGACTTCAATTGGAAGTACTGCAATTGTATAGAACCCTGACTTGCTTGAGACCTGGACATGATGGTATTTACCTTATAGTTTCGAGTATCATGACTATCCGTATATACTGAGGGTATAACTGTAGCTCTTTATCGACAGTATATACGAGTAAATCTAAGACTTGAAATTATAAGCATTAATGCTATCCAGATGATGATTTCGAATGTGGTTGATATGATTTTTTAATTCTGTTTGAGAGCTGATGAGTTGATTTGGATTCTGATTGAAAAAGGATGATTCCTGAAAATGGATTGAAATGTAATAAACTAAGCGAAACCACAATGTGGATGATTGGGACGAGTCCCTGTGATGATATTCATAACTAGAATGATGATAATGAATTCAGCAAATCACTATGAGATTAGTGGATTGTGCTGTTAAATTGCTACTGTTATGATTGAAAGAATTGTTATTTAATGATGAGTTCTATTTAAGGGATAATTATCCCCGTATTCTATTGGGTTGACCAGAATATAAGGAACCCAGAATAAATTGGATCTTAAGAAAAAGAGTTGTCCTCTACCTTGCGAGATGAGGACATCTCGCACCTTTCAAAGTGGGGTAGAAGTTTGTAAGATTCCAGACACTTTACCTTCGAGATATACAGGAGTAAGAATCTCCTTTTTTGATCTTATAATTATTCCCTCTCTAAATAAAAGAAAGATTCTGTTTAAAAAGGGAAGACACTTTACCCAGAATACTGTTTCAGGAGCCCACCTATTTTAAAGATTCAGAACGATGAGTTCAGAAGTGAGAACCAGTGTTTTGGATGCCAAGGTTTTGACCATCAGTTAAAAGACTGCCTGACTTCTACCATGAAAAGGGCACAGGGAAGTCTAGAACCCAAATTCAGAGACCAATCCCTTTATACCAATCTAATCAGGGTCCGTCTCGGACAAGATTGCTTAACTCCATTAACTAGGTCCGACCCATTGATTAGGGTCGAGATGACTAGTCAAATGCTTGGCGACTTAGAGCAACAGATGCAGGCAATTCATAAAGATATAAATGCTGCCCAGGATCGACAGAGACAATATTCAGATAAGAAGAGGACAGTTAGAGAATTCAAAGAAGCAGTTATAGTCTTCATTGAATACTGACCAAAAGAATTTCTTTATCTCTAGGGGAGTATAAGTAGTTATCCCCCAGATATTGTGGACCAAAGAAAGTAAGTGACTTAGCCTACGAACTTCTTTTATCTCCTCATCTCAAAGTTCTTAATACCTTCTATAGAAAAATGTGCCAAATCCAAATCATGGAAAGACGGTAAAACTTCAGTGGCAAGATACCGTTGGCTTCTAAGTTATGCTAACTCCTTCCTTTATATAAGTCGTAACTTTTACGTGTCGCTCACAGCAATCTTACTTCCATCAATCCCCCTTCTTCTTAATCTCCTTCATGGCTTGGCAACAGGAATTAGTTTTATCCGTGATGATTTCTCACCTTCAAGACGCAAGCGAGTCTGTGAAGTAGGATTTTATAGAACAGTATGAGCGCTCACTTTTTCCTCACTTGGGAACTTCTGTAGCTCAGACCAAATGGCGAACCTATCAAGACATAACTAGGGTAACACCCTGGGGTCAGCAGCACTTTCGTAACAATGTCCGCTTGGCCATGGTATTGAAGCCTTGGGTTTGGGTCCCCGATACTACTGTGTCATGAGATCAAGATATCTTGGGTTTTCTGAGCGGGTCTTCTTACTAGCGTGTTTTCTTCCTCATCAGAAGATATGCCTTTACCCCGTTTTTGGCTTGCCTCTCAGAGGTCCTTTTGTTAGATCACCTCATACCACTGAGATAGGTGCGGCAATAACTAACAGAATTATTCCCATAGATGAGTTACCTTATACGTGCGCAGCTTGTGAGTGCTGCTTTTGTGATTATATGATGGACGGGCTTATGGAAGTGTAAAGAGTTCTTCTATCTTTACTGTATATGTTCCAAGAATGAATAAAGTTTAAATCTTGTTCTTGTCTTGACCCTTACTCTCTTTGAGACTTTTCTTGGTGGTTAATCTTAATTAAAAATTTTCTCTCAATCTCATACTTGTGCATCTTGCGAAATTATCCCCTGTTTGCGAGATGAGGGCATCTCGCATTTTTCAAGTGGGGGAGATTGTAAGATTCCTCCCCAGCCTCTCAAAATGTCCAGCATCTTCCCCTGTAATCAATCCCTCTTCAGAAATATAAAAGATTTGTTTGTAACTGTTTTAACTTAGAGAGAGAAAATATTCTAGAGAGATAATATTCAGATTTTTAATATTTTTGGATAGAAAATTATCTCATCTTATTAAAATAAGTTCCCCTGAAACAGAAATTCAAAAAGAACTTTCCAATGTGCAATCGAAATTAATTGGAAATGGGTATAAAGGACCTTAGCCTAAGGGTCTAGATTTTCAGAAATTTTTGGATTATGGTCCAATTAAGGTTCCTATGGGCCAATAGCATCAATCCATGTGTAGGGAGGAGATAAATCCAATTTGTAAAAGAAGATACCCAAAAATGAGTAAATGCTCACATAAGATGAAGAGTTGAAAATGTACAAGGTTTATTAGTAAAAAACTATGAGCAATATTAAAAATATGAGATATTTTGGGTATCCAAAAATGAGTAAATGCTCACATAAGATGAAGAGTTGAAAATGTACAAGGTTTATTAGTAAAAAACTATGAGCAATATTAAAAATATGAGATATTTTGGGTATAATGATTCCATTTTGACACATATGTAAGGAAGGGGAATTCTTTAAAGGAGGTGCATATTTCACATAAGATGAAGAGTTGAAAATGTACAAGGTTTATTAGAAAAAAACTATGAGCAATATTAAAAATATGAGATATTTTGGGTATAATGATTCCATTTTGACACATATGTAAGGAAAGGGAGTTCTTTAAAGGAGGTGCATATTTCACATGCTTGAATGAGTTTTAAACTCATAAAAATTGAGATATTTCATCTCTCCTCTCTCCTCATTCAAGTCTAGTTCCAAAAAGTTAGCTTAACTGACCTAAAAATGGTCAAATATTGACCAAACTGATTTAGAAAATTCTAGAATCAGTTTGTTTGGTTAGGAGCTCAATTTTTCCTATAAATAGAAGCCTCCCCCTTGTTGAAAAATATATAGTGTTTATGCATCGTTACTCTACTCCACCTAAGCCAAGAACTGTGAATTCATTAATAATTCACTAGTTTTTGGAGCTTCCCTCTTTCTTCAATCCCCATTGGTGGCTCCATCAACATACTTAACCAATTGATTGGTTGGGGGCCTCTACCGTGAACAAAGAATCAAGCAATTTGTAAGGTAATTAGTGCATATTTATCTTTTGTATAATTTCTCAATGTTTCTCTCTTCTCAACCCCTCTCAAGCTTGAGAAGCTTAATTGGTATGGTTTTTAAATGCTATTGAAGTTAATTGATGAATAGTAGTGAAGAGTTACATAATTTGATGAATTCTATTGAAGTTAATTGATTAATGATAGTGAAGAATTACATAAATTTCTATTTATGTTTAAATTCTAATGGTTTTTATGTAATTTCTCTCTCTCACTCAAGAAATGGTCATACTCATGATCCATTCTCAATCCAAATGAAGCTTTTCATAAAGCTTTTCCTTAATCCAAGATTAATCTATGCTTGAGACCAAATTAATGGTTTTTTTTCTATGCTTTTAGTTTATGTATTTCATGATTATTTTTTATTCAATCCATTATGGGTTAATGATCCAATTAGGGATCATTCTAATCATTCCCTTAAAGATAAGCTTTATCTTTTAAAATAATTGAGATTTATCAATCATAGCAGCGGAGCTATGGCAAAATTTTATAAACATTTACACATAAAATAATTTCATTTAAAGCATGAAAAGAGGACTTCCTACCATATTCTAGGAATTATCATCCTAGATTAATTAAAAGAATTTCATTGTAATCATGGAGAAATTAAATTTTTATATTATGCATAAAGGATAAATTTTTATATCAAAAGTGTTACTTTTATCATTTTTATTTTCATGCATAGAAGTATGCATAAAGGATAAATTTTTATATCAAAAGTGTTACTTTTATCAATTTTTATTTTCATGCATAGAAGTATGCATAAAGGATAAATTTTTATATCAAAAGTGTTATTTTTATCATTTTTATTTTCATGCATAGAAGTATGCATAAAGGATAAATTTTTATATCAAAAGTGTTACTTTTATCATTTTTATTTCATGCATAGAAGTATGCATAATGGATAAATTTTTATATCAAAAGTGTTACTTTTATCATATTTGAATTTCATGCATAAAGGTATGCATAAAAGTTGATTATTTTATTATAAAAGTGTGACTTTTATCATAATTGAATTTCATGCATAAAGGTATGCATAAAAGTTGATTATTTTATTATAAAAGTGTGACTTTTATCATAATTGAATTTCATGCATAAAGGTATGCATAAAAGTTGATTATTTTATTATAAAAGTGTGACTTTTATGATAATTAAATTTTATGCATAAAGGTATGCATAAAAGTTGATTATTTTATTATAAAAGTGTGTCTTTTATTATATTGAATTTCATGCATAGAGGTATGCATAAAAGTTGATTATTTTATTATAAAAGTGTGACTTTTATCATAATTGAATTTCATGCATAGAGGTATGCATAAAAGTTGATTATTTTATTGTAAGAGTGTTACTTTTATCATATTGGATTTCATGCATAGAGGTATGCATAAAAGATATTCCTTTTATACTAAAAGTGTGATTTTCATCATAAATGGATTTTATGCATAACTTAGATGCATAAGAGAAATTCTTTTATTCTAAAAGTGTAATTCCTACCAAATTGAATTTATGCATAAGATGCATAAAAGTTTGATTTTTAATTCAAAGTGTCATTCTCATCTAAATTGAATTTATGCACAAGAAGATGCATAAAAGAATAAGATTTCAATTCAAAAGCGTTATTCTCATCCAAATTGAATTTATGAATAGGAAGATGCATAAAAGATGGTTTTTTAATTCAAAAATGTCAATTCTCATCCAAATTGAATTTATGCATAGGAAGATGCATAAAAGATTGAATTTTAATTCAAAAGTGTCATTTTCATTTAAAATGAAATTATGCATAGGAAGATGCATAAAAGATTGATTTTTAATTCGAAAGTGTTAGTCTTCTTAAATGGAATTTATGCATAAATAAAAATGTAGAGAAATCTTATATCAAATATAAGAATTCTCTTGTATTCTATAAAAAGATATGAAATGTGATAAGACATGATAAGAGGTGTATGAGATGTGATAACATGTGATAAGATGCGTATGGGAAGTGGTAAGATGTGATAAGAGGTGTATGAGATGTGATAAGATGCGTATGGGAAGTGATAAGATGTGATAAGAGGTGTATGAGATGTGATAAGATGTGTATGAGATGTGATAGGATATGATAAGATGTATATGGAATGTGTAGGGCGAGAATGGATGTAATATGGATGTAGATACGGATATGTATGTATGAATGTGAATGTGGATGTGGATATGTATGTATGAATGTGAATGTGGATGTGGATGTATGGATATGAATGTAGATGTGGATGTGGATGTATGGATGTAGATACAGATTGTGGATGTATGTATGTGGAAGTGGATGTATGAATGAGGATGTGAAAATGGATGTATGCATGGATGTGTATGTAGAATAATGAATGTGAATACATGGAGTTGTTAGCTTTCCTTTGGCTTGAGGGATTGAGGGTTCTACTCTTGCTTGAAGCAAGAGTGGCCACCAATTTCTTTGGAGAGGATTAAGCCAAAAACAATTGAATTGTGTAATTGGCTCTGGGTAGGAGTAGAGTAACAGTGCATAAACACTATTTACCTTTTACAAAGGGGGAGGCTTCTATTTATAGGAAAAAGTGAGCCTCTAACCAAGCAAACTGATTCTAGAATTTTCCAAATCAATTTGGTCAATTTTTGACCATTTTTGGGTCAGTTTACCTTATTTTTTGGATTTAGTTGAAATAGGAGAGAGGAGAGATGAAAATATCTCATTATTTTTGAGTTTAAAACTCCTCCACACATGTGAAATAGGCGCCTCCTTCATGAGGGGAGATCCCCACACTCAGGTGTCAAAAATGCATCATTTTCTCTAAATATCTCTTCTTTTTTAACTAATAAACCTTGTCCTTAGTCAACTCTTCATCTTATGTGAGCATTTACTCATTTTTGGGGGATTTTTTTTTTCAATTTATCTCTTCCACTACAAGACAATGCTGCCATACACGCGTTTCATACACGCGATAAATTACGAACGCGTGTATGGTCGCGCCTGTATTTGAATAGAATCGGGCGCGTGTATTTTTGCATTTAAATTCGCGTGTATATTTGCATTAATAAACGCGTGTATAAAAGCGTCTATATACACGCAGTAATACACGCACCTATACACGATAATATTTACGGGGTAATACTCGCTATTATACACGGATAAATACACGCTACTATACACGGATTAATACACGAATGGCAGAGAAAAACTGAAAAAAAACTGAATTCCTTTACAAAATTAAAAACTATTTTCCTTAAACCATCTCATAGTACATTACAGTATAGATCATTACACAATCCCACTACATGCATTTACAACAATGAAATATATTCAAGAATAAATCATATTGCATATGAGATGATGGAAATGTCATCAATTTAGAACATACAGTGACGGATTGGTTAGGGTTCGATCTCATCTTCAATAAGATCCATCCTTGCCAAACGATCAACATCAATATCCATTTGATCAATTGGTAAGGCTACGATTAAATTTATTCCACTATCGATATTCTGTACTCCATTGATAATGGTATCGATGTCCTGATCATCCTCATCAACATCACCATCATCCTCAATGGTAGGGTCATTCTCATGATCATGAGAAATGGCATGCTCATCCTCATTATCACGATCATCTCTTATTTCTTGATCATCGATCACAACATCTTCAATGGCATATGCATGTTCGACGTCATCTTCATTGCGGCTTGTTACATCCTCCATATGCTCCATATCAGTGAATGTATTATACATCACTTTGGAACGTGGTGCAATAGGGATGACGTACCACCATTTGATGTCATGCACCATTGGTAGATAGATAACCTACTCAAATACACACAGTACAGTAATTAATTAGCATATCAAAAGTCAAGGGGTACGCGAGCTTAGATATATATGTACATGAAACACATTAGTAAAAAAATGCATACCTGCTCACATTGTTGTGGCAATACGAGCCTATCTTTCTTTGTTTGCCAGAACTTTGTAGAGTCAATAGTTACATATCCACTTGCATGGCGTTTTATCGTTGCATCAGGCCCTTTTTCCACCACGTTCATTTGCCATTTGACATCCAAAACATACACAAAGAAGCGACGAAAGTCGAGCCTAAATATGTCTTGGATTATGCCACAATAATCATCCATTTTTCCATTAGCTCCCTCAAAGCTACTAATGACACCGCAATCTTGTGTATTTCTCTTTTCATCAATTCTTTGTGTTCGAAAATGCTTGCCTTCACACCATATAGCATTGAACATAGTGCACTGGACCAAAATAGAAACAATATTTGTGTAAGCAATGTGAATAAATATTAAAAGAAAATCACTTACAACTAATGCAAAACATTAGTTCTATGTACCTTTGACATGCATCCTCGTGCATACTCCCATTCTTCCGCCGTGATATGCAGCCCCTCGTCACTCTCTGCTCTCTCCATTTCCTCATGCAACCAATCAACATGGATATCATTCGGAAGTGTTGCTAGATGCTTAGGGTACGCCTTCCGAGAGCCATGTTGCCTCCGAAAGAGAGCTCTTTCTGCTTGCCTTTTTGTCTTTGCATCCTCATATCTTGTAACCCATCTGCTCATCACATCACTATTAAGGATACAAGTGAAATTGAGATCATCAATCAACGTTTTGTCAATTACTTTACTCTGTCCTTTTCCTTGAGGCACAATAGAGGTCATCCTCAAGTCCTCTTCATTGCTCCATAGCCACTCATCTTCAATATGCTTCCAAGCAGGAGTGTCTGCGGGAATTCTCCACATGCCATCATCCGATCGATGTGAGGAATGCCATGACATGAGCTCTGCTATAGATTTGCACTTGAACATGTGTTTGATGCGAGGAATTATAGGAAAGTGTCGCAAGACTTTACGAGGTACATCAAAACTCTTCATATCTGTTCTGTACCTTGCTTCACCACAAGTGGGACATGTCAGAGCCTCCTTATGCGTCCCACGAAAGAGAATGCAATCATTGACGCATGCATGTATTTTATCATAATCCAGTCCTCCAAGAGATGTCACATAGCGCCTCGCTATGTCTCTTGAGGTGGGCAGTCTATTTTCCTTTGGAAGCATATTTGACAATAGCCTGCATCCAATATCATCAATTATAATTAGTCTTAAATCCTAAACCTTAAACCACTAATTCAAATTTATAAGTTAGAATGCTTACTTCAACAATGCGTCAAGACTTGCATTGCTCCATCCATAAACTGTTTGTATATTAAGTAGTTCAAGGGAAGCACGTAAAACTGAGAATGTGCACCCTTCAAACACCGGTGTCGATGAAGCTTTATAAAGATGCTCTTGTTCCATATCATCGTCGTCCATACCTTTGGGATCATCCTTAAAAAGATTTCGCACCATATCATCAAGCACCTCCTCTTCCACAACTTCGTGAGGTGCAGGGCTATTGTCGTCCCTTTCCCACTCATCTCTGACATTAGATCCCGAAGCTCCAGCATCATCTCGTCGACGCTTTACGTGCTCTCGTCGCGCGTAGGGTACCATGTTAGGGTGTGGTACTGCATCCTGCTTCAATTTATCAAATTATATGTTACAACTCTATTAATTTAATTTGGATACCATGAGTCATTTGAATACCATCAATTTACATCTACTCACCTCCAAACCTGTTTGATTCCATTCTCCATACATGGAGATATGATTCAAGGTAATTCGACGTGCTCGTACAATGCATCCTTGACATCGATTACACATACATTTGATCCGTTGTCCCAACCACACATCGCGATTACGATGACGCATTGTCTCATCTTCCTCAGAACTGCTTGAAGAGGTTGATGACATCCTGTGTACAAATCAGAAAACACAAACTCATTATATATTTTTAATGAAAGCACAAAAACGCGTGTATTCACGCGGCTATCTCCTACAATTTGCGTGTATAAACGCGGCTACTTCCTAAAAAACGCGTGTATTCACGCGGCTAATATCTGCAAAACGCGTGTATAAACGCAGCTACAATCATGTACACGCGAATATACCTGCGTTTATATACGCGAATATAAACGCACACATAAACGCGGCGGCATATTTAAACTAAACATAGCCCGCCTTCCCCAAATATAGATTTTGAACTTAGAAATCAACAGTGCGCCTGTTTTCGCCTCTTCCAACAGCAAAGAGGGAGCAGAGAAAGGAGCACACACACGGGAGAAGGAGGGAGCAGAGAAGGAGCAGAGAGGACTCACTTTTTCAGAGGTGAGTCACTTTGTCCTGTGCCTTGTCTCTTTTGTCAGATTTGTTTACTTTGCTCTTTGCTCTTTGGGTTTGTCTTTTTGCACACGATTGGGTTGCTGCATCCTGACAGGGGCGACAATGGCTGGTCCTTTTGTAAGGACATTCTGTTTTTGTCGGGGGGTCGGTCTTTTCGAGAAATTTTTTTCGCAGGTCGCGTGTAAGAACGCGTGTAGGAGCGCGTGTAACCTGTCTGCAGAGTTTTTCCACGCGCATATACACGCGTTTTTTGCCGGGTATATACACGCGTTTTTTGCCGGGTGTATACACGCGTTTCTGCAGACAGAAAACTGCCGCGTTTCAGATTTCAGGGTTTGCAGGCATTTGACTTGTGTAATGACAATGTGTGAGTCAAGAGACAGCCCATGATGTACATGATGATGTTTGTTGCAGGTTCTTTATGG
This sequence comes from Cibotium barometz, assembly GCF_041138505.1. Taxonomy (NCBI): domain Eukaryota; kingdom Viridiplantae; phylum Streptophyta; class Polypodiopsida; order Cyatheales; family Cibotiaceae; genus Cibotium; species Cibotium barometz. Next base: position 39,942,319 of record NC_141079.1, on the reverse strand, counting down.
ATATTCCAGGTTCTTCATCCGATCCATTTGCGTACAGCAATTGGTTGATGGAGATGATGAATCACTTTGGGCGCCAACCTGGTCCGGTTGAGCTTACAGAGTATATGTATGTCCATCCCCCTCCTTCCCTGCCTGGTGTCTATATTTTTTTGTAAACTCAAGCCATGGGCTACTTCGAGATATGGACTCCCTTGTATACATGTATGAAATTTTGATAGTAATATTGAATTGATTGATCGATAGTATTACATTCATGGCTCTCTTGAATCGTGTAATGACAATGTATGCATTCATGTCGTTCTTGTCTTAATCTCCCTCGTGCATATGTTCTTCGTGGATGGTCTAATGCACCAAAAACCCTAAACCAGAGAGTGCTATTGGGTGCTGGAATGCTGGAACAGTATTCAGGCACCAAATAGCACTCTCTGGATTTTTTTTTTTGCTCTCTGTTCGCGTGTATAAACGCGTCAAAACTGCTAAAAATTGCGTGTATCTGCCCGGATACACTGGAAATAACGCGTGTATACACGCGTATAAACTGGCAGTAACGCGTGTATAAGCGCATCTAAATAAAATAAACGCGTGTAAAGACGCAAGTAAAAACGCGGCTGGGACATTGGAACTGAACAGGATGCGGCTATACACCCGTGTATAACCGCGTCTAATAGAAGAAGACGCGTGTATACTGGCGTGTATTAATGCGTCTGAAAAAAAAAACGCGGCTACACACCCGTGTATACGCGCGTCTGAGAGGTACTTTACACGCGTTTTTACACGCATGTCTGTGGCCGCGAGAATACACGCGCTGATACACGGGCCCGCTACTTTTTTTCACAAGTCATTTTTAGCGGCTAAGAGCGCGGGTATGAGCCCAATCCCTTGTAGTGTTCCCTACATATGGATTAATCTTATTAGTCCATAGAAACCTTAATTGGTGCATAATTCAATTTTTTTAAAAATCTGGATATTTTTAATTAATTCCAATTGCACATTGGAAAGTTCTTTTTGAATTTCTGTTTCAAGGGAAATCATTTTAGACACTAGGAGGATTTTTATATCAAAAAATATCTCAATTTTGAATTACATCCCTCTAGACATTTTCTCTCTCCAAGCCAAAATAGATAGAAACAAGATCTGTTATTATTATGAAAAAAGGGATTGATTACAGGGGGAGAAACTGGACATCTTGAGGGGCTGGGGAGGAATCTTACAATCCACCCCCTTCTACACCTTGTACATACTCCATCCAGAGTCTGTGTAGATCGCCATCTAAGCTCTGCTGCTTGAGAGCACATGGGTGGACAACACCACCACTTGTACCTCTTCGGTATAATCAGAATTTTAAATTCTCTGCATTGTGTATCTATTGCATTGTCTATTGTGCTTTGTCTTGCTATCTCTTTCCACTGTGCCATATTCTTATACGTTGTAATTGCCACTAGAGGTCAGTGATTCTAGTGAGGGGATGCCCGAGCTGTTGTGTTTGTTCGTCAAACTTTCCCTAGAGCTGCATGTTATGGAAGTTGGCTTGATAGAGGTCTTCAAACACCTGTCTCTCCTGTGCTTGATAGAGGTCTTCAAACACTTGTCTCTCTTGTGCTTTAGCTACTAGCAGCATCTCCCTCTGTGAAACGATAGCCACCTTTTGTTGATGATAGATGCAATCTGTCATTTTTGTGATCAGCTCTCTGGCCATATGTGAGAATCCCAAAGCAAAATTTGGCACGTTGCCATGGGCTGCATGAACACTTTTAGCGTAGGGTTGGCTGAGCAGAAACTTCTTGATCGCGCCTAGCTGAGGGTATTCACTATATTTTGTTGAGCTACATTGGGGGAGGAAGGTCTAGCTTTTGAGAATGGAGGAAAATCTATAAAAATGTTCCTGAGGAGGCATCTCAAATAAGTTTCTTTGGAAGAAATCTTGTTTCTGTTTTTCCTCCTCTTTCACCTTTCTATGTGCTTCTTGAGTAGCCAGCTTATCTTGGTGGGTAGGTCCTAGACTAGGTGGTGGGGGTACCTATTTTGTGCTCGCGGGCTCCTGGTGGATGCCTTTTGCCTAGTGGGGAGTGGGGAGAGGTATGTGGCGTGGACAGAGACGTGATCACCGCATCATGACCACTTAGTTGTATGGCATGGGGTAACTCCTCCCACTTGGCCGCATGATAGAGCACCTTCGTAAGTAGAGTGGCAGTTGTTAGCTTCCCCATGCGGGTTCGAATATACCCTATGCAGCTCTTTGAAGAGGTACTCTGTCCAATTCACCATTTGGCCTTGGTGCACACGTGCCAATGTGGTCATGCTGCACCTACTAAACTTATCTGTCTAGTGAGTAGTAAGTAAAAAATGCAGGGCCCTAGATGCCATGATCAAATCATCTTGTGTTATGTTTTCCCACTTCACCCCATCTTTGTTTGGGTTGCCTCTGTATACGCCCCTGGTCATCTTGGGGGAATTGGTGAGCATCACATAGGGTTGGTCCAGGTTAGGGAGCTACAGGGTATCTGTGATGAGCTCAATGCTGAGCTGCTGGACCTTGTGTCTTTGGCCGTCATTGTCCAAAACCTCTCCTGTATGAAGGTTGGCATCATAGGTCTCTGTGAAATAAAGGTTGTTGTAGAGTTTGACCCCCATGGCTCCAGAGTAGGCAATCTCCCCAAGCATAGCTACTCTAGCTTCTATACAACTGTAGGGTTCGTTGTTGCTATTGCCTTGTAGCATGGCCCGATGAAATATAGGAGCTTGTGCTCCATGAGTGCTCCACCTTATGGTTATTCTTCATTAGGGAGTGCATGGTGTGGCCATTCACTTGCTTCATTAGGGCCTCCCCTAGATGAGATAACTGTGTGGGGTACCGGGCATACTCGTCAAATCTGCCCCCTGCCGGTCGCTTCCTCTTGATCGAGGTATGGTGGACAACCTCCCTGGAGGAGTCGGAAGTTTCAATCATGGGGTGTAAAAGGGGTGCGAGGATGTGAAACTGAAGAGAAAATTTTACAAGAGTTTAGCTACAAGGAGAAATGAGGGGGTGGGGCCCATATTTATAGTTTTCAAAAGGGTATGGCCGTGGTGGTGGCAACTGGAACGAATGGCTGTGGCATATGGAAAATGAGTGCAAACGGGCGTGGAAACTCCAGCAAACGACCGTGGCATGTGGAAAGAGAAAGTGAATGGGCGTGGCCTCCTAATTTGGTGTTGGTATGGGCGTGGGATTTTGAAATGGAGAAGGGAACGAGCATTTACTTCCAAAAGGTGAAAGGAATGGACCATTAGGAAATTTTTGAGCTCATTTTGGGGCCCTGTAAGGAAGTTTGACCGGAATATTCCCTCCAAAAAGGGGCACTAGATAAATTTTTTGCAAACGAACTCCAAATTTGTCGGACCTCACATATTTAGATTCTACTCTTCAAAAGCTATCCATTGATATATAAAACGATAGGGTTCGGAGAAGGGACAAGATAGATACCTAGAAGATTCCCTTTTGCCTAGGAAAGATTCACGTAACATCCATTGATATATAACACGATAGGGTTCGGAGAAGGGACAAGATAGATACCTAGAAGATTCCCTTTTGCCTAGGAAAGATTCACGTTACACGTGAATCTTTCCTAGGCAAAAGGGAATCTTCTAGGTATCTATCTTGTCCCTTCTCCGAACCCTTACACGTGAATCTTTCCTAGGCAAAAGGGAATCTTCTAGGTATCTATCTTGTCCCTTCTCCGAACCCTTACACGTGAATCTTTCCTAGGCAAAAGGGAATCTTCTAGGTATCTATCTTGTCCCTTCTCCGAACCCTATCGTGTTATATATCAATGGATAGCTTTTGAAGAGTAGAATCTAAATATGTGAGGTCCGACAAATTTGGAGTTCGTTTGCAAAAATTTTATCCAGTGCCCCTTTTTGGAGGAAATATTCCGGTCAAACTTCCTTACAGGGCCCCAAAATGAGCTCAAAAATTTCCTAATGATACCGAGGAGGTTGAGAAGGGAACATGCGTGAACTTTTGATTAACAGTTGGTGCAATCGTGGCACATTCCAAATGCCCGTGGTGGTGGTGGCAGATGGTTGAGGATGGAACCGTCGGGGCATTTCACTATGTGGGTTGGAACGTGGCAAATCAAAACTTATAAAGAGTACGACTATGGCAAATTTGGGATGCCCATGGCAAAAGAAGGTTGGTACGGCTGTGGAAGTTGTGGAACAATCGTGGCATTTTTTTTTGGTGGGCACCCTGAATCAGGTTTTGTACCCAAAGGCTATGTTGCTAGCAACCCATTAAGGGTTTTTTACTGATTGCATGCCCAATTCGCCAAGGTGAGAAGTTGATTCCAATTTGGCGATGGCGATGGGGGTGGTACATCCTTGAGGAATTAAGAGGATGATGACAAGGGAGTACCTGAGACTGAAGTAGCATTGTAGTACTCCGTGTTGCACCAGCCTGACAATGACAGGTGGAGGAGTTGCTAACGTTGAGGGTATATCATTAGTCAACTCTATTGGCGGGCAGAATGGAGGTTATAGTGTTGCTATGAAGCTTCTTATTCCCTTTTTCTTGGGCAGTCTTTGGGGCAGAAGTGGTAAGAGAAAGTACACTAGACAATGCAATAGAGAGAATTTGAAAATTCTGATTATAGCAAATAAGAGATAGGTACAATATGATGGTGTTGTCCACCCGTGTGCTCTAGTGTAGAGCTTAGATGGAAATTTAGACACACTCTGGATGGAGGGAGTACTGAGAGTATAGGGAATATATGCTCACAAGCCTTGGATCCCCACCGACCATTGCCCACTAATGATGAACTTAGTTCCCAAGGGAATATTCTAGGAAATATTCCCTATACCATTGAGAGAGAGAAAGGGAGATCAAGAGAGAGAGAGAGAGATACACACAGACTAAAGTTCTTTCTCTCTCTCTCACACACACACACACACACACACACACACACACACACACGCACCATCTCACAGATACATATATGCACATATACACAAGGCAAGACATAGATGGCCATTTGGCGCGATAAGGAGGTTATGTAGAATTTGTGATCTCCTATGCGCGCCAAAAGGCTCTACTCTCTCTCTCTCTCTCTCTCTCTCTCTCTCTCACACACACACACACACACACACACACACACACACACACACACACACACATAAAACCTTTTACAGTACATAAAAATGTGTGTGTTTTTGTGTTTATGTGAAAGAGTGCCATTTGGAGTGCATAAAGTATTCTAAAGCAACTCATGCACCCCTATGGAGCGCATAAAATATTCTTCTCTATCCCCTTAGCCATTTTAGCACACACATGGTTATCTTTCACACACACACACAGACACACCTACATCACTATAAGTTGGTGTGTGTGTGTGAGTATGTGTGTATAAGATAGCCATTTGGAGCTATAAGAATATTCTAAAGCAACTCATACACCCCTATGGAGCGCATAAAGTATTCTTCTCTATCCTCTTAGCCATTTTAGCACACACATGGTTATCTTTCACACACACACACACAGACACACCTACATCACTATGAGTTGGTGTGTGTGTGTGTATAAGATAGCCATTTGGAGCTATAAGAATATTCTAAAGCAACTCTACAGGAGCACAAGATAAAAAGCCAATGGTCCATAGCCATTTAGCATGCATACTACGTTCCAACATTGTTAAGGTGTGTGTGTGTGTGTGTGTGTGTGTGTGTGTGTGATACAAAAGAGTGCTAAAATTCATCATACTTTCTTTCAAGTTTTCCTCTTTGCTAGAACATTTAGCACACAAAATAAAATTTCCCTCTCATCATCTTCATCATTCTTCTTCTCTATCCACTTAGCCTTTTTAGCAAGCAAGGCTATCTTTCACACACACACCCCTACATCACTATAAGTTTGTGTGTCTGGGTGGGTGTATGTGTGTGTGTGTGTGTGTGGGTGGGTGGGTGGGTGGGTGGGTGTGTGTATGCCTTTCTCTCCCTTATATCGCTCCAAATGGCTATCATAGCCATTTCAAGTGCATTGGTGCTTTGATTCTCCTTACTCTCCCTTGTATGGCTCCAAATGGCTATTATAGCCATTTCAAGCACATTGGTGCTTTGATTCTCCTTGCTCTCCCTTGTATGGCTCCAAATGGCTACCATAGCCATTTGGCACATATTAGTGCTTTGATTTTCCTTGCTCTCCCTTGTATAGATTTAATGGCAATTTGATGTAATCACATAGCTGATTGCCACATAATTTTGGCTTGATTGTTTTTGCTCTCTCTTTTATAGCTCAAACCGGTTTTGTGAACAAAAACTAACCCATTTGTTGGTATTTATAACTAAAATTAGCAAATTTCAGCATTTTTCTTAAGTGGACAAGTTGGCACCAAGAGGGGATGTTGGAAAGGGGTGCCTACTTGTAAAATTACCTCAAATGAGATAGACTGGAGGTCTTTAACACTTTAAGATTCTAGGGTTTGGATGGCTAAATCAATTTGTGGAACCTTGTAGTTAAGTGCACTCGTTCGGTGACACTACTCGGATGGGTGACCTCCCGGTAAGTTTTTCCCCCATTACATTTTAATATCATAGCCATTTAGCGCGCATATGTGTTCACATTCTCCTTTCTCTCCCTTATATCGCTCCAAATGGCTATCATAGCCATTTCAAGCGCATTGGTGCTTTGATTCTCCTTGCTCTCCATTTTATGGCTCCACATGGCTATCATAGCCATTTCAAGCACATTGGTGCTTTGATTCTCCTTGCTCTCCCTTGTATGGCTCCAAATGGCTATCATAGCCATTTGGCACATATTAGTGCTTTGATTTTTCTTTCTCTCCCTTGTATAGATTTAACTGGCTATTTGATGTAACAACTGCCACATAATTTTGGCTTGATTGTTTTGGCTCTCTCTTTTATAGCTCAAAATGGCTATCTAATGTATTGGTGTGTTGGGAAACAACTTTTTTCAAGCCGCTGGTGTGTTGTAGCTATTTTTGGAAAAAAGGAACAAAAAGAGAAGAAGAAGACACGATGATGAGAAGAGCAAGACAAAAAGAAGAAGATCGAGGAATGAAGAGAACATTCAAAGTTCTCCCTCTCTTGCGTCAAAAGAAAATATATGCTTCGTACTTGGTCAAGCCTCTTTATTGCTATTGTCATTCACATTCTCCAAGAAAGCGCTACTTTTTAGATGAAAAGACATGTTTATTGCTATTATTAGTCACGTTCTCCAAAAGAATGTTACTTTTTAGATGAATACGATGGTTTTTTGATTATAAGTTAAAGTTTTTAAAATTTTTTATTTGAATATAGCTATTTTTCAACGTTATGTTGCCCGCTTGCTCATTGGTCTACTTCTATTTTCTCTCTCTAAAAGGACCTCCCAAATGACCTCTGAAATATTCTAATGACCTGCTCAACACACCAACTGCATAGCACATGTATGCTCTAGTATTGCACAAGAAAATCAAACTCCCAACAAGCTTCCTATACATCTTGATCTCAACTAAAGGTGAAATGTCCTTAGAAGAAAGCCTAAAGTTTACCTCCATTGGTGTACTTATTGGCTTGCAGTCTGTCATACCAAATGCCTTTAAGATATCTGTTGCATACTTCTGCTAAGAAATGAAGATCTTGTAAGACTCCTGCCAAACCTCGATCCCCATAAAAATGCAAGAGCCCCAAGTCTATCATCTCAAACTCAGAGCCAAGCCTTTCTCATGTTTGCTGAATCAAGTCTTCATGGCTGCTAGTGAAATAATCATCAGGTCATCCACATAGAGAACAACTATCACATATTTGTCATCCTTTCTGAGTACATAGAAGTTAGTATCACATGCACTTCTAGAAAAACCAATATTTTTGAAAAAAGTATCTATTCATTGGCCATGCCCTTGGGGCTTGTTTCAGCATGTATAAAGCCTTCTTCAACCTGCAAACTTTATTTTATGATTTGGGAAGATCAAACCCTGGTGGCTGAGCAACATACACCTCCTCCTTGAGATGTCCATTCAAAAAAGCTGATTTTACATCCCTTTGAAAAACTAGCCACTTCTTATTAGCAGCCAAGGTAAGTACTGTGCAAATAGTGGTCATTCAGGCTGTTGGGGCAAAGGTTTCACTAACATCAAAACCTTCAACCTGTGAAAAACCTTGTGCAACCAGCCTAGCTTTGTATTTCTCTAATGAACCATTAGATTTATACTTAGCTTTCCACACCCATTTGGTGTCAATTACCTTTCGTTTTGGTGGCCAATCTACCAGCTCCCAAGTGTTGTTTTTGATGATGCTGTCATACTCTGACTGCATGGATGCCTTCCACTTTGGATCTGCCAAAGCTTCTTCTACATTGATGGGCTCCTCAGCCATCATCAAGGCCATATTGGCAATGTGTTCATACCCTCTGCTTCTCTATTCTCTTTGATTTGCGTAAGCCATCTGCTGAAGTTTCTGCAACATCAGGTTGGGGGTTGCGATCATCAAAGAGATGCCTTACCCAGGTAGGAAGTGGCTGTCCTTTAGGTGTAGGGGCATGCTAGTCTGATTTCTGAGAGTCTTCATCATCCAAAAACTCCTCCTCCAGTTTTCTGATGCTTGGGTTGGGCACATGGTGGATTATTTCTCCATTTGATGATAAAGTGGATGGATCCTTGTCAGTCCCCACAAATACCACATCTCAGTTGACCATTATCTTCTTAGCCTCTGGATCAAATAGTCGATAAGCCTTTGACTCTGTACTGTACGAATGTTCAAAAATGAGAACATGAAGGTTTCTTACCCGAATAGGCCTCATATGGTATGATTTCTTTGAGTGCCTTTGTGTAGGATCTGTTGAGAATGTAAACTCCAGTGTTGACTACTTCAGCCTAGAAAGAGTATGGTAACCCTTTCCCTTTCATCATGCACCTAGCCATTTCCACAATTGTGCGGTTGCGGCGTTCCACAGCTCCATTTTGTTGAGGCGTATATGCAACAGTGAGTTGGTGCTTGATGCTATGCTCCATGCAGTATTCATTGAATTCACATGAAGTGAATTCTCCTCCTCGATCCGTTTGGAACTTCTTCACCTTATGTCTTGTCTCATTCTCCACAAATATATGCCACTGTTTAAACTTACCAAAAGCTTCAGCCTTATCATGGAGGAAATAAACCCACATCTTCCTATTGTAATTGTCAACTAACAGCATGAAGTAAGAAGATCCCCCCAATGCAGCAGTAGACATCTTACCACAAAGATCAGCATGTACCAACTCTAGAGGATACTTTGCCCGATTGTTGCTACCTTGTGGAAATGCCTTCCGTTGTTGCTTGCCCATCATACAAGCCTCACATGGTTCCTGCAATTCGGCAAATGTAGGTAAATTTTCCACCATCCCCATTTTCTACATCTCCTTTAGAACAACAAATCCGATGTGACCAAATTGCTCATGCCAAAGTTTGCTTGTGCCCTTATGTGCAATATCTGTAAGTGCACTTCACTCGTACAAATTGTCATTCCTCATAGCTTTGCCAACTGTCTTTCCCTCAGCATCTAGAATCTCTACTCCTATTTTCTTGAAGTGTACTTCAAGACCACGATCTATTATTGTAGCAACTGAGAGCATGTTTCTCTTTATTTGATGCACATAGAGCACATCAGACAGCTTCTTTTCTTCACCTATAGCTGCCACAAATGAGATGGTTCCAGACCCTTCGGCTAGACATTTAGAATTATTACCAACAATAACATTGATGGATTCTTGTAAAGGTTGCCAAGAAATATACCAATCGTTTTTGCTGGTCATATGTCGGGATGCCCCACTATCCAAAATCCATGAATAGTTAACAACTAGAGCCTAAGCAGATGAGCATACCTCTTCTATGGTGGCGACCTAGAGTTCCAACTCAGCTTGGGCGTTTGTGGCTGACTCCTTTCCCTTCCATGAATTCTTCATAGTGCCGTTCTTCTCATCAGCGTGCTTCTTTCTGCAGTCTTTGACGGCGTGACCCTTCTTGTCATAGTAATAGCATGTACTAGAAAACTTCTTCTTCTTGGGCTTTTTCTTATTGTCTTCAGAAGTTGCCCCAACTTTTTCTTTTGCATTGGCCATAAATGTGGTGTCACCACCATCACGGGTCATCTCCTCCTCAAATAGCATAGCACTAAATTCTTCAAAAGAAAGAGGCGATACTCTAACCTGGGTATTTAGTGCCATAACCAACCCATCATACTTTGGCGGTAGAATTTGGATGCATCTCCGAGCCAACTCTTCGCTGGTCATTATGATTCCCATAGCAGCCATTTGGTCTCACAGGTTTTTGATCCATGAGATAAACACTTCTATATCCTCTCCTTCTTTAGCAAACTTTTTAGCAGCAAGCTGATTCTCTAGGTTTTAAATCCTAGTTTGATTTTGAGTCTCATATTGATTTCTCAATATGGTCCAAGCCATGGATGCCTTGGTTGTGTGTTGAATCAGAGTAAGAACAGAATCACTTACACTGGTAACAATGGTGCAAAGTGCATCTGCATTGCGCCGCTTCCATGCTCGAAGAAGAGTAGCGTCTGGTGGAATCATTCTTGTGTTATCTGGGGTCAATGGTTTACATTGGTTCTTAGTCTATTCCCAGAATGGTCTCCAACATCTCATAGAAATCAAGGATGGCATGGATTTTGAACTTCCAAAGAGTGTAATTCGTCCCATCTAATTTTCCTTCAGTGAAGGCAGGTGGACGGATGCGCATGTTTAAGGCTAAAAATTAGATGCTCTTTTTTACTACTTTTTTTGTCTTTAAGTTTGTCATAATCGGATGTAATGTAAAGTGTCTTTTGGATCTGGATGGAAGTTAGAAGTCGTGGGAGTTTTTATATATGGAGTAGTTCTTGGTGGTTAGAGGGTGAAGATGAAGATGAAGATGAAGAAAAAGATGTTTTTAATGGCGGATTCTCTGTGTAGTTTTGGGCGGATTTCTGAATGCAAGATGTAATGTGTCAATCTCTTTGTCAATCTACTTGCCAATCTAGTTGTCAATCTGTTTGTCACTAGTGCTGTCATTTAGTGTGTCAAATAGTATGTCAGGAAGTCTGAAGTTCTTTAAAGTTTGTGGAAGATGTGATAAGCAACAAACACTTGGCGATCACGGTGTTTGTGATGAATTTCATGCGCGGGCTTACATTCTTCTGTTAATGGTGAGTGCTGGAAGATGAAGAGATTCATGTAGGCAATGATTAGATTTTTTTTCATTCATGCATTTATAGTGGCGGGGGTTTGAGTTCGCTCTGGAGGATTCAAGGGAATCATCTCATTTCTATTTTACAAGGTCAAGAGCAAGGAGTTTGGGTTTGTAGTATCGGGGAGATAACCAACATCAACGATGGTCGCATGAAGGAGATGACAGTGGAATGTCAACAGATAGTTCTGATGAGGATTTAGAGAAGGCGGTGGTTAATTCAGGGGCAGCAACTCCAGGATTAGTAGGAGGATTTCCACATGTATTAGCAACAGCAGTAATACAACAGGCATTATTGCCTCGAAGGCGGTTGCAATTCAATCCGTTATACCGAATAGGAGAACCAATAGGCAGGTACTCCCATAGACCTTTTAACATGGCAGCGGCGGCTAGAGCAGATTTGCGCGTCAAGTTCGGAAGCTTTTCAGGAAAGTCAAAAGAAGACCATAATTGTCACGTAGCTCAATTTGAGACTCGATGGGCAGGCTAGAGGATTTGACGGAGTATATGATGCGCAAGCCAAAATGCGCCAGTTTGAGGCAACATTTGAGGGGAAAGCTGTGCAATGGTTTAGCAATTTTGTGCCAGGACATTTTGCAGATTATGATGCATTGAGGATTGCATTTTTGAATCGGTTTCAGGAGGAAAAGACCGCCAATGATATGTTGACAAAACTTAAAGCAGTAAAGCAAAAGAGGATGTTTGTGGAAGATTACACATAGAGGCTCAATTGGTATGTGAGAAGGCTCACTCCTCAAGAAAGGCCCACTGATGAGATGCTGGCAGCATATTATGTTAAAGGCCTGAGAAAGGAGTTGCGGAATGCAGTAGCCGGTGTTGATGTTGCGGGAGGAATGAATGAACTCATTAATACTGCAACTCGAGTGGAGAAAAGGTTTGGTTTATCAGGTTTGAGCTCTGGAAAAAGGCATTCAAAGAGGAAGAAGAAGAAGAAGGAAAAAAAGAGGAAGAAGAAGAAGAAGGAAAAAAAGAGGAAGAAGTCAAGTGATGACAGTATGGATGAGGATTCGGGGTCGGATTCGGATACGGATTCTGATACGGATTCAAGTTCAGGGCAGTGGTGATGATTCTAGTAGTGATTCAGAGTCAGAGGATGAGGAGCACAAGAAGAAGAAACAAAAGGGGAAGTCAAGAAAGAAGTCAAAGGAAAAGACTAAGGAGGTGTCAGGTGAGAGGGATGTGGAAAAGAAGTTGAAAGAGATGGGATTTCAAAAGGAGTCCGAAAGGAAGATAGAGCATTGTGACATTTGTGTCAAAGATGGTCACAAAACCACGGATTGCTGGTATAATCCTAGCTTTAGGGGGGTAATTCCTGAAAGAATACAACAAAAGCTGCAGCAAAATATGACACAATCTCATGGCATTTTTTCGGAAACTCTGGATGAGCAGAGATCATTTGGAAATCAAGGATGGCAGAGGCCACAGCAACCCTATCCGAATTGGAGACCATCAGGGAGACCACCATTTAGAGGGAATTTTAATCAAGGAGGAAGATCAAGATTTGGTGGATGGCAAAATTTTCGGCCATCATGGGGAAGGAATTGGAATCAACAACAGGGATGGTCACAATAGCAAAATTGGCAGTCGCTCCCGAATTGGAATCAGCAAGGCTGGAATCAGCAGAACTGGACTCCGCAGAGCAGGAGTGGAATCAATCAAGACCTCCTCAACAACTACCTCAGTTACTTGCGCCTCCTGTGCAGTAGGCAGCAGGCGGAAGTGAATAAAACTCCTCAGAGTAATATGGTGAATGTGGATGTTTGTTTGGAAGCAAGAGCAGGTGGAGTAATGGTAGAATGTGGAATAACATGTGACTGTTCGGAGTGTGTTGTACGGGATTCAGAAGTTTTGGCAGTTACACGTTCCAAAGCAAAGCTAAAGTCTCCATTGGATTGGGAGGAACAGAAGGATGTTCATGAAGAAGTAACTGAAGGAATTTTGGATGTTCAACAGAAAGAGGAAATGCAGAAGAGAAAGAAGATATCCTGGGATAAGGAGGAGCATAAGGAGGATAAGTTTGAAGCATTGTTTCGAGATCCGTTTTACATTGGATCAGTTGCTTTCATTGGTTCCGATGTTTAGGGATCGAGTTTATTCAGCTATGAGGAAGTCAAAGGTGTCAAGAATTAGGGCTGTGTTGAATCAAAGTGTAGGCAGTCATCAGATTAGTCGTGAAGATGTGGATTTCACTGTTCCCACAGTTCAGCTGGATTTTGATGATCGGAGATTTTCAACAGTTTTTTTGGATGGCAGATCTGGAGTCAATATTTTGTCAGAATTGGAGTTTTTGAAGATGAAGAATGTTCAGCTTGAGCCAGCACCATTTTAGGTACGCATGGCGGATCAAAGTCGGGTTCAACCTATTGGGATGCTAGGAAACAATCTCTTATCATACAAGGTTTGCAGTTTCCAATAAATTTTGTTGTTTGCGGATGAAGGATGATGCAAATGCATATTCAATGCTGTTAGGAAGGCCGTGGTTTAGAATAGCAAAGCTCAAGCAAGATTGGGAGAAGAATGTGGTCACATTGAAGAAGGGTAAGAAAGTGATAACAATACCAATGGGATCTAAGCAAGAGCTATCAAGGGCAGTGAAGCCAATGATGGCACAACCAATTAGTTTGGCGGAAGAAGTTGAGGACGATGAGGAAGATAATTTTTTGGCAGCCAATCCAACAGTGGTTCTTGTTTTTGAAGTGGATGTGGAACGGATTCTTGATAGATATGTTGATTATCTGATTCAGGAGGATGTGTTTTGTCAAATGGCTGACAGTACTTCCGAGCAGATTTCGCAGATAAAGGAAAAGAAACCTGATGATGGTGACCAAGTGGAAGAAGTTGATGATGCTACTGAGATCGCGCCTAATGAGGCAATAATCAGAGCATAGTTCTTGTATGATAAATTGATGAAGAAGGTTTCCAGAGTGAAGGAAGATGATTTGCAAGTTGTCAAAGTTAGTGTCAACTTGGATGATGATTTCAAGGACAATTTAAAGGTGTTGTTGCAGGAATTCATGGATGTGTTTGCTTGGGATTATTCTGATTTGAAGGGTATGGATCCCCAGGTGTATAGGCACTAGATAATTTTGAAGGAGGATGCGGTGCCTGTGATCTAGCAAAGGTACCGAATGAATCCGAATTACGCCAAATAGGTGAAGGAAGAGTTGGATAAACTTCTCAATGTTGGATTTATTATGCCAGTGGATAAAGCAGAGTGGTTGTCCCCAATTGTGGTGGTGCCAAAGAAGTCAGGGAAAATCCAAGTTTGTGTGGATTACAGAAAGTTGAATGCAGCAACCATTGCGGATCCATTTCCATTGCCATTCATTGATTCAGTTTTGGATGATGTTGCAGGGCATGAGATGTATAGCTTTCTTGATGGATTTTTTGGCTATAATCAGATTCTAATGGCAGAAGAGGACATTGAGAAGACATCTTTTATCACTGAATGGGGAGCATTTGCTTATACAGTAATGAGCTTTGGTTTGAAGAATGGACCACCTTCATTTTCAAAGGTAGCTTTCAAAACTTTTGAACCATATTTGACAGAATTTATGCGGATTTTCATGGATGATTTCTCAGTTTTTGGGGAGAAGATTAAACATTTGGAGCATTTAAGGAAATGTTTGGAGAGGTGCAGGATGTTTAGAATGGCTTTAAACCCGCACAAATGTGCTATTACAGTTCAAAAAGGAAAGCTACTGGGTCACATCATATCCAAGGAAGGGATGTCAATTGATGCTGACAAGATTAGTGCAATTCAGGGGGCAATAGCACCGAATAATTTGAAGGAAATTATGCGGTTTCTTGGTCAAACTAAATGGCATAGCCGTTATCTGAGATATTTGGCAGATGTGTGTGCACCCTTGAGTCATTTGACCAAAAAGGATGTGAGTTTTGTGTGGGGTGAAGCATAGGAAAAAACCTTTCAGATTATCAAGAAAATGTTGGTAGTTTCACCTATCCTTCAACCACCAAATTGGGAGTTACCTTTCCATATTTATGTGGATGCGTCGGATATGGCAGTCGGAGCTGTTTTGATGCAGGAGAAGATTCCAGGATGGCTTAGACCAGTGTACTATGCAAGTAGAATGCTAAATCCAGCGGAGAGAATTACACTGTCACAGAGCGAGAAGCCTGGGGCATGATTTTTGCATTGGAAAAATTCAGGCATTATTTGTTGGGAAACAAAGTTGTTTTTCATGTGGATCATCAAGCTCTGTTGTTTTTGGTAAATAAACCAAAGCTGGAAGGGAAGCTTGCAAGATGTATGCTTTTGTTGTAGGAATTTGATTACACTGTAGTACATACACCTGGAAATCAGCATGCAGCGGATTATTGGAGCAGGCTTGAAAATGTCTCGGATGCACCAGGGGTGTCTGATGAATTTCCAGATGCGGAATTGTTTCAGGTTCAAGGTCAAGCATATGACAACTGGTATGACCAAATGGTTCAGTTTTTGACAAATGGGGTATTACCTTCCAACATGACAGATGATCAGAGGAAGAAGTTTGTTTTAAGGAGCAGACCATTTTTGATAATTGCCGGATCTTTGTATAGAAGAGGAGCAGAACAGATTATTCCGCGATGTGTGCCAGATGAAGAACAGAAGGCAGTTTTGCAAGAAGCACATTTTGGTGTAGCTGGAGGTCATTTTTTCAGGAGAGATTACTGGTAGAAAGATTATGCAAGCTGGACTTTGGTGGCCATTATTGCTGAGGGATGCTTATTCATTTGCAAGAGAATGTGTGCAATGCCAGAAGATGGGCCAGCCAACATCCATGGATCGGATGCAGGATCATCCGATATTACCCCTTGAACCATTTCAAAAATGGGGTCTTGATTTTGTTGGGCCGGTTAAGCCAAAATCCAGAAGAACAGGAGCATGGTACATCCTGGTTGCAACAACAGATTATGCCACCAAATGGGTGGAAGCAGTGGCTTTGAAGGACAACAAGGTAGCCAGTGTGGCTCGGTTCCTGTACAAAATGATGACCAGATTTGGGTGTCCGATAGAATTGGTGTCTAATCAAGGTGTCCATTTTCTAAATTCAGTCATTAAGGAGTTGACATCCAAGCACATGATTCTTCATAAGAAATCTACCCCGTATCATTCGCAAGCTAATGGGTAGGCGGCAAGCACAAATAAGGTGCTAGTGAGGATTTTGAAGCTACTCAAGTCATGTGGCCTCCTGATTTTGACAACATTGTGACAACTTTGACCAACATGCCCAATCACAAATCTTGTTGATGTTGAAGCTTGTATTTTGGAGGAAGAGAACAAGTGAAAGGTCAAAGAAAAAGAGGACACCTTGTCAAACACTTCATCAAATGAAGTGGCTTTCTACACATCAAACAAAGGCTACAAGGGGAAGGCTAAGTACAACTCTTCAACAATCATTTGTGATTTTTTTCACAAACTTGGACACACTAAGAAAGATTGTTTCTTTTGAAAGAAGGCTCAAAATATCTACATTATGCATGATAGGTATGGAGATCAAGAGGAAGAGCATGGACAACCAAAGGAGAAAACCAGGGGGGGCATCATGAAGCCCTCACAATGCAAAGTGGCCATCTCTTCTAGATCATGTCTTGGGTGCGGCCTGGCAAACTCTTAATGCCCAACTTTATATAAGTGTTTTAAATATTTGTAAATCAGCCATTAAACCTCTAGCCCAAATACCCCTAACTAGCCTCAATCTTAAACTGTCATCCTAAATCATAGTAAGAGGGAAGTTATCTAGCGTGGATGTTAGGTAAGCATAAGTTGTGGTGAGTCATCAAAGGTCATCAATACCATTGTAATGAGTATGTGTTTGAAGGGGGTGTTGAAATATGCACCAAACACATCCCTAGAAAGATGGGGCCAAATGGACCATGTACATGTGAAAGGGAACAAATCACTTAGCTTGTGGGTGAAGATTCTCTAGCACTTAGTTTTCTGTTAAACCACTTGTTTTGATGAAAGCACTAGGTGGTATTGAGTTGTATGGAATCTATAATAAAAGGGAACTTTCCTACGAAGTAATCAATACATTTTTCCCAAAATTGTTGTCTCTCTTGTGTGTACACAAGTTACAACTCTTATATAATCAAAATCTTGAGCATATATTGAAGGAGTATGAGGAGGAGAGGAGGAGGGGCACTCATATGAAGAAAAGCCTTCTGATCCTAGAGAGATGGATAGAATCCTGAACACCATGGAGCATGTGGAGAGAAAATGCAACACTTGCTAGAACCTAAACTAAGAAGAAGCATGATGATGCAAAGAAATGTAGAGAAGCTAAACAAGCTCTAATCCCAAAACTAATCAAATATGCAAGCATCAAACAGTAATCAATCTCTCTAATCATGACTTAACAAACTTTGGTCACATATTTAAGCATCAAACACTTAAATCATAATCTTGAGAATAGAGTCTAAAATGTGGATGCATTAATTGTAACCCAAGTAATCAAGGCTTAATAGTAGTAGTCAATGACTACTACTTACCCAAGGCTGAGTAGTAGTAGTCAATGACACTACAAGATATGGGGAGCATAGCCACGTAGCATATTCAAGAGGTGCGCAAGAAGGTGTACACAATTACAATACATGGACATACACGGTTATAGCCGCGTGTTGCTAAGACATGGCCACGTACTAGGGGGGAAAAAATCAAGACATTATAGAGAGCATTCCCAAGAGCTCAAAATATTCCAATATCACAAAAGAAGAAGCACAAAATGTGAGCCCAATATCACAAAATAAGAAGCCCCAAAGGTATTGTAATACACTCAAATGTGGACTAAATCAAGACTAGAAAATTTAGCAATTGTTTAATGAGTTAGCGTGAGCTTGGCCCAACATCTCTTACATCTTCCATCAAATCTATATATGCTAATTGGTCTATCTCAAGATCCATATGTCCCATTTCAAGATCAACAAAAAGATATATCCCACTAGAAGTGGACTCAACATCATCATCATCATGCTCATAATAAATTCCTTTCTCATTATCTTGGATAAATACACCTGCATCTTGGTTAGTTGGTGATATCTCATTGCTCTTCATCTTGTACTCCATCCTCCGCATGTTCATTTTTGAGTGCCACTTAGTCCATGACCTCTTTAACATCTCTATCTTGAAAAATGCTCTTTGAACAAGGAGCGACTTGTATGACATACCATCATTTCTTGTCATTTATATATGCGTGAAACACAACCTTGTAAGAAGAAACACATTGAGTGTAAATTAAACATGCATAAGTATGATATAATAAAAGTTTATGGTTAGGATTTACTTGTCCACAATGGTGAGGTAGCACAAATGTGTCGCTCTCAGTTTGTTGAAATTTTGTGGAATCAATCGCCATAAATTAATTTGGATGCCTTTTCACATGTGCTTGAGTGCCTACACACACAACCTTGAGCCACTTCACATCTAATATAAAAAATGTAAATTTCTTGAATCCAACCTTTAGGATGTTTTGAATAATTCCACAAGAATCAAGCATTGCTCCACTTTCTTACCCAGAGTTTGCCATAACCCCACAATCTTGGGTATTTCTCTTTGTATCTATATGTTGACTGTGGAAATACCTTCCTTTGGACCACATGGCATTGTATACCTTATACTATGACCAAAACCAAATGAAATATATTTATGATATTGAATAACCATATCATGAGATTCTACTTGAAAAAAAAAAGAGAAAGTAGAGATACACTTACATGAAACTTGCATCCTCTTGCATACTCCCACTTTTTTTCTCTCACCATCTCTCTATTTTTCTTCAACCTTTTCCATTTACTTTTATAAAGCCAATAATTAATACAATCTTTTGGAAGTGATGAAATCTCTGGAGGAAATGCCAAGCCTCTCAAATGCATCCTAAATGCTCTTCTCTCCTCATATCAGTTTCTTCTCACCTCTTCATACCTTGCCACACCCACATCTTTATAACGTCACTATTGAGAATACAAAATGTATTAACCTTCTTTAACATTGATGTGTCCAATTTCCTCACTCTTCCTTTTCCTTTTGGTATCTGGGACACCATGCCCTCATCCTCCTCATTACGCCACGATCCTGGCATTGTGGGATCCACTCTCGGAGAGAGATACTTTGAAATGTGGACACATGCTTCTTGCACTAACAAACCCTTTGCCATGCTTCCTTCTCACCTAGCTCGTTTCCTAACAAAATCCTTGAAGGTCTTCATGAAATGATCACATGGAAGAACATCCACTGAGCATGCACAACACTGCAAACCGACACTTCATGTATCAACAAGTGTACCACTAGATGTAATTGACTAGTGAGGATAGTTCTTCGGAGGTTCACCTCTATCATGCACACTACCTCCACTTTCATTACTTTGGGCTACATCAATACTCAATAGATGGATTTCCTTGGAACTTATGTAGCTAATATGGAGTTGAGTCCATTTAATTAGCATAAAATGTCTCACAAACTAGCACAACATGTTAGAATTTTAGTTTATTATACCTCACTACCACCCCCATTTTGTGGATGGCCTTGCACACTTTTTGATCTCCACACTCGCTAATGCATATGGAAAGAATGAACTATGTAACACAAAACATTACAATCAATGATATGTAATTACAATGAAAGAGCGCAATGCCACTTACATAAGTAAATTGAATATACCTGAAACATCTTGTGCCAATCATGTGTTTTTAGACCAAAAAATTGAGTTTCTCCTTTCTTCTTTGTTTTCGTGAATGCCCCCTTTAAAGAATGCATGACACCCATAGGGGTACGAAAGGAGGAAATTTAATCCTTCACTCTCTTCTCCTCATTCTTTGTCAAGATCCAAGGTGATTTAGGTAAAATTACCTTCCCATTCTCTTGAACTATTGGCCAAGTGTTGGGAAGGCGTTCAATCAATCTCAAGTCCTACCAAACTGCTAAAAAATATCTCTTGCCAATTATGTGGTCCTAAATATTTGAAGTTACATTTTTTATGATGTGCATCGGATCTAGAAGATGATTGATTCTTAGATTTTTCCAATATGGGAGACGAAAGAAGATTGAGTACCTTGTCATTCTTGGACGGTGCTGTATGGGACAGTCCTCTTCACTCATAATACTTCCCAATCTCCTACTCTTTGAGGATGTGGCAAGACTCCTTTTGTACATGGAACAAAATTCTCATGATCAATTGGAAAAAATCAGTGATGGTCTTCATACAAACCTTCTTGAGATGCATAGGCCATAATGTAACAAGCGATGGCCCACAAATAGGACAAGCATTGTGCCATGATGTTGTGAGTCCTAATTATGCACAATTCACAAATAAAATATATTTAGAGCCATCTAATATTAGATAATTCAAATCAAATAAAATTTTATTGAGAATATGAAACATATCAGAGCACTCTCCATATCCCAGAAAGTCATGCATTGTCCACATTAAAACTGCCTTCACCTTTGTGCTACATTGTGTAAGCAATCGGGACACATCATGCACTTGGATGCCACGCCATAGTGTCTCAAGCTTCTCGATAAAAGATTCAAGGTACATATCCATGTTCTTGACCTTGTGCTTTCCTGGCACAAGAAGAGGTAGCATCACATGACTCTTTTTTATTGACTTTCAAGGAGGGAGATTATAGTTCACTACTACCACTAGCCATGTAGTCGATGATGTCGACTTGAGACCAAATGGATTAAATCCATCCATATCGAATCGAAGTCGTAAGTGACATGGCTCATCTTTGAATTTGGACCACTCCTCTTCTATGTGTTTCTATGCTGTTGTATCCACCAAGACCCTCATCTAGGCCTTATGCATGCATGAGTTTTAAATATTAAGCTTTATGCATAAAAGATCTACGCATGAGGCTTATGTATTAAGCTTTATGCACGAGCTTTATGCATGAGACTCTATGGATAAGTTTAATGCATAACCCTTATGCATTAAGCTCTATTCACGAGGCTCTATGCATAAGTTTAATGCATAACCCTTATGCATTAAGCTCTATTCACGAGGCTCTATGCATGAGGCTTCATGCACGAGACTCTATGCATGATGAGACTTGATGCATGAGATCTATGTATTAGCTCTATGCATGAGCCTTCATGCATGAGCTCTATGTGTAAGCCCTATGCATTAGGCTCTATGCATTAAGGCTTTATGCATTAGTTTTGCTCTATGTGAGCTATGTTTTTATGTGTTTATGGAATGTTTTTATGCATGTAGATGTGGCCATCATGAGATTCATCACCAATGGACCAAGATCAGATATATGGAGGGGAATTCTCTAGTATCGCGTCCATACCCATAGATGACCCAAATTTATAGCATGTTTTAGAGGCATGGGTGTCTTGAAACTACTTGAACTCTAGGTACGGGCCCGAACAGTTGAGTCTCTTGGGCTTATCTCTTGCCTATTATGTGCCTCAACAGTCACCCACATCCATGCTTCCCACCACCTTCCGTACCCGTATCACTTCTACTTTGCCTACCCCTCATACTTCCACTTTCCCTACTCCTTGATGTTTAGCTCCTCCTAGTGCTCAGTGCACTCCTAGTGCTCAGTGCACTCCTATCTCATCCACGGTGCCATCTCCCCAACACATGCAGCATCCTCACAACACCACTTAGGTGGTGTGATAGCTCGAGGGCTTCTTAGAGCCATTGGTAATCAAATAGTGGGGGAGGTGGGTGTGGTAGATGCTTTGGGAGAGGTGCACGATCACCTTTGCCTATTGCGACATGCGACGTGCCTGCTGGGGAGGGTGGGATGGATTACTATATGCTAGATGAGAAGGGCAGGTCTTATATGGATGACACGAGACGGAGGGTTTATTATACGTTCCGTAATTTAGTCAAAAAACCTATAAGAATGCCTTCAAACATGGGGAGAACAAAAAGACAAAGACTTCATGTATGTAGTCCAGTGCATGCATGAGCGGTTTCCAAACCCACTACTGGGCACACGTTTTTTCAATGATGACTAGGTGAGGAATTGCATTATAAAGATCCTCAATAATAGGAGGTCTCGTGAAAGGAGGTGCGTGAAAGAGGGAAACAAATGCTTGCCAACACAATTAAGGGGACTTGAAGAAGGCAAATTGTAGCCATGTAGATAGATGCACATATAGCCGTGTGAATATTTTATTCCCATATTTAGATCCTTTTGAAAATTTTTGCGGCTCTTCACGTGGCTCTACTCTTCATTTGTTGTAGTGTGACTACTACTTACCCAAGGCTGTGTTCAAGTGGTACCACTTGAAATTCCTTTGTCTCTCCAAAGGGTTACAAAACACCACCGTCCACAATGTCTTGATTCTCTTAAAATAGAACTATACCTTCATGTATCCATCTTACTTTTCTCTCTCAAGGTTCATATGAGCTCATATAAGCGTGTCTACAATAGACCATGGGAAGTGATGAAGAAAATGGCATGCTTGTGAATGGTGCCACTTGATGAGATTTCTTGAAATGATGGGAGGGTGGAGTAAGAGGCTTTGCCTATATGCTCCTCATGTCCCCTTCCAAGCCTTGCCTATAGACTAGTTGCCAAAATAATAGAGCTATATTCCATGGCTTTGATGGATCCACCCAAGACACCTACTTTCAAATATATGTCGAGTGATGTCTCTACACTTCCTAAAGTGCCTCCTGCAAAAAGCTATCGGGGAGGGGGAGGGGGGGTGGGGAGGATTCTATATTTTTAGCGAGGCTCTTGAGTCCTTCCACCCATTTTTATTGCCTTGGTCTCCCTCCCTCCCTCCCTCCCTCCTATTTGATATTGGGCTCTCCCCCCAATGCCATCCTCTCTCCTTGCTATTTGGAGAGTTCACATTTGAGCAAAGAACACTCGTGAACCCGATGATGAATCGGAAGAAGCAGGGTCGGTCCATGTAATGGAGCCAAAAGGATGGCAAGCCCATCCACTGATCACCCACCACCCATCCGTTCTCACCATGATAATGGTCATGATCATGAGAGTAGCTTGTGCTCTTTGCTCTACCATGTACCCTACATCATAGATTCCAAAAATCAGTACAGTTGAAGTACTGTACCACCATACGACACCTTTGTGTGTATGGCTGGTGATGGACACACGGATCTGCGAGAGGGGCAAAATATAGCATTAATAAATGTGTGCCTTCAAGGATTCTGCCTTGGATAGTTCATCCCCACGCAAGCTCGATCATTGCCTTCATCACCCCTCTTCCCTGCCACGCCTCGTCCGTCCCTCCTTATAACAATTAGTTATCGCTATGATTACCTCGTGTTTCGCTTTCAAAATCCTCAATCTCGCGGCCGATTGCAGTAAACACCCAGCACTAAAAAAACAGAATTCATTAAATTTGCACCTAGATTGCATGCAATTAGATTGATTACAAAATTATATCGTAAAAAAGGTTCAGCATGTTAGATCCAGTACTTTAATAAGCACTTTGCATAAAAACGATTACTGGCCGCACCTGCTAATGAGATTTCTCAGTGTACCACTATAAGCAGAAAGACCGGTCCTAGACCTTCTACTCATTATATTATCCTTCCAATGCCTGCCACTTCTGTCGTCCTTCTACATAGCACTAGTACTTTATATTCTCTTCCACATTGATATTCCAATTATTTATATCATGGTCGCAATACAGCTATTATATATAGGCTTGACATTACACAATTATCCTCCCCATCTCAACTATAATATTCTACTCATGCAGTGCCTCCTTGGATACACTGCAGTCGTGATATAATTGCACAATTACGCCATTATCTAGCTATATTGCAGTACTAATTTGGGTGCCATTATTGGAAGGAATTTCTTGTGCATGGGAGGCAAGTGATAATTAGCACTTTATATCATCAATATTTTTGAAGGCCAGTGTAGAGTATCTTAACAATGACTGCAGCATTTGATTGTCTTATTGATGATGATGCTTATGAGCATGGTAATAATGATAATCCCGGGAAATTAACGCTGTACAAGAGTACTATTGATGTCGAGGGTAACCCTAAGGCTCCATTATCAAAGAGGAAAAGGGACCTTGCGATGGTGGACAAGCACATCGTGAGAGAGAGGATTCGGCGAGAGGACATGGGCAACAAATTTGCAACACTCGCCTCCCTGTTGCCATGCAGCGCCATTAAAGTGAGTAGAGGAGTAATTATCCGGCATTATCACATAAACTCCATTACCTAAATGGCATATAGTTGAACTGTGTTGTAAGGGAGTTTAATTTACCTATTCTATGATAATCAAGTGAATGTGTGCTTACTGATCAGCTGATGAATAAATATTTGTGTGCTAAATAATGCAGCGCGATAGGACGGAAGTAGTGAATGATGCGATCCAGTTTGTGCTGGAGATGCAAAAGAAACTCAAACAGCTGCAACGACGACAAGCTGCTAATCATAGTCGTAGACATAGTTCGACTAGCTATTTGGTGCTGCAGCCCAGGGCCGTTGAGTGCCCGGTAATTGACGTAGCCGCAGAAATCCGTAGCTATGGAATGACTAAAGGTCACAATTGTAATACAAACAAGATAACTAGCCATGCGCCTAGCGACCCCAAGAGTTTTTCTTTTCCTCATGGTTCATCTAAGTCAAGCGGCGCTGCATTATCAACGCAGTTGCAGGATTTACCAAACCCTAATTACCATGTCCTGATGAAGAGGTCGTGCAGCTTAGCAGGCCAATTAAGCTGGTATAATAAAAACTTAATTAAGGTGATTGTTCCAACCCACCAGATTTCGGATGGGATGATAATACATATATCTTGCCCCATCGCGACATCACAGTTTCTCATAAAAATCATGACAGCAATCGACCAGCTTCACCTACATGTCCTAAATCTTAATTACTGCAGAACTTCTTCCGAGATGCTTTGCATAATCGAAGCAGAGGTAATATATTGTGTAATTTGTATTAGAAAAGCAATTATAATTCGGCCCTGTTTATACTTTTTAATTTAGATATTATGAGCTCATTTACATTGTACGTTATGTATGTGCATGCAGATCCGATCAAGCCATGATTCTGCGACGAACGTCACGGAGAGTCACATCATTTGCAGCCTAAAATGCGCTTTGGGCCATTGCAAAGAGTGCGCCTTAGCTCTCAATTAGATGTGGTCGCGCTCCTAAACAGCGATCCCTTCTCTAATTCTTCTCTGATCATGAATCAAAAGCATCATATCTCAGCACCGTGCTATGCAGGATGTAGCCGATCTCTCTCAGGCTTGTTGACCTTGCGGGATATAGGTGCAGGAACTAGCAAGAGGCATTTACTGTTTTTATGCCTTACGTTACTACCTGCATCTGAGTCTCCCCTCCTTTACTGCTCCTTAGTGTTATGTGTGGCGTCTCGTTATATATATTTCCTTTGTTCCAATCTACCTGCATGCGGCATAGCGTAGCCTCTTGAGAACCTAATGCTTATTTCCATATCGCCACGGTATAATATGGAGACAACATAGAAGAAGCATCCAACTCAAAGAACCAAAAGTTTCGTGTTTAGTCTGAATGTGAGAACGTGTTAATCTTGCAAGTATTGCACATTGTAGAGAGGGTCAAAGAAATATCATATAGGCTTTGCATCTCGTGGGTGGTGAACGAGAACCTCTTGCATTCCTAAACCAACCGAAAAGGTTCACAACGACGGGTGTCATGCCCATGTACATTGTGCATCAAGTCATTGTCTTCATCTAAGCAACCCATGTGTGAAAAGGGTCCTCATTACACCTATTTTCCGTGTTTTTGTGAGTGCTTACATTATGATCTCTAAGTGTACATGCTTTTCCAAGATGTGCGTGGAATCAACACTTCTATAGAGGACAAGATTGAGTACAAATGTTAACCATATTATATGTAATCAATACATCATACACTATTATTTGGTGATTCACTTGGTGGATTTAGTAGTTTACTTTTGATTACATCTTCTATAATATGCATATGAGGAAGAAAGAGGAACAACGAAATTAAGGGGGAAGGGGGGGATGTGCAGTGATTGTCTTATGCTTCCAATACAGAGCGACTTGTGGAGACAAACGAATGGAAGTTGGCATAATTATTTCCATAACTGCAAAAATAAAGTCATCTTTTTTCTCCAAAAAGCATGTATTTATGTAAGCTACAAAAAAAAAGTCTTCGTTGAGTAGTAGAAGTGTATGTCCAAGATATCCTTCATACAATTAAGCATGTTACTGTAGTGTATATGTTTCCTAAATTCTATTCCTATACAATGAGGTATTTTGTGGTAAAATGATAGCTTGAAAAGTGAGGGTTATCTTCCTTTTCTTGAATGAAGAAGCACACAGTAGGTTCTTGAATTGTGGATTCTCAATTGGAGGAGAAAATTGCTTCAACCCACAAGCATGTGCATTCAATGGATCTCTTGCAATAATCTCCTTTTATAAAGATTTTAATTTTATTTGTCCACCTCTTTTGTAAAAGTTGAGGAGATAAAATTAGTGTCCCTTGTCTGAGATAAAATTAGTGTCCCTTGTCTCTATATTTTTCTTAAACTCTTTGAGTAGAAAAGAAATAAATATATGTAAATTTATTATAGCTTCACAAAGAAAGAAAATCCCTTTTATTAAACTCTAGTTATACCTTACATATTTTGCCTTCTAGGGATTCTAACCACCAATAAAAGATCCACCATGATTTGAAACTATTGAATACAACTAACTCGCTTGTTTAGTTAGTGGTAAAAAATAAAAAGTATACCAAAAAGTAAAGAAATTAGTTATCAAGAAAAACCTTGTAATTGACTAGCTAGTTTAATGATTATAAAACATCATGTTGGTTAAAGATAACTATTTACACAATGATACCAACACCTAAATAAATAAGAAATGGTAGTTATTATTTATGTAACTAGCTACTTGTCAAATTAAATTCAAGAAACTTTCTATATTTTCTATGATAATGTATGCTAGAAATACATTATTGCATTAAAAGAATATTGTAGAAGGTAAGTATAAATATGCTAATATGAATTAAATAAATCAAGAATTTAAATTTAAAATTTATTTACAAAAAAGTTAGGATTAGTTCATCAATTAATAACCCTTTTATGTGATTCAAATTAAAATAAAAATGACATGATGATGGTTCATGATAATGAATCATTCTCATGTACTAAAAAAGAGTAAAAGAATAAGAGGCCTTTCAATAAGAGGCATTTTAATGTAACAGTCATATCAATGAATGGAGGAAAAGAATATGAGTCCTTGCAATATATCGAGTAGCAAAGAGAGTATGAAGAACTCTCCTCTTCTCTTTGAAGAAAAATACAAAGGATGTAGGTCTTTCAATGTATGGAGTAAAATAATAAGAGTCCTTTTAATGTATTATGTATGAAGTAAAAGAATAAGAGGCCTTTAAATGTACGAAGTAGCAAAAGGAATCTAAAGAATCCTCTCCTTCCTTCCAAAGACATATAGAGAGGATGTAGGCACGCTTAGTAGAGGGGAGGGGCTCCAAGTTTTTGGCCAAGGGTGATTGGTTGTTTTTCTCATTTGTTGAGAATGTTATATCAAGACTCATGACACTTGCTCATGTGGTTACGAGTCTTTGTAATCACCCCCCTTCTTGTATGGGTCCCCATTGCTAGATGTATTCTATTATTTTTGTAATAATAATATATATAGTTTTAAAATAATGAAGGTTTTTACGCTATAGAAAATCTACATATCATATGTGTTTAGCAGGTATTTTAAAAGTCCATTATATGTGAGTTTTATTCATTAAGATGATACCCTTTTCAATATAAACTTACAACTTTTCTTAATGACACCTTTTTCAATATAAACTTACAACTTTCTTTCCAAAATCCATTGGAAAAAAACCCCTTATTAATGTACATGATATATGTAAATTTATCCCAAGATGTGATTTCAAAAGAACCCATTTTGGCACTCATGTGATCTATTTATTTACACCTTCCCCCATCCAAAAAAATATGTCAAATATTAAGCTAAGGCTTAGTAATGACTAGCTAGTTAGTCCTTTCGTATATTGATTGCTTGTCTCTTGGCTAGTTTATCCTGTAATATTATGTGAGACTCCAAATATAGTATGATTGTTTTAAGACGAGAAAATGAGAGAATAAAACTTGCTCAAGAAATATTTTTATTAATTTGGTATTATGAAAGTATAAAGTGCTTTTACATGCTTATAAGCCATCACAACCACACTTGACCTCAAATGCACTCATGTTATCATTGTCATTTGCACTCTCACTCTCTCATTTTTACAACAAATTTTATGAAAACCTATATTGACTTTGCATGAAGCTCTTTTGAGTCCCAAGTCATGCACTATATTATAAACTTATATAATTTTTATAATTAAGATTAATCCTTTTGAAAAAAATATGATGATAAAAATACACCTTATGAATCATTTATTTTTTAGTATTTTAATTAAAAAGTACCTTAATATGTATGTATATTTTTTCAAATTCCACAAACAAATAAAACCCTTTTATTTGTACCATGCTAGATTAAATTAATAACATGGGTGATTCCATATTTAAATATTCAATCACTACAAGTGATACTTCCAATTTTGGTGGTTTTTTAACGTTTAATTTTTTAAGGAAAGTATCCCCTTATTCAGTATGTGCATTGGTATGTGCACGTCAGTATTTTTGTCAAAGAAGACATTGGTATGGGCATCGATATAAGCATAAAAAATGAGAAAAAAAATTATAATTGGGCATATTTTTAATTTTTAACATTACTCTAAATATAAATATTTTTTTACAATTGTTTTTCTTTAGTAAGATCTATGGCTACAAAGAGATAAACTCCTAATGCTACTTCCAAAGAGATAAATTTCTAATTCTATTTGGACCATTTCTCCTACATCTTCCAACATGTAACATACCCATTGTAAATATAACACATTAAGCACAATATGGAATATTCATTGTGAGTATAGCTTAGGAAGTTCATTATGGTTGCATTTTGTTGTTATTTTTTATTCTTAAGAAGCTACTATTTTGAGGCGATTGTAAATTAAGCACTTTATACTCAAGAAATGAGCATGACAATACGTCGAGTAGGGCTTTTTCGAGATTGAAATGAGTAACTGAAGTGGCCTAAATCGACCCGTGAAGTTTTGAAATCTGGTGACTTCAAACAGAAATTAGCAACATTTACGACATCCAAATGATGGATGAAAAGCACCCATGGGATCCCGAGGCAGTCTCGAATAATTTCCCTAAAAACCTCCAGATGGCCCAATGGATGTCCCCGGACGTGCGCACAGTGGGCCCCGCCATGGCCCCTGTCAAATGACATAAGATGCCTATGAATGCCTTCCTCGAACACTTGGGAGCTCATTTCTTGCCAAATTATGCACACACCTATCCACATGCGCGTCACCCACCAACACCCCGGACTCACGGGCGCGTCACCCACCAATCTGTGCAGACAATGATCGCCATCTTTCCCCCCGAGGTGCCCATCCCTACACATAACCGTTGCCACCTTCACCCCCTTCCATACCTCTCTTAAATAAGTGGTTCTCTCCCTAACACACCTACCGGGCCATGCAACTAGCCTAGATGGCACCCCCACCCAAACGCACTTCACTACACGAGAATGAGAACATAGATGCGCAACTAGAGAGAGATGGAAGTGAGAGAGAGGCCATGGTATAATTTGCAATTTTATGAGGTTTACATGGCTATTTACTGGCTATATGCATGTCTATAGGCACGTCTATAGATGTGTCTATATGCACGTCTATAAGCGTGTGTGTATAAGTGCATCTATACTGGTATAGACGCTCTTATAGATGCGCATAAAGACACAAGTATAGATGCCCTATTAAAAAAAATTTCGAATAATCCCGCCCGTGTCGAGGCCGCACTATTTTCGCTTCCCTCCCCTCTGCTCCATGTGCTGTACCTCTTCCTCATGATGGGCTTCATCTCACCCTTTGTCCTCTCCTCACTCACAAAGTCTCCTCCCAAGGACGATTCTGAACAAGGTAATCTCTATCCCACTTGTCTCTCCCACCTCTTCATATATTCATGTCTTTTGAATGGTATGTTTAGAATTAGGGTTTTTGATATTGGTATTCTCTTCACTCTCTCTTTCTCTCTCTTAGATGCATAAGCTTCTTATGTTTAAAATTTTTGAATGGTATTCTCTTCTGTATCTCTCTCTCTCTCTCTCTCATTCTTTCTTATGCATAAGCCTCTTATGCATAAGAGGCTTATACTAAAACCTCCTTATGTGCATAAGGCTTAAACCTCCTTGTGTATCTATGATATTCACACTTTTAGGGTTTTGTATTACTAATTCTTTTCTCAACTTTTTGTTTTGTTTTGTAGGTCTTATAATCCTCTCTTTCAACTTCACCAAAAAGAGGTAAATGCTTTTCTCTCTTTCCTTTCTTTTCGATTTTGTATGTGTGCATTAGGTTCTTAGGGCTTTTGTATGTATGCATTACTAATCCTTTCCTCACCCTTTTATTGGTTTCTTAGGTCTTCTAATCTTCTCTTTCAACATCACCAAAAAGAGGTAAGTGCTTTCCTATCTTTCTTATTTTTTTATCATCTCTTTCCTCTATTTTTATCTACCAAAAAGAGGGGTTTTGTTTTGTAGGTCCTCTATGCATAGAGCTTAATCTATGATTAGATCTCTAATCATATATCTTAATCCATTCATTAAGCTCTATTCGTAGAGCTTAATGCATAGATTAAGCTCTATGCATGCATTAAGCTCTATGCATAGAGCTTAATCTTTTCGATTTTGTATGTATGCATTAGGTTCTTAGGACTTTTGTATGTATGCATTACTAATCCTTTCCTCACCCTTTTGTTGGTTTTGTAGGTCTTCTAATCTTCTCTTTAAACATCACCAAAAAGAGCTTATGGGCAAACCTACAAAACAAATCTCCAGCACCCAAGGGTGCAATAATAATAGAGGAAAGAGAGGAAAGCACTTACCTCTTTTTCGTGATTTTGAAAGAGAGGATACGAGGACCTACAAAACCAACAAAAGGGTGAGGAAAGGATTACTAATGCATACATACAAAAGCTTATGCATTAAGCTATGCTAAAGATTATGCAAGCTATGCCACTATGCAAGCCTTATGCAAACTATGCTGCTATGCAAGCCTGCATGAGGCCTTATGCATAAAGTTTTAAGCATAAAGCTATGCATGAGGCGTTATGCATAAAGTTTATGCATAAGTCTTATGCATAAAGCATGCATGAGACCTTATGCATAAAGCCTATGCATAAAGCTATGCATGAGGCCTTATATGCATAAAGCTACAAATGAGGCTTATGCATAAAGCACTATGCAAGCCATGCTAGCCTAAACTAAACGGTACCCTAGCACTATGCATTAAGCATGCATGCAAAGATTAAGCTCTATGCATAGAGCTTAATGCATAAGCCTCATGGTCTATGCATAGAGCTTAATATATGCATAGATCTCTATACATTATGAATGCATGCATAGAGCTTAATCTATGCATTAAGCTCTACGAATAGAGCTTAGTGCATAGATTAAGCTCAATGATTAGAGCTCTATTCATAGATTAAGCTCTATGCATAGAGGACCTACAAAACAAAACCCCTCTTTTTGGTAGATAAAAAAAGAGGAAAGAGAGGATAAAAAGATAGGAAAGAGAGGAAATCACTTACCAGCTTTATGCAAAATCTTTATACATAATGCTTTATGCATAAGGCCTCATGCATAGCTTTATGCATAAGACCTCATGCATAGGCTGTATGCATAAGGCCTCATGCATGCTTTATACATAAGGCCTCATGCATAGTTTTATACTTAAGTCCTTATGCATAGGGCTTTATGCATAAGCCTTATACATAATGCTTTATGCATAAGCTTTATGCATATGGCCTTATGCATAAAGCATTATGCTTAAATCTTTATTATGCATAAGGCCTCATGCATAAAGCATTATGCATACGGCCTCATGCATGCTTTATGCATAGCTTGCATCATAAGGCTTGCATAGCGACATAGTTTGCATAGCGACATAGCTTGCATAAGCTTTTGTATCTATGCATAGAGCTTTATGCATGCATTAAGCTCTATGCATAGAGCTTAATCTTTTCGATTTTGTATGTATGCATTAGGTTCTTAGGGATTTTGTATGTATGCATTACTAATCCTTTCCTCACCCTTTTGTTGGTTTTGTAGGTCTTCTAATCTTCTCTTTCAACATCACCAAAAAGAGGTAAGTGCTTTCCTATCTTTTTATTCTCTCTATCCTCTATTTTTATCTACCAAAAAGAGGGCTTTTGTTTTGTAGGTCCTCTATGCATAGAGCTTAATCTATGAATAGAGCTCTAATTGTAGAGCTTAATCTATGCATTAAGCTCTATTCGTAGAGCTTAATGCATAGATTAATCTTTATGCATGCATTCATAATGCATAGAGATCTATGCATAGATTAATCTCTATGCATAGACCTCTATGCATGTATTAAGCTCTATGCGTGCATGCTTAATGCATAGTGCCGGGGTATGGTTTAGTTTAGGCTAGCGTGGCTTGCATAGTGCTTTATATGCATAAGCCTCATACATAGCTTTATGTATAAGACCTCAGGCATAGCTTTATGCATAGGCTTTATGCATAAGGCCTCATGCATGCTTTATGCATAAGCCTTATGAATAATGCTTTATGCATAAGGCCTCATGCATAAAGCATTATGCTTAAAGCTTTATGCATAAGGCCTCATGCATGCTTTATGCATAAGCTTCAGCATAGCTTTCATAAGGCTTGCATAGCGGCATAGTTTGCATAAGGCTTGCATAGCTTGCATAAGCTTTTGTATGTATGCATTACTAATCTTGCCCTCACCCTTTTGTTGGTTTTGTAGATCCTCTAATCCTCTCTTTCAACATCACGAAAAAGAGGTAAGTGCTTTTTTATCTTTCATCTCTTTCCTCTATTATTATTGCACCCTTGGGTGCTGGGGATTTGTTTTGTATATTTGTTTTCGTACCTTAAATCAGAGAGCTGCCTGTGCAAAAAATGCAGCTCATCGTATCACTGATCATAATCCTCCAAAATATCTAGCTTGAAGTCCAATTTCCAATCATTCCTTCATTGGTGTACCTATAGCATCATTGGCAATCAGAACGCTTCACCACCTGCTCACTCAGGGGTCTTTTTGATAGTTCCTAGCTCATAATACCCGAAAATATAATGACATAAGAAAAATCTGGATAGACTTTTTGTTGAAGATCAGCATCAACAAGATCCATATAAAAGATCCATGGACTCATCCGTTGTGAAGACCAACAAGGCCAATCAACTAGATCCATGCCCGTGTTCAGAAAACAACTCCAATTCATTGTTCCATTTTCTTCCTCGCCGCATATGTGGGTATCCTTGGTGACCCAGAGCTCGAGCACCGTATGGTCAGCACCCTCTAGGCTCCTTCGTGCAGGTCACCTAGCGCTTCACTCATAGGTCGCTTCCTTGGTCCCTCATCCATCGACTCGAAGCTCACCATTTTAATCGAACCGAGGCTAGTGAAGACCTTGGCTGACCTTGCCACGTGAGACGTCCTCCATTGACTCTCCGTCAAGCTTCAGCCTGTTGCAACTTTCACTTAGGCCATCATGACCATAATCGAGAAGATAGTCAAAATGCTTCCTAGCATTCTTGACATGAAACAGTCTTTTAAAAACACGTTTTCTAACGAATCTCATCTTTCCACATTGTTCCACATCATTTCTTGTTATTCCACATTCTTCTACATCAATTCACATTGTTTATTCCACATCCATTCATATCTATTCCCATCATCCTTCATCCTTTCACATCATATTACATCTTATCACATCTATCCACATCACATCACATTCATCCACATCACATCTCATCACATCCATTTACATTTATTCAGATCCACATCACATCTCATCACATCCATTTGCATTTATTTAGATCCACATCACATCTCATCATATCCATCCACATCACATCTCATCCATTCACATCTATCCAGGTCCACATCATATTACATCACATCTATCCACATCTATCCACATCACATCTCATCCATTCACATCTACCCAGATTCACATCACATCACTCACATCCATTCTCATCACATCACATCCATTCGTATCCATCCACGTCTCACATCGTATCCATTTACATATCATCACATCATATCTCACATCTCATCACATCTATCTGGATCCACATCGCATCGCATCCATTCACATCCATCCACATCTCACCACATCTATTCATATCTCATCACATCGATTCACATATCATCACATCACATTCACATCCATCCACATCTCATCACATCCATTCACATCCATTCACATGTCATCACATCACATTCACATCCATTTACATTCATCCATATCTCATCACATCCATTCACATCTCATCACATCCATTCACATATCATCACATATCATCACATCACATTCACATCTCATCCATATCTCATCACATCTCATCCATATCTCATCACATCCATTCACATCTCATCACATCCATTCACATATCATTACATCTCATCACATCCATTCACATCTCATCACATCACATTCACATATCATCACATCCATTCACATCTCATCACATCCATTCACATCATCACACATCTCATCTCATCACATTCACACCCATTTACATCCATCCACATCTCATCACATCCATTCACATCTCATCACATCCATTCACATATCATCACATCACATTCACATCCATCCACATCTCATCACATCCATTCAATATGGTTACTCTACTTTCGATACTGATAGAACTTTTCTAAGTTTTTGCCAATTGCTTGGCTTAGTTAAAAGAAATTTTTTCTCGATCCCATTAGATCTAAGTATCAGAAGGTTTAAAGAGGAAAATAAACCTTATCAGAAATTTATAGTAAAAACTCAAAAAGAGCATTTATGTATTGTGTTTTCATTCCTTAATCTTCATTAATGATGAGGACTAAATCTAAACTTCCATTTACTTATTGGATCCTTGATCCTCCCAGGGATTCCAGATTCCCTTTTCTGATTAAGAATTATCCAAGTTTTCTTGATGGACATTTTCACATTCTTTCTCAAATTTCTCAAAATAAGATATATTCAATATTCTTCTTTTTCAATAAAAGATTCATGGGATTTACAAAATCAATTCTACCCATATTTCTTAAGAAAATGATAATACTCAGAATTTTACTTTTGATAAAATACTCATATTTTGAACTATGCCAAAAATTCATCTTTTAACATTTAATTGTTTGGATCTTGAATATCATGGAAATTCCTCTTTTTACATCAAAATTCTTATGCATAAAAATAAATTTTTTAAAAAATTCTCTTTTCTCTTAATTAAATATTTATGCATAAATACTAAAAAGTATTTTTCATGAATATGATAAAAATCATTCTTTTTACTTAAAATATCTAAACCTAGAATATGGGAGGGATTCCTCTTTTAGCATTATGCATAAAAATAAGATATGTATTTGTTTCGAAAAAATTTACCATAGCTTCGCTGCTATTACTGATAATTTTTAATTTTCTAATTGAATGAAAACTTGTAATGAAAATATGATAGAAACTCTTATTTTAAGCTTAAAATTAAACTTTGTATACTTAGCATAATTATAATCATAATTATAAGCATAATTATGATTATTCTCCTTAATTAAACCGAATTAAACATTCCTTATTTCTAAAATTGTTAGAATAATCGTCTTCCAATTTAGAACAAGTTAAAGTAAATTTTCCTACTCATAATCAATCTAAAAAGAATTAACCATCATTTTTACTAATTTAAAATCATGAAAATATCAATTCTCGTTCTGAAGCTCATCAAGCCTAGAGTTTTGATTTGAAACAAGAGATTATTATTGAAAATCATCCTTTTACTAAGGATCTAGCCATTAAGATGATTAATCTTTTTCAAGAGAGATTTTCTTAAAGAAAGCATTATAATCAAGCATAAAGATTATCATAAATCTAATTAGACATCATGAATCTTTGGGAAAGCTTAATTTGAAGAAAAACCATTACTTTGAAAGCTTCTCAAGCTTGAGAGGGATTGAGAAGAAGAAAATCATTGAGAAAATTGAAAAAAAAACCATAAAAATTAGGATTACCTCTAAAATTGGCTTGATTCTTTTGGCCACCAAGAGGAGGGGATCAATCTTCAAGAGAGGTTGGAGGAGAGAGAAGCTCCAAGCTCCAAAGAGAAGAGGCAAAATAAAGGGATAATAGAAATATAATAATTTTGAGGATAATACTGGCATAGTAATGTTCCAATATGAAAATACAAAGGAATGAGGGTTTATTTATAGGTGAGGGAGGCCAATTACCAAGTCCAACTGGGTTCTAGAGCCTTCCAGCTTTAGATTGACCCAATTTGGACAAGATTTGGATCAGTTTGGCTCCCTTTTTGACCCAGTTTGCTCCAGCAGAGAGGAGAGATAAAAATATCACATTTTTTTGAATTAAAAAACCCAAGCAATGATGATGAAGAAGGCACCTAGCTCAAGTGGGATTCCCACCTTACTGAGGTGTCAAAAATGCATCATTTCACCTAAATATCTCATTTTTTTACTAATATACCTTAGTTTTAAACTAATAAACCTTTTACTCAGTCAACTCTTCATCTTATGTGAGCATTTACTCATTTTTGGGCTATTTTCTTTTTTCATTGTATCTATCTCATCCCAACACTTGGATTAATCCCATTGGCCCAGTGGAACCTTAATTGGACCATAATCTAAATTTTTTTGAAAATGTAGACGCTTAGGCTAAGGTCCCTTATACACATATTCAATTAATTCCTAATGCACATTGGAAAGTTCATTTTGAACTTCTGTTTAAGGGGAATCCATTTTAGACATTAGGAGAATTTTTGTATCCAAATATATCTCAATTTTGAATTTCCTCTCTAGACATTTTCTCTTTCTAGGCCAAAACAAGGTAAAACAAGATCTTTTTCCATTTGTGAGGGGGGAATAATTACAAGAGACTGAAGGGACGGTTCTTACACCTGTACATCTCAAAAGCTAGGGGGGAGAAATCTTACAGTGGAGATATTTCATCCTCCATAGCCCCACGGTTAAACCTGTGAGATTACCAACAATGCGGGCCAAGATGAAGATGAAGATGAACACAAAGATACACCAAAATGAATCGATTTAATTAGTGCCTTCATCTTTATTCATTTTTGGGAAATAAACACTATCTATTTTGCAACTTTGTATATAATTTGCAAGCTTTAAAAACCATGACATTGTTGTTTTGTGTTTTAAGTGTTTGTGTTTAAAAAAAGTTTAAATAATGTGATTTTTTTAAAAAAAGGGGACATAATGGGTGAGATA
Organism: Cibotium barometz; assembly: GCF_041138505.1. NCBI lineage: Eukaryota > Viridiplantae > Streptophyta > Polypodiopsida > Cyatheales > Cibotiaceae > Cibotium > Cibotium barometz. The sequence goes on along the minus strand of NC_141079.1, from coordinate 39,904,773 downwards.
TGTGGGGACATGTGTCCCCACATATCTCACCCATTATGTCCCCTTTTTTTTACAGATAGTACGTGGCTATAGCCATGCATGGCTATATGCGATGCTTTAAGCACAATTATTAACACAATTATTTGCACGTAGTTGTGCTTATAACCGTGTAAATGTTTTTTTTCTATTTTTAGATCCTTTGAGATTTTTGCGGCTCTTCACACAACTATTCTCTTCTTTGTTGTAGTGTGTCTATCTTGGTGGCCATTAGTGAAGGTCTTACCTCTCACAGAGATAGTGTGTAGTCCCTTTACAAGAAATAAATGATTAATGTAAGATCAAGCCCAAATGTTTTAAGTAATGAATGCGATTAAATGTGGAACAAAATCTGATTTTGACAGCTAATTTAGGTACCTCACTCAAGCAGTTGAGTTGGAGAGTTGACCGAGATAGTTGATTCAGATAGCTGACTCCAAGAGTTTGATTCTGATAATTGATTCAGCTAGTTGATGTAGATAGCTAACTCCGAGAGCTGATTCAGCTAACTGATGTAGGTAGCTGACTCCGAGAACTGAATCTGTCAGCTAATGTAGATAGTTGACTCTCAGAGCTGATTGAACTAGCTGATGTAAATAGCTGACTTTGACTGCTGATGATTTAGATGGATGATTCAAACATTTGATTCAAATAGTTGATGTAAAGTTCATTGGTAGTTAGTAGGTCATTGGTAGTTAGTAGTAGTAGGTCATTGGTAGTTAGTAGCAAGTCATTAACTATCAGCCAGTTGGCCATCAGATGTCAGCAGGCCATCGGATTGTCAACCAGGTTGTCAGTCATCTAGTAGGTTGTCTAATTGTTGATAGAGTAGGTTGCTGACGTTAGAGCATGTTATCTACTCATTGATTCAACATTCGTACTGTACCTTGATTGATTTAACATTCGTAGTGTACATTGACTGATTCAACATTCGTATTGTACCTTGATGCTAATGATTGATATGCTTGATCTTAGATGCCAATTAAGGTAGAGTACCAATCAAAAGACAAAGTAGCACATGGAGTTGACGTGACAAGGTGGCGTGTACAGTCGGCTGTAGGATTGAAAAGAGAGTTTGCAGTAGTTGTCGACGCTCTAGCTGAGACGAATAAGGCACGTGACCTTTGCATAGCTGATGAATTGTTGTGTAGTATAATGATGATAGAGCATACTATAGGAGGTCATCTAGGAATCGAGACAACAATTATGGTTGGGAGTAGGCAGAAGAGCTTGACATATTTATCATCAGTAGGCAGTCCACTGCAGCAAAATGAAGTGAGCAGTGATGCACAGGACTAGTCGACATAGCAAGGCGGAAGACAAAATGAATAACAAGGGTCTGATACCATGTTGAAGTTCATGGTGGATCAAACACAAGAATTATTATGGTGGATTAAGCCTAAGCAAGCACATAATCAAGTAATTAACATTAAGAAAAATAATTAACAAAGAACCATCATAATAATATAAAGCGTAAGGATTATTTATTCATGAATATGAGACTCATTATATAGGCTTTGAGCCTCATTATATAGGCTTTAAGTACATCTAGTTAGGTTACCCTAATCTTACTTAAGATACTAATGAGACTCTCCCATATTCTCTCCATGATTACAATCCATAAACCAAGCTATCAATTAGATACATTCCCTCACCTTGATTTCTCTCCTACTTGATTCCCTGCCAAGTTGTGTGAGAGTTTTACTGCTATGGTGATTATAGTTTTGACGTTTGCACATCTTCCCCTAAGGTTTATACTTCATATATTATCCCTCATTCACTTGTATACATCAATTTTATCCAACAAAAGAAAGGATGCATACTGCAACAGTAGAAGCAGTGTGTATAGCTGCGTACTAAAAAAAATCCTATTGCATGCAGTTGTGACTCTCTCACTACTTTCTCTCACTACATCGTGTGGCCACATCACCAGCTGTAGTATTAGTATCTCGTTAAGATACTAATGAGAGTCTCCCATATTCTCTCCATGATTACAACCAATAAACTAAGCTATCAATCAGATACATTCCCTCACCTTGATTTCTCTCCTACTTTTCTTGCGAGGTTGTGTCGACTTTGCTTTTGAAAGTTTTACTACTATGGTGATTATAGTTTTGACCTTTGCACCTCTTCCCGTAAGGTTTATACTTCATATGTTATCTCTCATTCCCCTATATACATCAATTTTATCCAACAAAAGAAAGGATGCATATTGCAACAATAGAAGTAGTGTGTATAACCGCGTACTAAAAAAAGCATATTGCATGCAATTGTGACTCTCTCACTACTTTATCTCACTACGTCATGCGACTACATCGCGTGGCTATAGTAGCATCCTTTTGTAGTGGTTGGAGATGCAAAAGAAACACAAATAAAATGACAAGCTATGACTAGTTATTTGGTGCTCCAGCCCATGGCGGTTGAGTGCCAAGTGGTTCAACCATTGTCCACCAAACATTGTGAGAATCTTCCTTAGCTCTAGGCACCCCATCTTTGCACATTAGGTGGAATTGACTGTATACACTGCACCATTATCATTTCCCCCAAACCGAGTCAGGTTTGTGCTTGCGTGTGGTCATACACAGCTAGTGTCGTTCCTACAGTCTAGCATTTTCTAATTTCCCTTAGCTGTGGGTGCACCCATATGTATGCTTGCTTGCCCTGAAAGGGCTTGGCCAATAGTCTTCTCAGTAAGGAGAATGAAGCTCTTTAGTAGAGCTGTGTCCTCTCACAACCATAGCCAAAAGCTTCTTTAATGCTAATTAGTGTGATTAATAATCACTAATACTACCTTGTGTTTGTTAAGATTACAAGCTTGATGATAGCTAGAGCCAGGCACGACATGTGCTAGCATGGTAGATAGAAGCATATGTGTGACAAGAAATGGCCGCGTCCAGCTGGCCTTTACATTTTTATTTTTTTTCAATTTTTTTAACTAGGCGATAAGAACCTACTTAACTGGAGGCTAAGTTAGTGTCATACACATCAAATTATGGCTTATTTATCTCATCTCAAGTATGAAAACCAATAATCAACATTCTCATTGATAGGGCTACATTATTTTTTAGTGGCGTGATTGAGTTTTGATAATACGCGTTACTTTTGCTGATTTTATGCAACTTTTTTGGAAAAATTTATAGGAAAGGAAAATGATTTTTTTGGTGAACTTCTACCTCCTTGGACTGATGTATGCTATCAAAATATCTTGGGAAAAAATGCTATTGATATCATTGGATTTTTTTTTGAGAGAATGATGCTTGCATATTGAAAAAATCCTGAAAAATGTTTATTTTCAAGACATATGCTACTTTGTTGCTTATGTACTTCCAAATAAAAAGTCATTTTATAAGCATAGGGTTATGTTCTACATGTCCAATGAAGCATTTTGGTTTTTAAAGCCTACATTAGGAGTTTGATTTTTTTTCGCAACCCCCAAAAAAGGACACTCAAGTGTCCTGTTTTGGTACCAAACTAGTGTTAAGCATGAGGCCTTAAGCATAAAACTATGCATGAGGCCTTGTGCATAAAGCTTATGCATAAAGCATGCATGAGGCCTTATGCATAAAGTGTATGCATAAACCTATGCATGAGGCCTTATGCATAAAGCTTATGCATAAGGCATTATGCATAAAGCACTATGCATAAGGCCTTAGGCATGAGGCCTTAAGCATAAAACTATGCATGAGGCCTTGTGCATAAAGCATGCATGAGGCCTTATGCATAAAGCTATGCATGAGGCCTTATGCATGCAGTCTTATGCATAAAGCTATGCATGAGGCTTATGCATAAAGCATTATGCATAAAGCATTGGTTGAGGATGTAGAGTTAATGGGTGATTGTTGATGACGAGGCTTGTTTTTCAGTGTTGGATGGTGTGGTAACAAGGGACAGTGCCTGGGGACGAGGAGGGGACTTGAATGTGAAGGGCAAGCGAGGGTGAGGCTATGTGTATGATTTCCTCTTTTGGATGACATGAGAGGATTGTGGATTTTTTAGCATTGATTTTCCTGGTGGATGTTTCTTCTCGCCAATTGATTTGGCAGTGAGTGGCTTTAATTCATTCTTTTCTAATTATAATCTAGCCTTGGAGTGCTCCTGCATCTATGACATGAAATCTGCACTCCAACTAGTTATTTCCAATGGATATTTTAGGAAAGAAATACGCAACACTCTTTAGACACATTTCATGTGAGTTTTAAATGTAAGTGTTATCAGATGTAAGTTGGGGTTTCCAAGAGTTTTCCATGCCTCTAAGAATATGAGATTGGTGTGGACCATAGAATAGATGTGTTCTTTCCACCAATCAAGAATCCAATCTATATTCTTGGTGGGTTTGGTTCTTGTGGTAGTTCACGGGGTAGTGGAAGACTTACGAGCTTTGGTGGGTGATAGAGTACCCATTGAGGAAGAAGTTGGTTGTGGCATAGGATTAGACATGGAGGGTCCTCTTCCTAGAGGATCATCATTACCTTTCCCTTGGGAAGCTTGGGGTAGCTGTGTTGTCAATTGAGTTGAATGTCGATGGGGTGTTATTGACCCAGCTCCCTCCAAGGATGACTGCTACTTGTGAGAAGCATGGTAGTGAATGATTTCCATTTGTTAAACTTATTTTTGTGACTGATTCCAAAGTAATTGTGATCTAACATTGTGGATTATGTTGAGTATAGATCATGAGTTCGAGACAACCAAGGTGGACATTGGACGAGATTGTCTAGCCAAGCACATGTGTGCTAAATATTTAATTTTGTATAGTTTGGCCCATTGTACATATGTTGGGCAAGGTTTATTTTTATGAGATGCCTTAACAGCATTGGACTAAGGTTCAATTTTGTAAAAAGCCCAATTTTTGAGAAGCTATGCTATTTATGGCTCCAAGGGTTAAATTTATTAATATGATTTAAATACTGCCTGTGCGAGTGGAGCCACACACATCGGGGGGAGATTGCACCCAACCTTGTGTTCTTTGATTTTCATGCTCTTGATTTTTTCTTTGATATTATGGTTTATTTCTTTTATTATTTAATTTCTGAAATAATATAATCTCCATGTACCATGGTCTTGTGTAACAGTGGTATATCAGAGCACGGAAATAATATAATCTCCATGTACCATGGTCCTGTGTAACAGTGGTATATCAGAGCACGGAAAACTCAAGGAATTGAATTTGGGTCATGGAGAGTTGAAGAAAAATCAAGGTTTAAAGAAAGGAGATTTAGCCTCTCCAATTCAAATCGAGGGATTTAAATGTCGATTTGAAGCTTTTGTTAATGCTTTCCGTGGATTGTCAACTTAGCGATTTTTGAGGTGTTAAACAACTTGCCGAAGTTGACCTTGGATAAGTGGAGTATCAACATGATACGAGCTATTGCAAATTACGGGTGATAGCTAAGTTAATTTCTCTCACTTATCTCTTTCATATTTTTATAATTTCTATATTTTTCTTCATTTCCACCATGGCAAACAATCCTCAACCACCAACTATCCAAGATCAGTTAAATGCACTTAAAGCTCAGTTGTTAACTGAGAAGAGGCAAAGGCGACCAACATAAACAACAGGGTACTCCCAATCATGATTTCTACCACTAGATAGGTAAGCCTAAAACTCATACTTATGCATTGTTTAATTTTAATAATATTATTACTATTATTAAAACTATAGCTAAATTCAAATATATTGGTCAAGATAGTTAAATGATTGATATGTACTTTCTATACCCAAAAGAAAATACATATTAGACCATTCACTATCAGGACCTCAGTGAACTAACAATGATACACATATGTTTTTTGACTGATCGCCGAAGAATGTATGTAACTTATTGTTATTTTACATTCAACCTTTGAACTTTAACTCCTCATTTAAAACACTTTCTTCAAATTAGTCTTTTTTTTAAATTTCAAGTAAGGATAACTAGGTGTCTATGAAAGATACTTGTGTTGATGTCTGTGAGAGATACTTGTGTTGGTACCTGTGAAAGATACTCATGTTAGTTTCTATGAAAGACACTCGTCTTGGTGTATGTGCAAGATACTCTTTTGATTTCCCAGACAGATAATATAAGTGATATTTATCTATGATAACTTATCACAATCTAGTGTTGAGAGGGATTCTATCTGTGATGGATATTATATTCTAACTCTCTTCACTTGCTAATTAAATACAAAAACTGAGGTCAATTGCAACCCGAACAAGAGGGAATGTTACGGTAATTAATTTATTATTGGGTGATCCAATAAGTAAAAAGAATATCTTGGGTGACCCAAGTGTGATTAATTTGGTTGAGTGAATCCAACCAACTGTGACATGTGTGATGCATGTAAGAAATGTACGAGTTTGATTGTGAGTGAATCCAATCAACTCTTTTGACTTAATTCTTGATGTTGTGAGTGAGTCCAACCAGCTGTGACACGTGTGAGATGTGTGGTATACTTTTTGAATACATGTGACGCATATGAAAACATTGTGAGTGAATCCAATGTAGGAGTTTGATTGTGAGTGAATCCGATAAGCTTTAAGACACATTGTGAGTGAATCCGATAAGCTTTAAGACACATGTGACACATGTAAAGGTTGTGTGAATTTGATCGTGAGTGAATCCGATTAACTCTTTTGCACATGTGATGCATGTGAGGACATGTGGGCGTGAATCAACTTAAATACATAATGATATTGTGAGTGAATCCAATGTGGGAACAATTAATGTGTTTGATCACTCCTGTGTGGTGCTGATAGTTACAACCGAGGGACGATTGTCTTCTCAAATAGGAGGACTATCATGGGAGTGAGATTTTTCAGAATATTTTATCATGGGAGTGAATCCAATTAATCATGTGTGCTCATGCATGGTTCATGTGAGAAGCATGGTAGTGAATGATTTCCATTTGTTAAAATTATTTTTGTGACTGATTCCAAATTAATTGTGATCTAACATTGTGGATAATGTTGAGTATAGATCACGAGTTCGAGACAACCAAGGTGGACATTGGATGAGATTATCTGGAGCCACACACGTCGGGGGGGGGAGGGGGGGGGATATCGAGCTCATCTAGTGAGGCGGTGGACACACTGATAACCCGCCGCCTGGGGGATAGGACCCACGCTTACACCACTGGCATGGTTGGTGAGATCATGGGTGATATGCGGGATGACAGGCTATGTGACAGCCATTCTAGAGACTGGCATAGTTATAGCACCAGCTCATTTAGTCAGTGGGATGACAGGCTATGTGACAACCATTCTAGAGACTAGCACATAGCACCAGCTCATTTAGTTGGGTTCACACTATAGAGAACCCTTATTTGGTTGAGTACCTTTTCATGTTATGTGTACTCTTATCTTTGTATATGGTGTGTTGAGTGTTGTGTGAAGAAGAAGAAGATTTTCAGCCTCTCACCTTGTGTGTTCTCTTTTAGGGTTTTGTGAGTGTGTGTGTGCTTGCAAGAGCTCAAGCTCTTTTCTCCCATGTACCTTTTCATGGTATCAGAGCCTGGTTCATGCTAAGGGCTGAGCTAGAAGCAAGAGAAGCACATGAAGTGGTACGAGAGTAAGAGCTTGATCTACTCTTGCCTATTTGTGTTGGCGACTACACCATTGTCGGGAGCTCTACGGAAGGCACCGGCAAACGATCTCTAATTGAGGATCTTTCTTTGCGGGAGTAAAGCTAATGGGCGATATTTTTCGGGCCAAAAATGCATTTCAGGCGCGTTCGGACCTCCGTTTTTTGGAAAGTACGTGATTTCAAGCACTGCGGGTAAGTCATCAATTCTATGCAGAACTCTGTTTTAAGAATTGTACGAAGACAGATTGGTTGTGCAGACATTGTGTGTGCTACAAGGAGGTCAAAAAGTTGCCATTGGGTGTATGTATGCACATTGAGGTCACTGGTTGTGATATTTGAGTGTAGTACAGTACCGCTGCAGAAAATACATCGGTTTGTGTAGGATAAACCAGAGTGCTATTTCTGGTAAATTTGTGTGTCTGGCAAGATGTCAAATGATGGCATAAACCATATGATTGCTGAGAAGCTTGACAAGAACAACTTCCATGCTTGGAGGTTCAGGTTGACAAATTTCGTGAATGGAAAAGGGTTATTGGGACTATATAGAAGGTGAGCATGAAGAGGCACCGGAGATCAATTTGACTGCTACAGATGTGAAAGAGTTCAAGTATTGGAACCAAGGAGCCAGAAAAGTTATGTATTGGCTCTCTATCAGTATACAGGACACCATGATTGGGCACATACAGGATGCCAAGTCCCCCAAGGAGGCGTGGGACACCTTGGTAAAACTCTATGAAATAAATACCAAGGCACGAAAGAAACAGTTGAAGAATGAACTTCATACCGTGGAGAAAAAGGGTATTGTGGAATGACTATGCATTGAAGATATGTCTGTGAATGACTATGCATTGAAGATCAAGGGTATTGTGGAATCCCTTGCATCTATTGGTGTTTCAGTAGATGATGATGATAAGGTGGAAGTCTGTCTACGTGGTCTCGGGCCACAATACAAGGCGTTCAAGACGTCTATTCAGACTCGAGAAAACCTTCCCAATTTCACAGATTTGGTGTCTATGTTGATTATAGAAGAGAAGAGCTTGGGTGAAGACCAACAGTCTTCACAAAACAAAAACAGTTGAGAGCAACAGGCCTTCTACACAAGTTCAGGAAGAGGACGAGGTAGAGGAGGCCGTGGACGTGGCCAAGGAGTGGCCGAACAGGTAATCAGAATTATGGCCAGCAAAGCAACAACAACAGTCCCAGAATTCACAAACAACAACAACATGCAGGTGGAAGAGGCCAATTCAGAGGCAGGGGGAGTCAAAAAGGTCGTGGAAATTAGCAAAGGCAGTATAATGATACACATGGATGCTTTTATTATGGTAAGCCTGGACATGTGCAGGCAGATTGTTATAAGAAGCAGGCTGACATGCAAAATGGAAAATTGCAGCAAAACAACTATGCATCCTCGAGCAGAAACAATGAGGATAATGAAAGGTTGTTTGTTATGTAGCATGTCATTAATGCCATGTCTGAAAATGTTGAAGCAGCACATAAAGATGATGTATGGTGCGTTGATTCAGGTGCTTCGAACCACATGACAAGTCATGGGGAGTGGTTCAAGGAGATGAAAAACCTTGAAAGACTAGGTTTTGTGGAAACGGGGGATGACACTGCTCATTCAATTGCCCATGTTGGAGATGTGCCATTGTCTATGCAGGATGGCAAAGTGAAGTACCTTGCAGATGTACTTCATGTTTCGAACATAACAAAGAATCTGGTTTCAGTTTGGCTAGATGATTGAGCACGGTTTGCAGGTTTGGTTTAACCCTAATGGTTGTTATGTTGTTGAAGACTTAGAAGACAAGTGCAAGTTGGTTGCAAAGGCAACAGAGTGGGCATAATGTTTACACATTGAATGTAAACATGCCTAAAGTGAGTGCTGCAATGTTTGCAAATGGTTCAAGAATTGTTGCAAACACAGACATTTGGCATAAAAGAATTGGACATGTGAATGTGCAGAGAATGAAGTCTATGCAGACTAAAGGAATTGTGACAGGGTTGCCAAAGTTTAAAGTTGAAGGTATGCAGAAAATATGTGAAGCATGCCAATTTGGAAAGCAAACAAAGCATGTATTTCCATGTGACAGAAATGTGAGCAGAAATGCACTAGATGTTGTGCATTCAGATGCATGGGGTCCTACGAAGATCATGTCTATGGGAGGCTGCAGGTATTATGTGACATTTATTGATGACCACAGAAGGAAACTGTGGGTATACTTCATGAAGGAGAAGAGTGAGGCGTTCACTCATTTTCAAAATTTCAGAGTTATGGTTGAAAAGTAAACAGGGAAACATGTAAAGGTCCTAAGGTCAGATGGAGGGGGAGAGTACTTCTCCAATGAGTTCTCTGAATTTTTACAGAAGAATGGTATTCAGAGACAGTTTACATGCAGATACACTCCGTAACAAAATGGAGTTGCTGAGAGCGAAAAAACAGGCACATTGCTGAGATTACGCGAGCACTGATGGGAGAGAAGAATATGTCGCATAGCTATTGGGCTGAGGCTGTTTCTACAACAATTTACATCATGAACAGGACTCCAATTGCAGCCATACATGATGTAACTCCAGAGGAGAGGTTTATTGGCAAAAAACCTGATTTGTCTCATCTGAAAGTCTTTGGATGCATTGCATATGTGCATGTGCCAGATGAGCTGAGAACTAAGTTGGATCCAAAAGTTAAAAAATGTGTGTTTATTGGGTATTCCCTTAAGCAAAAGGTATACGGGTGTTATAACCGTGCTACACATGAGTTGAGGGTAAGCACAGATGTTGTTTTTGATGAGATGAGCAACTGGTATACTACTGAAAAAGAAGCTCTTGGGACTGATATGAGTAGAAATGTGGTTGCACAGAATGCAAGTCAGCAAACACAGTATTTGAGTGGACCAGGAGAGTCCTCATCTAGTGGATAGACCATGGAGTGGTAGGCTGCATCATAATACCAGTCCTGCAAATGTGATTAGTACATCACATAAAGGCAAAGAGAAAGTGGTTGAGCCCCTTAGTATACCTGATATTTTTGCAGGGCATTCTCATGTTGATGGAGAGTCTAGTGGCTCAGAGATGAGCCTTGATGAGGATCTTGGGATACCAGCTACTATGAGAACACCTGGTGTAAAGAAGGCTATGGAAGCCATGAATGCAAAGATCTGGGAGAGTGAAGAATCCTGTGCATAGGTTTACCTATGATGGTTATGTGGCACATCACTATGCATACATGGCAAAAGTTGTGCAGGTTGTAGAGCCCACATGCATTGATGAGGCTATTGGAAATGTGTGTTGGGAGAAAGCTATGGATGAGGAGATGGATGCACTATATGGAAATGAGACTTGGGATTTAGTGCAATTGCCTGAAGGCAAGAAAGCCATTGGATGCAAGTGGGTGTATAAAGTAAAACATAACAGTGATGGAAGCATAAGTAGGTACAAGGCTAGATTGGTAGCCAAAGGATATGCGCAGACATATGGCATTGATTATGAGAAAACTTTCAGCCCAGTTTTGCCAAGATGGCAATAGTGAGAGTTGTGATAGTAGTGGCTGCGTCAAAGCAATGGTCTTTACATCAGATGGATGTAAAGAATGCATTCTTACATGGGGATTTGCAGGAAGAGGTGTATATGTTGCAGCCACCTGGTTATGAGGATGTGAGTCACCCCGAGCATGTTTGTAGGTTGAAGAAAGCTTTGTATGGATTAAAACAAGCACCAAGAGCATGGTCTAACAAGATTTCTAAATATCTTGTCACTATTAGCTTTCATCATGTAGCCAATGCAGATTTCTCGTTGTATGTGAGACACAGTGATAGAGGGGTTAACACCATATTAGTGAATTTGGGAATTTCCCAATTCTCATTTTTGAATACTTAAAAAGGGGACATGGATAACATGTTGTAAGTTTCTCAAAACCCTATCATATGACCTATCGTTGGAAAGCGCTTGAAAAATGGAATCTAAAGAGCTATAAAGCGCTCATTTTGGATTAGTGGTGTTCAAGTTATGGTTAATCCAAACTTTTGACCACGTGTCCCAAACTTGTGGGAAATTCCCATATTCCCCAATATAGTGTTGGTTGTGCTTGTTGTCATCTATGTAGATGACCTGATCATTACGGGGGGGACCTGTTACCATATTATAGTAGTGATGTGTGTGAACACACTTAGGACCGCCGGGGCACTTTTTCCCTCACTAGGAGGTTTTTTCCCCCGTGCATTGTATATACGCCCATTATCTTCTAGGGCTTGTTATCTTTCATTTTTGGCACTCATAATACACTACTGTGTTGTGCTCAAGCTTCCTTATCTTCTTGAAGTTGTGTGTGCATTCCTGCAACCCTAATTCCAACAATTGGTATCAGAGCAGGCTTCCTCCTCTCGGGCAGCATCACCGGCACCTGCCGCTTCATCTCCTCCGATTGCGACGAGGTTTCACGAGCGTCTGCAGGTTAGTATATGCCGTGGGAAAGCCCGTAGGGCTTGGTCGTTTCAGAATTTTGATCTGAAGTCATTTCGCCCTCCGTTTTTGCATTCCAAGTACTGCGCAAGCAAAATCGTCCTACTGTGCAGATTTTCTGTCAAGATTAAAATCTGCAGGACAGGTGCCCATTCGTCTGTTTTGGGCTGTGCTACATAGCACAGGTCGATTTTATACAGGTTTACCTCTTACAGACAACATTTACATCTAGTAGTACAGTCATTGGCCATGGCTGACAACAATGATGTATTCCGCATGTTGGCTGCTGAGGATAAGTTGGATGGCACCAACTATCCATTGTGGGCATATATGATGCGACATGTATTGGTAGCAAAGGGTTTATGGAACATTGTGCAGGGTATTGATGCACGTCCTATTGTGGCTGGGAATGCTGCAAACACATCAGAAACAGGTACTGTTGATGATGGTGCAGGCACAAGTGCTGTAGCAGCTGTTCGAGAACCACCACTTTCAGCAGAGCAGATTCGTTAGGATGGTAGAGATGCGCAGGCTCATGCCTTGATTGCGCTGTCTGTCAAACGTACCATTATCCCACATATTCGCTCCTGCAGGACTTCTAAGGATGCTTGGGATGTACTTGCCACATTGTATCAGGCAAGAAATGAGGCTCGTGTTGCTTATCTCCGAAAACAGTTGGAGAGTGAGCATATGAACGAAGGTGATTCTATGGATAGCTTTTTGACAAAGATCAAGGATTTCAAAGAGCAGCTCATTTCTGCAGATGAAATCCTGTCAGACAGTTCACTTGTGCAGACTGTTTTGAATGGTCTACCAGATTCTTATCAGGGTTTTGCTTCCACTCTTCGCTTGATGATGAAAGGCAATCCCAATGCCTTATCATTTGAGGAGTTAGTTTCTGTCTTGCTGCAAGAAGACCAGTCAAGGCAAAACAGGAATATTATGCGTGTCGCAGATCAAGCTTTCGTTGCTAGTCAGAGAAGCGGGAAAGGTAAAGCTGGCTTTTCTTCTAGTAAGCAGAAATCTGCAAATGCTGCGCAACCAAAGAAGGAAGACAAAGATGAGAAGAAGGGTGACAAACAGAAGACATTTTGCAAGTACTGTAAGGGAAATGATCATGTCATCAAAGCGTGTCCTAAGCTGGCTGCGAAAGAGGCTAAGAAGAAAGAGGCTGGTATGGCTGTTGCAGATGCCTCTCCTTCTAACAATGAATCTGCTAATGTTGTGCTAGATACAGAATGGGCATTCAATGCGCAGTGCAGTTATGACCCATCTTTGCATGACACATGTATGTCTGCAGTAGATTCAGATGTATGGTACTTTGACAGTGGTGCCACTAAGCATATCACCTCGCAGCGCAGTTTATTCACTTTCCTTGAGTCTGCTCCCACAGGGAATACTGTCACTTGTGCCAATAACTCCTCTTATCCCGTTGAAGGAGTTGGACAGATTGTGCTGAATGTTGCAAATGGCAACACCTTTACACTTTTTGATGCATTGTATGTGCCAGGGATCAAAAAGAATCTGCTGTCAGTCTCCGCATTTGCCAAAACAGGTTTGGTTGTAAAATTTGTGGATGACAGATGTACTGTTCATGATCTCTCTTGTGGTGACATCATTGTAGCATCTGGTTCACTATGTCGAGGGCTGTATAAGCTCAATATGGATGGCAAATGTGTAGAGGATTCAGCATGTGCTATTATGGATACGCAGGCTATTTCAAATGCAAAACTGTGGCATGCACGTTTTGGTCATCTGAATTTTGCAAGTTTGCTGCGCCTGCAGAAATCTGAAATGGTGTCTTCTTTGCCTAAGCTTGAGGCACCTGTCAAGCATGTTTGTGAGGGCTGCATATTGGGTAAAATGCAGCGTGCTTCCTTTCCCAAAGATGGATCAGTGAGAGCTGAACGCAGATTGCAGCTTGTTCACAGTGATGTTTGTGGTCCCATGCAAACTCCATCATTTGGAAACTACCTTTACTTCGTGACTTTCATTGATGATTTTACCAGGCATGCATGGGTATATCCTTTGAAGGCAAAGTCCGAAGTGTTTTTGTGCTTCAAACAGTTTTTGGTTATGGCTGAAAATGTGTCAGAAAGTAAGATGGGCACCCTCCGTTCAGATCGAGGGGGGGAGTATATGTCTTCAGAATTTAATGCATTTCTGGCTGAGCGTGGGATAAAACACCAATGTACAGTGCCGTATACACCACAGCAAAATGGTGTGGCTGAGAGAAAAAACAGGTCTCTCATGGAAATGGCAAGATGTATGGTTAAGAGTCAAAGTCTACCACATGGTTTTTGGCTTGAGGCTGTCATGTGTGCCACTTATGTACTAAACAGGTGTCCCACCAAAGCATTACAAGTTGTCACTCCATATGAGGCTTGGCATAGCCGCAAGCCATCTGTTGGCCATTTACGTGTTTTTGGTTGCCTGGCATATGCATTAGTGCCTGTGCAACATCGCAGAAAATTGGATGACAAAGCTGTCAAATGTATTTTTGTTGGATATAGTGCTGAGAGCAAAGGCTATCGTTTGTATCATCCATAGACAAAGCGCATTTTGGTTAGCCGTGATGTTGTATTTGTGGAAGATGCAGTTCAGCCCTTGGTTTCATGTACTAAGGAGACAGATATCAGCTCACGTGATGTCTATGATACATTGTTGCCTCTTTTCAGTGGTGCACAGTCAAGTGCAATACCTCATGAGGCAGTTTTTCAGCCTATGCAGGTTTTAAATGATGGCACAGATCAGCCTATATCTGATGCAGATGTGCATGATGCACTTGAGGATGAGAGACAAGAGATTGAGGGCTCTAGGAACATGCCTAGATGGCTGGTGCAGACTTTGCGTGACAGCAAGTTGGATGCCCCTTTGTCTAGTCGCACTCGTTCTGGCTCTCATGGTGCCTCTTATGCGTCAGATTGTTATGCATTGGCTGTTTCTAGTATGTGCGATGAAAGTGAGCCTGTTTCATTTGATGAGGCACAAAGTTCAGAAAATTGGATGGCTGCTATGCAAGCAGAATACGATGCTATTATGAAGAATAGTACATGGTCTTTATGTGACTTGCCCCCTGGCAAGAAGGCCATTGGCACTAAGTGGGTATACAAATTGAAGCGTAAGCCTGATGGCACAGTGGATCGCCATAAGGCTAGGCTTGTTGCAAAAGGTTATGCTCAAGAGAAGGGCATTGATTTTGATGAGACTTTTGCTCCCACATGTCGTATGACCACTGTTCGTAGCATCTGTGCATTAGCAGCTCATAATGGTTGGAATGTACATCAGCTGGACATAAAGACTGCGTTCTTAAATGGAGATTTGCATGAGGAGGTGTATGTATCGCAGCCTCGTGGTTTTGTTCAAAGAGGGCAGGAAAACAAAGTGTGCAGGTTAAAAAAGGCTTTATATGGTTTAAAGCAAGCTCCACGAGCTTGGTATGAAAAAATACATGCATATTTGACTGCACATGGGTTTCAGAATAGTCCAACAGAAAGCACTTTGTATGTTAAACGTGTGGATGGTGTACATCTAATCATTGCTCTCTATGTCGATGACATGCTGCTCACAGGACCAAATGAGAGTCATATTGCTGATTTTAAGGCTGATTTGAATGCCTCTTTTGAGATGTCAGATTTGGGGCATTTGCATCATTATTTGGGGATACAATTTAAGCAGTGTGATGGAGGTATTGCTTTGTGTCAGACAAAGTATATTGAAACATTGTTGCGGAGATTTGGCCTTGAAGACTGCAAGCCTATTGCTACTCCAATGGAGACAGGTTTGAAGTTGAGTCTTCATGATGCTGGAGATCACTTTGATGTCACACTCTATCAGACAGCTGTTGGTTGCCTCATTTATGTATGCATTACGAGGCCAGACATTCAGTTTGCAGTCTCACAGGTGAGCAGATTTATGCATAGCCCAGGCATTAAGCATTGGCAGGCAGTGAAGCGTATCTTTCGCTATTTGAGTGGTACTCGGCATCTTGGGTTGTTTTATCCCAAGGGGGGATCATTGCCGCCAGATTTACATGTTTTTTCAGATTCTGACTGGGCTGGTTGTTATGACACACGCGTGTCCACGAGTGGTTTTTGCTTCATGCTTGGAAGCTCATGCATATCATGGTTGAGCAAGAAGCAGCCTACTGTGGCCACTTCTAGTTGTGAAGCTGAGTACAGGGCAGCTTTCACAGCTACGGTTGAGTGTGTGTGGCTCAGACGCCTTATGGCTGATTTGGGTGTTGGGCAGCCATCTGCCACCACCATCTTCACTGACAGTCAGAGCGCATTGGCAGTTGCGCGGAACCCAGTGTTCCATGCTCGTACGAAGCACATTGAGGTGCACTACCATTATGTCAGGGAGAGACTCTCTGCAGGAGAGATCAGTTTGGCTTATGTGCCAACACAGGATAACCTTGCAGACCTTTTCACAAAGGCTCTGCCTCGTGAGAAGTTCGAAGCTTTTCGCAAAGCTTTGGGCTTACTCCCTTTTGTGGATTCGTCCACATAGCTAGACACTTCCCTATACATGAGTGCTAGCTCTTGTTCACCGCATCACTCCAGGGGGGATTTGTTACCATATTATAGTAGTGATGTGTGTGAACACACTTAGGACCGCCGGGGCACTTTTTCCCTCACTAGGAGGTTTTTTCCCCCGTGCATTGTATATACGCCCATTATCTTCTAGGGCTTGTTATCTTTCATTTTTGGCACTCATAATACACTACTGTGTTGTGCTCAAGCTTCCTTATCTTCTTGAAGTTGTGTGTGCATTCCTGCAACCCTAATTCCAACAGGACCATGATGCAGAGATCTTTGATGTAAACATCTTGCTTAGACAGAAGTTTGAGATGAAGGATCTGGGGGAGCTCAGATATTTATTGGGCATTGAGGTGATTAGGTCACCACATGGTATTGGATTACTACAGAGACAGTATGGCTTAGACATGTTGTCCAAGTATAGTATGACAGGCTGTAAGCCTATCTCAGTGCCATTGGATCAGAATGGCAAGTTGAGTGCAGATTCAAGAGAGATTTTAGAGGATCCTACTATGTATAGGCGCATAGTAGGAAGCTTGATCTACATGACGATCACCATGCGAGATTTGAGCTATGCTGTTGGGTTGGTGAGTCAGTTTATGCAAGTTCCTTAGAAGCCGCATTTGGATGCATTAAGACGCATACTGAGGTATGTGAGGTCTACTTTGCATTGTGGACTATTTTATGAAATTGGGACAGAGATGTGTACATGGGTACACAGATGCTGATTGGGCTGGTAGTATCTCAGATAGAAGATCTACTAGTGGCTTCATGTTTTCTTTGGGGGGAGTGTTGCTGTAACTTAGAGCAGCAAGAAGCAGCCTACGGTTGCTCTATCCAGTACTACTACCAGAGGTCGAGTACAGAGGTGCTGCTATGGTAGCATGTGAGGTAGCTTGGTTGAGAAAGCTACTTGCAGATTTGGGTCTATCAGTGGATAGACAAGCTGTCATTTTCTGTGACAAGTTACAACATTAGCAGTATACAGTTGGCCAGGAACCCAGTTTTTCATGCTCACACAAAGCATATAGAGATCCACTACCATTTTGTCAGAGAGAAGGTTTTGGCAGGAGTGTTGACCTTGTTTATTTATGTCAGCACACAGGATCAGGTTGCTGACATCTTCACCAAAGCATTGGGTACAGAGAAGCTCCGCAGATTCAGGGCTTCGCTTGGTATACATGAGATGGAGTTAAGCTCGAGGGGAGGAGTGTTGAGATATCGAGCTCATCTAGTGAGGTGGTGGGCACTGATGATCCGCCTGGGGGATAGGCCCCACACTTACACCCCACTGGCATGGTTGGTGAGATCATGGGTGATATGCGGCCAGTGGGATGATAGGCTGTGTGACAGCCATTCTAGAGACTGGCATAGTTATAGCGCCAGCTCATTTAGTTGGATTCACACTATAGAGAACCCTAGTATGTATTTGGTTGAGTACCTTTTCATATTGTGTGTACTCTTATCTTTGTATATGGTGTGTTGAGTGTTGTGTGAAGAAGAAGAAGATTTTCAGCCTCTCACCTTGTGTGTTCTCTTTTAGGGTTTTGTGAGTGTGTGTGTGCTTACAAGAGCTCAAGCTCTCTTCTCCCCTGTATCTTTTCAAGGGGGAGATTGCACCCAATCTTGTGTTCTTTGATTTTCATTCTCTTACTTTATGCTTTGATGTTATGGTTTATTTCTTTTATTATTTAATTTATGGAATAATCTAATCTCCATGTACCATGGTCTTGTAACATATTGTGTTTCTGAATAAAGTATGTTGATTTGAAAAATAAGAATTGTGCAGGTATGAAACATTATAAGAAGGACTAGGTGTACTAATTTCACCCCAAAAAAAGAAGGTAGTACTCAAAGGACAATAAAAATAGCATCGAGAGAAAAAAATACAGAAAAGCAGAGTGTAACCTTAGGAAAACACGTTGTCTTGACTTTCAAGAGCGAAAGAACACGTTGAATATTATATGGGTTATACTACGAACTTAAGAAGGAGACAGAAGGGGATTAATTCAAGCAATCGAGTTGCATTTCTCTTATCAAAACATTCAAGAAGCATGTTACTTTGATGGTTCCAAACAAGATCCTGGACTGATCTCTCTCTCTCTCACACACAGTGCACACCCACCCATAAAAAACATAATGATGCCTACAACAATACGGTTCCACTAGGCTAGGATACAGTACATGCCTTGTAACACCGCCTTGGATCTGTTCTGTGAAACGAGCATAGGAGGCTGGTGTATAGCCCCCATCTTCTTCTTTTTTTACCTTCCCTCTGTGGCCAAAAGCCTTTTCCTTAATGTCAACTCCCCCTAAAGAACATGCCTTGCAATACCACCTTAGATCCCTTCTTATCAAGATATTCTTTGATACACCTACCTTTAACACTGCTAGACATGCCTCAGAGATGGGCCCATGCACATCTCCAAAAACAAGTCAGAGTTGGGACCATCGCGTTTTTATAGATGCCCCTCAAACCCCCCCCTCTCATCCTCAAGGTATTCCACTACCTTCAATGCCCCATGATTTTCCTCCCATGACTCTCCTACCTCCTTCAACCCTAACAAGCGTGTCATCCTCATCACCTTTGTCTACCAGCTAACTACTTTCGCCTCCTACTAGCTCCTTATTATAGTTTAAGCCCCACTATTCTACATCATTTTGTTTCTAACTATATTCTATTCTACATCATTTTGTGTCCAGCTCTTTTGTATGACTAGCCGCCTTTTTCCCTTCTTCGACGAGCGTGGAAGGCCTTACACACCTCCCTTCTTCCTATTTTTACTTGTGGTCAGAAACCTGTGCCCGAATGTCAACCGGGTTTAACTTCAACACAACGAACAAAAGCATGCCTACCAAGATCAATGTTGCCATGGTTTCTACAAGCACCCCATACTACAGCATTGGTTGATAGCATCAATTGCCTCATCCAAAAGCGCAGCACGACCCAAAATATCCACCATACACCTTCACCCGAAATGCCGAAGACGGGATCCAAGGTGGTATTGCAATGCATGTTATGTAAAGTGTTTGGCAAGGCGTATGTGCGCCAAGCCACGGATGCAGGGAATCAGCGTGAGGATGTCGAGCTTGGAATGAAGCGCTATGTGCGGTGCAAGCCTTGGCTTCAAAGTGGATAAAATGCATGAACTTTACACACAAAGTCAATGCACTGCATCGATTTTGTATGTAAAGATGATATCATCGTATGTGAGAAATAAGATAGTAAAACTTTATGTGAAAAAATAATTTGATTGCTCACTTGAAAAACTAGGATTTTTTCTAGTAGGTAATTCAGAAAAGACTTTGCTCTAGCGAGAACGCTTTTCAATTGAGGGCCAAACTGACAACTTTGTTATTTATGAATAGCTCTCAAAATTAAATGATAGTTAAGAATTTCATGTATATTCTAGCATATCAAGAAAATAAGGATAGAATCCCCAACATTAGACATTTGGCACTTCATGGTGTACTCTATTTTACAAAAAAAGCCTTAGGTAATAAATCTCATAATTATCTAAAGTCTTGCTAAGGCATTATTTCTAGTTTATAAATTTTTGCATTTTTTTAAAAGACTCATTCACATCAAAACGACACTTTTAAAATACATATTTAGAATTAGAAAACTAGACGTATTTTTTTCTTGTGTTTTTTATATTTTACAAGATGTTTTCATGAATTGCAATAAGCTTACAATGGAATTTATTTCTATTTTTTATGAGTATTTGTCTCAGTGTGTAGTGTGTACACATAGTGTCAAGATTGATTCAAAAAAACACTTACAAATTAAAAATCTTCTTTTTATGACTTTTTGCAAGTTTTAATATTTTTACAAGTTTTAATATTTGCAAGTTTTAATATTTTTACAAGTTTTAATATTTTTACAAGTTTTGTGAAGTGCTTGTGCACATATTGAGGTTTAACATTATTTTATATCAAAATTAGAAACTTCTCAATTTAAAACGATTATACCTGTATTCATTTTTGTAAAAAGTGTAAAAAACCACATAATTTATAAACGTAGAGATGCAATTCTTGATTTGATTTAAAAAAATCATATTTTAAATCCATTTTCATGATTTCAAGCATTTTCTAGAGGGAATCGTTTAAGGTAACCCAAGTCAGTTACCTAAGTTACCCATAATAGTGTTTATTATGCATTCATGTATTAAGCTTATATTGCTTAATGTATTATTGCATTAGCTTAATGCATAAATGCATTATGCATAATACATATGCATACCACCTTATGATCACTAGCTATTTTTATGCATACATCTTGCACATTATAACCCTATTATAGGTGGGTGTAATTACAACATTCTTTCTGACAAAAATGAACATGTAAAAAATCTCTGATAGCATTGATAAAAGCAATGAAATACACGTGCAAATATGCATCAAAATACGTGTTGTTAAAAATGTCGAAATAGATCTTACTTTATGACATTGTTTTCGATGCTTATTGCGACACCTTTTTTGATGCAACACCCACACTTATTTCAACTAAAATTTTGACACTTACAATGACGTCTGTTTCAATGGATGCAGGTTTTTCTTTTGAATAATGAAACAACCAGGTGCAATCTTGCACTTGAATGTATGAGTATGCCAGTTTTAAAGAGTACTTCCCTATTCTGTACTCTAAGGTCACAAAACTTAAATTTTTATTAAGTAGAAGAAGTTACATAGCTCATGGAGCTGACAAAAATATATACACATAACATGCTTATACATAGTGCCAACAAAAATGTATTTAGAGGGTTGACTCTTGTATATAGAGCCTAATCATCATCATTGACCTCAAGGTTTGGCATTGGTCCCTCCAAAAGAGTATTCATAAGGTAAAAACTCAAAAATGACAAGTGAGACCTCCTCCTACTACTTATACCTTTGGGGATTTGCATTATGCTTTCTGCACTCCTCTTCCCAAATCTCTTGTGTACAATTCCAAATCTTTTGTCCCCCTTTCTTTACCTTGTGTGTGATGTCACTGTGCTAGTGGTTCATCATGTTCACCATGTGATCTTTAATCCATCTAGGATGGACCTCTCCATCTGGTGCTAGCATAAACTCACTCTTGATTTGATTGACGACTCGATCTTTCTTTGCGCTATCAATTTTATGCCATGTAGCCACCATGAAGTCATGGGCAAAGGCTATATAGCATAACACATGGATTCGAGACTTCATCCCATTGCCCATATCATCTAGGACCACATTTATGTCCACTACTTGGTATCGACGAGAATGAGCCGCCGGATTGGGGGTAGATGGGTTTGTGTCGAAGCGGCGTCGCGATGAGCATGAGCATGGTGCCCCCTCACAACTGGCAATGGGTGGGTGCTCGTAGCGCTGAGGGGAAGAAGTGTATGTGGATTCACCCCGGCAACAGCCCATCGAGAGATCACATCTTCTATGATTAGAAGTAGTCTAGCAAGCTCATGGGTGAGGTTTGTGTGGCGTGCAGTGGAGTGTCCGAGGGCATGGCCTATGTGGTGGTGCGATGTGATGATTGTGCGGAAGTGCCAGTGCCTTCCCCAAAGTAGGCTTGAGCCATAGCCCTTTTCTTGGGGCTCATTTACGAGATGAAATGATAAAATTGGCTCGGGGACATTGGTTGTGGTGTAGGCATGGTGGAGAGATTAGGGCTATATGCGAGTGTCTCGCCTGGTGTAAGATCCATGGTCTACACACATACCATCACAACATACCCATGCTTATGGGTTTTCCCAACAACATGCCCATGCTTATGCCATGACATGGGCAACATCAAAAGAAATAAGATACTAAAAAAAACAAAAAACAAAAAACAAAAAACAAAGACAATGAGATTAGGGTACTTACTAGAGATATTGTTTGCTAATTGGAGTCTCGAGGGAGGGCTTGAGCAGGAGAGACCAATAGACAATTGAAAATGACTGAAAACCTATAAAATAAACACAAACAAAACACAACATATTAGCTACTTTTTAAAACCACACACCCCACACCACACCACACATATAATCAAAAGAAAGGCAAATAACAAATCCAAAACAATAGAAAAGAACAAGGGCTACCCGGAATCTCAAAAAAAGGTGCAACATGATGCCAATTACAAGCTGCAAAACAAACAAAAAACACAGCATGTTAGCCCACACACATATAAAAAATCTAAAGCAAGAAAAGGATGGGGTAAGGGCTTAGGTGTAGGGTTTAGGAATGCAGGAGGTGAGAGGAGAAAACTTGCAGAAATTTGGGGGAGAGAATAGAACTTGCAAAACAAATAAAAAACACAGCATGTTAGCACCACACTCATACAAAAAAATCTGAAGCCAGAAAGGGATAGGGGAAGGGCTTAGGTTTAGAGCTTAGGGATGGGGGAGGTGAGAGGAAAGAACTTGCAGAAATTTGGGGAGAGAGGTGAACCTACACAAATTTTCAAAACCTCTAAAAGTGAGGCATCACGGTTCTATTAAAAATTTCTCAGAGTCAATATAGATGTCAAAATATGTGTCGATACTTCCGTCAAAACAAACGTTGAAGATAGAAAGTGTTTTCGATGGTTTTTTTGACGCCTTCTTTAATTCACTTTTTTATGCATGTTCTCATTCAAGTATTGAATTTTCGGGTGGCCCAACACCTCTTAGGATGCACTTTTCGATGCTTAATTTGACTCTTATTCTTCCAACAGCTATTTTGATGCCTATTTTAGCATATCTTTGCGATGTTTATATCGACGCTCATTTCGACGACGTAGCCATCGTCGAAACTAGGCATCAAAAATGGATCATCTTTTCATAGTGTGAGCTATTTTTATGCATAGGGAATGCATAGAGCATACACATGATCAATGTGAGCTACGTATGCATATGTGAGCTATGTATGCTCTATGTGAGCTATGTAAAGTTTTTATGCATACAACATTTTTAATGCGGAGTACTGACATGCATGGATGGAGAGTATAAAATTTTTAAATGTTTATACTCTCTTATGCATATAGCATATATTTGTTATGCTCTCTTTTTATATGCATAAGGTATACTCTTTACAAATTTAAAAATTTTTAATTTTTTCCCTAAAGTGTGTTTTCCCTCTCAAACTTCCCCCCAACATACTCTAGGTTTGGAAAGCTCATTTTGAACCTCTTTCTTCCTCTTCTAAGCTCTCCATTACTGCAGAAACTCCATACCCCTCAAGCTCTCCCTCCTTGTCAAGCTCCCTCAGTCTCAAGCTCCCTCTCCCTCTTTCTTCCTTTTCCATCCCTCTCAAGCTCTCCCTCCTTCTCAAGCTCCCTCCCTCTCAATCTCCCTCTCTCTCTCTCTCTCAAGCTTCCTACCTCTCCATTGGTGCAGAAACTCTATCCCTCTTTAGTTTACTCTAGGTTCAGGAAGCCTATTCTCAAACTCTTACCCTCTTCTAAGCTTTCCATTGTTGCACTAAAAACCCTGAACTTTCTCTCCTCTCCACTCCTCTGTTGTAAAACAACCTTTTCTTTTCCTTTCTTCTCTTTTCTCACCACCATGGCCTCTTCGAGTAATGTGAGAAGACCTAGGGAAAAGGTGGAAGAGCTTGTGCTGCATAACACAAGAGATGAGAATGAAGTTTGGGCTCCAACAAGATTCAGGGTTGGGGCTTGGGTCTACATGCACAGCAGCCAAGCTCTAAGGGACCACATCAAGTGCGTCAACTGGGCAATATGCGACATCATTGGAAGGGGCGACTACTACAAGGCTTCACGCATACTAAGAAGGAAGGACTAGTTGCCATAGTGCAACATGTGTATACCCTAGGAGACCTGTACATTCAAGGCCAACGACCAAGGTTTCCTTCAAATTGTCAATGTAACATAAACACATCTTTAACAACATGCTAATATTGAATTTTTTGTTTCAAATTTTCTTATGATCCTCCATTTTCTTATGTCTCTCTGCAGATACTTTCCCCTCTAATTACGTTGAGGAAAAACCACTCCAAAGCCTCACTGGAGTTTTCTATGCTATGCATGCTTACATTGGAGAGGCAATGTTTGTATCTCAAAGCCCAAGTGATCTTGTATACAGAACAATATCTTTTTCTTTTCTTATTCATATTTTGTAGATAAAAAACCACGTTTATTTGGCAAGCTAGAAGAGATCCCCAACCCCCCTCAACAATCCCGAATGGCCCAAACCAGATGCTTGGACCATCTTATGCTTAAAGTTTGGTTATTGTGCCACTTTCTATATTTTTACAGATTGGGAAGCGTAAGGAGGGGACAACCATGGGAATTATGTATAGAAAAATATTTTTATTTTTCCTTTGATTGCAAAGGGTGGTTGAAATTGACGCATTTGCAGGGAGAGGCGGCGGCAGCAGCAGAGACCAGGCCAAGGTCCATGGACATGATGCTGCGTGCACTATCTTGGTCGGCTTCTTGTGGATGGCATCACCATTATCCACAGGGACTACACCCCTCAATCTGCCTTCACTCTCTTCTTTTTGAAAGCCCTCTCTAAGGTGCTCTGTGTAGCCTCTATGGCACAGAGCACCAAATGTATAGTTCTGATTAAAAAATCCCTTGCCTTCAATGTTTTTGGTTCAGGATTTAGGGGTAAGCTTCTTGCTCGTATAGGTATAGCCAAAAGCATAGACATAGAGGATCCTCAAGAAATAGCCCAATCACTCCTTGAGCACACTCTGCCCAATAACAAGAGAAGGAAGCTCAATATTGTAAGAAAGATTTTGTTAAGATGATGTATCACTTCTTATTATAAATACAATACAGTTTTTGCAAACTTATTTTCATCAAGTATATCATTGTTTTTTCTAGTTTGTACCATCAATGTTTTTGTGAATGCATCATAAATGACCCTGGGAGCTTAGGGGAGAGTGCCAAAACAATGCGAATTTTGAGCCTGCACCGCTGCTGTAGAGCCCAAATTCGCACTGCTTTGGCACAGCTTCCTTAGCCCTTCAAGAGCAATTCTGATGCGTTGGATGACAAATAATGTATTTTTACACATGATTAAAGGTATTTTTATCTTGTTGAAGAGCGGTTCTCTCTATCGTGCAATATAGTGCTCATAGAGTACTACCGATCAACAAATGTGTTGAGAAACACAATGTCAATCCGAGGACTCGACCCAATTAGTGCATGAAGGCTTATCCCTTGCGGGGTGTGAACATGCAAACAATATATGCAAAAGTGAAAAGCACATAAAGAACAAAAGATTATGATTTGAATACACCTGTTGTAGTGCTTGTTGATGTTGTGCGTTTGTCTTGATGCATTGCTGATGTGCAGATTGCTTCTCTTTGCTCTTTGTAGGCATTGCATGTCTCCCCCCTTCCTAATTTGTGTGCATGGTAGGTGGACTATTGGAGCGTGTTTGTATGCTCTTGTTTAGCTGAGATCTCTGCAAAATGTCTTCTTAACAAACAAGAAAAGAAAAGAATAAAATTTATTATTGGTGCCAATCACCGAATATAGCCGAGGGGAAAAACCCAGTGGGAGAAAAGTGCCCTAGCTTGTTGATCTTATTGTGGAGTTGATGAGCTTGGTATCAATCACTTCAGGATGCAAGGACAACCCTGTGTACAAAAGCCGGCCTGTGGAGAAGGTGGTAGAGGAAGGAGTGCTTCCTCGCTAAAATATGGCATTGGTTCTATGGGAAGGTTAAGCAGACAATTTCCATTTTGGAATTGCTCAATATAGGTGGTCATAGTGATCCAAAATTGACGTGTTGAGGTTGGGGGAAGAAGGGCTTGCAAGATAGGCGGTTGCAAGTCATTTATGCATGTACCCCTCCATTGTTGTGCTTGAACCTCCTCAGGTAATCTACGTTAATTTGGTCCTCGGTCTGGTACTCTCACATCAAGAAGGTTATGGCATTGGGGTGTAATTCCCACAATTTGTTTCACTAAGCCCGTGCCATATCGCCGAAAGTAAGAGCGGCATAGCCAACAAATGTGTGAAACTTCTCCTAATACGAGTTGTGCACACTCTTGACAATGTGGAAATGAATGATGCTGTTGATAGAATAAAGTGACAAAGTGATACCCATAGCAAATGTCACCTAAGGGAGCATAAAAGTACCTAGAATGAGTTTGAAAAGGAGGAGCACTATAACCCCCGCGATGTTCAGGTTGAGTACCATCAGGGTCAATGCATGGTGGACATGTATCTCGCCAAGTATCCATCAGGAGGTATCTGGGCGTAGAACAATGAAATTTAGAAACTTCAAACTTTATACACTCATATCCATCATTACAAGTATCCATCAGGAGGTATCTTGGCGTAGAACAATGAAATTTAGAAACTTCAAACTTTATACACTCATATCCATCATTACAATCCCTATCAAAAACAATGTAGATAAGATCATCTCAAAAAGAACACAATCCTGTAAAGGCATAAGGAACCACATTAGTAAAAGTGAGACTATTCAAACACAGATCTACCAAAGAGCTTCAATTATAGTGTTAATGCCTTACCTTTGGTTTTGGGTATGTCCTTCTTAAGAGGTGGGAAGGATAGCAATTGTCAAGAAATTTGAGCAAGATAAGAGGATTTAGCCAGTGAAGTGCTAGAATCTATGCTCAAAGGAGACTCATGTAAAGTTGTTGGATTTGTCTTAGGTACACAAGTTGATGGTGGAAGTGTGTAACAAGGAGAAGTTGGGACAACTGGTGATTCAATACATGTTTGGGGAAGGTCAACACAAGGAGATTTATAGGTGCTATCACTACCACCTATCCTATCTTGAAGAGGTTGTGTTGATTTCCTTTGCACCCACTGATATGAAAAACCAAGAGTGGCTTTTGGAATCTTATTGATACACTCTTCTGGCTCTAGCAAACCATGGCATTTGGGAAGCCAAAGTGCTGTTGCACCCTAGCCTTGTGCTTTAAGAACATGCTTTGGGACCCAATGAGTAACAATTTGAGGTTTAGGCTTAGAAAAGATATGATTTTTAGGAGGTTTAGCAACTAGGCTAGATGGTACAAGTTTGTATGCATCTTTGGGTAGACAAATTGACAATTCCTTATTGCCTAGCCTTCTTTGAGAGCAGTGACTAGAGTAGTTGGAACATGCCAGCCATGGCCCTCATTTGAGGACTCATCGATTATCCATATCATTTGTCTTGGAGCTTGAAGAGCAGATGTTGAAAGTGGGTTGTGTAAGGTAGAACTACTACCCTTTTGACATGATAAAACTCGTGGAGCAGCAGATCCCAAGATGCAATCAGAATCAATTTGCAATTTGTATTGTCTATTCTTCCAATCTAATGAACAATTGGTAGCACTTAACCATGATCGACCAAGAACAACCTCCACCACTGCCTTGGACTTGCTAGCCACATAAAAGGGAGCTGACATCTGGTGATCCTGAATGGACATCATAATGACACATTTTCCCTCTATAGGATTATCTTCACCTGAGAAGCTTCGTAAGTCAATAGGAATGTGCACAAGTGTTGGTTGTCCCAAGGCTACCCATGTGTCAAATGAGAGAACGTTATAATCTGCACCAGAGTCAATAAGACACACGTGAATATTGAAAGGATCGACATATTGTTCATCAGTAGGCAACTGTAAGGTTAACACACAGAAGCCTTGTGACGCTCCTTGGCTTTTGCAACTCTAGCTTTAGCTTCTTCTTAAGCCTAACGTTTAAGTAGGTCATGTACTTATTTCCATGTGTTGGAAGCATGTATTTGTTGAAGCATGGCTTCAGTTAGTGGTTCATTGTATTTCTTGAGACGACTTCCATTAATGAAGTTAGGCATTTGCTCACCTTCTAGTGTCTCTAAACGCACTGCACCACTAGGAGTAAGCTCATTAATCACAAATGGTCCGCAGCCACGTTTCTTGAGCTTTCGCTTATGCTTTTTAAGTGTGTACAAGAGCACAAGGTCTCCTTTTTTGAATCGGCCAGTTGTTACATTTCGATCATACCATTGCTTTTGTCTCCTCTTCTCGGCATACATCCCCATTACCGCCAATAAGCGGGTCTCATCAAGCTTTTCCAATTCATCAATGCATTGAGAAAGCTCATAACCAGTCCAGTCCAATTGTTTAGCAACTCGTAGAGTAGGTACAAGAAATTCAATGGGAAGAATTGCATCTAGCCCAAAAGCAAGCTTAAATGGGGTTGTGCCCACAGATGTTTTATAGGCTGTTCTATATGCCCAAAGAACTGAGTGCAACTTTTGCTCCCAATCAGTCCTATGTCCCTCAACAATCTTTGTGAGTGCTGTGCAGAGAATCTTGTTAGTACTCTCAGCTTGACCATTGGTCTGCTGGGGATGATATGGTGCAGAACGCTTGTGAATTACCAGAAATTCTTGAAGTAAAAACTCTATGACCTCATTCACAAAGTGCACACCTTGATCACTAACAATTTTAATAGGTAAGACATAGCGTGTAAACACGTACTCATACAAGAACTTGGCGGTGGTTCTGGCATCATTTTTGACTGTAGCCTTTGCCTCTACCCATTTGGTCAAATAGTCAGTTGCGACTATAATATATTCGGCATGCGTGTGATGAGCTGGAGGCTTAATGGGACCGACAAAATCAATACCCCATTTGGCAAAAGCACGTGTGCTTAACATAGGCTGCAATGGCATATTATCCTTTGTGATGGGAGGTTTGGCCCTTTGACAATCGTCACAACGTTTCACATATTCTTCGGCATCCATTTGTAAGGTTGGCCACCAAAGCTCAAACCCCATAATCAACTTAGCTGTGGTATTGCCCGAAAAGTGTCCACCCCCCCAACACCTGCATGTGCATGAGTCAAGATTTTCAAGTAGTCAGCTTCACATACACACATGCGCAAGTTGCCATCCTTGCCCCTCTTGTAGAGTTGGCCCTCTATCAGCATATAGTTGGCCGCTTCAACTTCAATAGCACGCTTTCGATATTTAGGAATTGTTCGATCAGTATGACCATGCTGAAGATAGTCCACAATATACTTACTCCAACTTGGTGTAGTTGAAATTTGGAATAATGTGACATTATGAATTGGTTGTTGAATATGACATGAAGCCCAGTTATGAACAAATTTTTCAGCATCCGCATGCATGGTAGGCCACCATTGCCCATCCTGAGTTATATGTCGCACACAAGTAGTAGCTGCTGATGCATGGATTCCACCAATACCCTCATGTGCCCATTCCAAGATCTCCTCATATTGGTCAGGGTTAGGTATAAGCCGCAACACTCCATCATTACCCTGACGATATAATCTCCCTGAGATTAACTTGAATGGTCGCCATAGGTCCACATTAGGACCCGCTAGTTGTATCTGCCCACTTGTCAAAATTTCTAAGATGGGTTCAGACCATTTAGGAGTTGTCTCTACAAGGAAAAGTGTTGAATCTAACATATCATCATCCACACCCACAGGAGTTGTCTCTACAAGGAAAAGTGTTGAATTTAACATATCATCATCCACACCCACAAGAGCTTCTCGAGAGGTGATTCGAGACAAATGATGTGTCCTAAGATGAGTTGTTCCTTTTCGGACTGCCACTTCAAAATCACACTCAAGAAGGATGACAAACCACCTCACAATCCTTCCAGTTGCACAAGGCTTATTCACCAAATATAGCAGTGCTTGATAGTCCACAAAAAATATAAATTTGTTTACCAAAAGGTAATGGCGAAACTTTTTCACTGCATATATCATGGACAAACCTTCTCTTTCTGTTGTGGTATAATTCTTCTCAGCATTGTTTAACTGTCGACTAGCATATGAGATTGGGAAATCCTTATTATGTTCTCCCGATTGAGCCAAAAACATCCAATTGCAAAGTTTGAAGCATCAATATGGACATGAAAGATTTGGTTCCAATCTGGTGCCCGTAAGATGGGTGCAGACACTAATGCTTGCTTCAACTTTTCAAAGGATTCCTCACACTCGTCAGTCCAATTAAACTTTACAAGAAGAGCATATAATGGTCTGGCTAGGACAACGTACATGTAGATGAATCGACGATAATAGCCACAATGTCCCATGAATATTTGTACCCCTTTAGGGTTGATAGGCTGAGGTAATGAGACAATGACATCAATTTTATCCATATCTGTTGAAATACCATTGCGAGAAACAATATGGCCCAAAATCTTCCCTTGTCTTACCATGAATTTGCACTTGTCTCAGGATTTAAGCATATACAATAAACTTGACACTTTTGAAACACAAGTCTGAGGTGTTCTATATGATCATCACGCTCTTGTGAGTGAACACACAAATCATCCATGAAGATCTCAAGAAATAGCCTAAGGTACTCCTTGAATACATGACTCATTAACCGCTGAAAGGTTGCAGGTGCATTTGTTAGACCAAATGGCATAACACGATAGGCAAAGATACCATCTTCAGTAGCAAAGGCTATCTTGTGTTGATCCTTCGGATCAATTGACACTTGATTGTAACCAGAGAATCCATCCAAGAAACTATATGCCTTTTTTCCTGCAACACGTTCCAAAACATGATCCGTGATTGGAAGAGGGTAATGATCACGTACAGTAGATACATTTACCTTCTTGAGGTTTACACATACTCAAAGTTTTTCATTTTTCTTGGGCACCACTACAATAGGGGAGACCCATTCAGTGTGTTTAATCTCATAGATAAATTATGCCTCTAAGAGCTTGTCTATTTCTTCTTTTATCTTTCGTGCAAAATTCTCATTGTAAGTATAAGGACATTGCTTGGAAGGCTTTGCCTCCTCTCGTAATGGAATTGTATGCTGACATATGCTTGGATCAACTCCTTTGAGGTCTTTATAACTCCAAGCAAAAAAAAAGCGATACTCCTTTATTGTTTGAATTAATAACTTCTCCTCATCTCAGAACAAGTCTGTGGTAATCCACACATAGCAAGGCTCTTCTCCTGGCTTAGCGATATCATTTTTTTTTGCATCTTCTGGACCATCATATGAAACCCCTGGCATGCTTGGCTTTTGTCGCATGGGCTGTTGAAGAACAATCTTCCGATCTTGAAGAGTGTACTGTGTGAAGTTGGGGGAACATTGAGACCTTGTTCTTGTCCACTTGAGTCATCACTAATTGAAGACCATGCGGTTTTGAGCTCTCTTTTGCAATCGTGCATCAGAGTTTTTTGTTCAACCTTTATCTTTGCACTTCCGACACTCTCTTTTGAATCTGTTTGAGACTTGAGTTTTTGTTTTGGTCTCTTTGTTTTTTTGCGATTTTTGCTAACAGTTTTTAGCTTTTCTCCTAGTTGGAATCCATCTGATCATTTTACTTGGTCTTTGATACTATCTTGTGCTTGGACATAGTATAGATATCCATTCTTTCCTGAGAAGTGAGGTGGTGGTCGAGAGTGTTCATTCTTAAACTCCTCGTTTTCTTTTTGTATTCTCTCACGTCGTTCCCTCTCATCTTGTTTACGGATTCTCTTATGGCTCTTACAACATTTATGTTTGGGTCGGCTTTCGAGGGATCTCTATTTAAGCCTTCCTTCCTCTCAAGAGTAGGCGTGCCTTTCCTAACTCTTCCTCGGGGATTATCACATCATCATCAAAATCAGAGTCCCATCCATCTTCCTTATCAGCATCATTAGCATATTCAAGTGTAAAATCCTCCACAGAGACTTCCTCTACATGCAGCGCTGTGGATGCATCCCCATAGTACAAATCATCTAGAAGGTCACGTGGTTGTACCATTCATATAAGAATAATGTCATATCCATCTGAGTCACAAAATTGAATTGGCTTAGGTAAAGCACATGTCAATAATGTTACAAGGACATGACTCCATTCTAGGAGATCAATTAAGTGCTCATGGAAGGGTTGTGGAATGTATGCCTCATCTGATACACTTCGATTACCCTTAAGTCTCTCAGTGTTGAAATCCTTACATGAGGCTCCACACATGCACAGATCCTCTCGCCCATCTAACAATGTAACTCTTGAGCCCTCAGATGAAGCAGAATCAAAATCATCTATTGGAGACCTTGTTACATCACGATATGAGTGATTCTTTAGGTTGACCCTTGTGATGACAGAATCATGTCGAAGGTACAAATAATTGTATCCCCAATCTTGAATCATTTGAAATTGTCGCATGAGTGGTCTACCCAATATCACTTCATAGTTTGGATGCTTTCCAAAATCCACTACTGCAAATGTGTGCTCATATTCAATCCCACATGTGGTGACCAATATGTTCTCTAGTAGCCCAATGGGATGTTATAAGCTTCCATCTGCTAGCTGCAATCGCATCCTTGTACTTCTAGTAGCTGGTTTGCCCCACTTTTTCCAAATGGACCTTGTCATAATGCCCACTCCTGCACCACTATCAAGTATTGCAGTTGAAGCTACTTTTCGCACTTCTAATGGGAGGGTAGCATTTCCCTGATCGTCCTCACAAAATTTTCCTACTTTGTTGATAGAAACTGGCATAACATGCTTTGTCTCAGGGTGTATAGTACATTGATGGTGACCCTTTTGTAGCAATACCTGCTCTGACAAACATGTGGCAATATCATTCCACCACTCTAGTTGAAGCTTTATTAAATCAAGCAAAGGTAAGGTACAAGCCATTGGTGCTGACAAAATAGCTTGCACGATACCCATATCCATCTCCTTTGTCAACCTTCTATGCATGGAGGGTATCCTCAAGGTTTCAGAATAGTTCTCATATTCTCCCAAATAAGATGGTAATGTTTTCATTGTATGCTTACTTCTAGGAGAAACAATTGTTTGAACTTCCTCCTGGATACTTGGGCGTCTAAAGTTGTTTTCTGTGCCCCTGGTAAAATCCACTTCAGAGAATGGAGGTGAAATAATAGAGGACATATTCTCATTAACTTTCTCATGAACTGCTGCCCACATCTCATTCGCCATGTCCTCGTTAGCATCAATAACTTCATCATTGCATGGAAAGGCAAGACTAGGTGGTGGCAGAATGCCTTCTTTCAATGGGGTGTCAATTGGTGCAGACTTCTCGCTATGTGAGATCAGCTCACTTTTCATTTCCCAGCTTGATGACACTTCTGGTATGGTTTCTAATGTTGGCTTAAGAGAAGTGGGGCCCCGAGGGATAGGTGGAGGTGGGCCCTCAAGTATTGATTGAGCTTCCCTAATAAGTTGCTGATGTACAGCTAGATTGATCTTCTCCTCACGAGGGTTTGGGTATTCTTGAAGCTTCTTGGGTAGCTCAGATAAAGCTGCAATGCGACTTCTATGAGCATCAATGATGGCATCTAGAGTCTCGTTCACCTTATCCACAAAAACAGAACCCCCTGAACTATCCTCGGTTGTAATAGCCTCATCTTGTTTAGCACTAGGCCCAGGTTGAGGTTGATGCTCCTCATGCACTTCTTGGGATGTAAAAGCTTGATCCTTCATGTTTTGTTTAGAGACTTCTTGAGAGCTAGTGGATGCACTCTTAGTTTGCTTGTTGCGGTTCTTTTTCCTCCTAGTGGTCCTTTTTCTATTGGAATGTAGGGTCTTGTCCACTAGATTTGCCTTAGCATCCCTAGTTCGAGGTGTCTCATCAGTCTGCATTTTAGCATTTCGTGTCTGTGATCTAGTCATGACTCTAAGTGGCACGACATCCTCATTCTCTGATGAAGGTGGCGATGGAACTGCCTCTACAAAGTTGAGTGAGACCTTTGGTTGAGAGGTGCCTTTCTCATGTGGTTTCAGCAAACAATCCTTTGGAAAGTGTTCTACACAACACCCTAGACAATATCTTTCAATTGGTGGAAACTGTGATACTGTTGTATTGGATCAAGCTGCTTGCCTTTGGCGATGTGGACAATCACGAGCCCAATGGGCTTCTCCGCACTCATAACAGGGGCCCATTAGTTTGGCTTCTACTTTCCTTTGCTGCCATTGACCTGAGGGACCTTGAGTCCTAGGTTGGTAGCCGCCTAGCAACATCAAAGAATTTTGTTCCCCCGGCCAGTGCTTGCCGGCTAGTGCTTGGCTTGGATATGCGGGACTTTCAAAGAGATTTTCCTTGGATGAATATGATGCATATTCCTCCTCCACATAGCTTGGGTTTACCAAGTCTCTACACATATTTGAATTGTCGTAGTCAACAAACCTCATAGGAGCAGTCCCAGGAGCAGGAGGTTGAGCTCCAAGTACAGGTCGTGCTTGCTCTTGTGCCATCGGTGGCTTACATTCAAAATTAGTATACTGTTGATGCATTTGTGGAGTCCCTGCACCCCTTTGCTACTCATGCTCCTGTCTCACTCTTGCAATGCGAGTACATTCCTGTGTGGTGTGGGTATAATTCCAAGCACAGGCCTGGCACCACTTCTTTGTGGGTTGGTTTGTGACTAGAGGAGAAAAGGTATTACATTCTTCGGTTTTATGGTTACCGCCACACATGCTCCACAAAGATGAGGACATGTAGGTAGTACATTCCTCATTCGCTGGCTATTGTTGTGGCTGCATGGGTGGGCGATAGGTTTGTCCTAATCTCCTTAGTACTAGGTTAGCTATCTGGTCTGGATTTACTAGTACGCTAGACCCTGAACTTTGGTCATCACCCCACTGATCTCTAGGTTGCACCTCAGGGCCAGTACCATCTTGGAATTTGAAGCTATCTGTAAAATCCATAGCATCATGGCAACACTCATTGAAATTTGTATGCTTCTTTGCATAGAGATGTGTGTGCAGTGTTGAATTTTTGAGTCCTTTTAAGAAGAGATAAATTAATCGACTTTGGGTGGGCTTCTCATCTTTTGGGCAACGATTAATGTATTGCTTCATCCTATTTACATAGTCTCTAACACTCTCAGTCTCGCCTTGCTTAAAAGAGTAGATGTTTGCTACTGTGTCATGCTGAATCCCCATCAAGAAAAAAGCAGCAATGAATCTCTCTTCCAAAACTCGTAAAGAAGATTTGTCTAAAGCCTCTAGTGCCTGAAACCAAGCAAGGGCCTTTCCCTCAAGAGTGAGCCCAAATCCTTCAATTTGCGTATGCTTGTCAGTCACTTGCTCAGCTCGAACTGCTTGCCTAAATGCTGCTACATGGTCATATGGATCTCCCGACCCTTCGTACTTCTTTACCAGTTTCTGAAGAGTTGATGGCCTTACTCGTCTTGAATACTCATCATCAAGCCTATGGCCTCTCACTCTCAGTGGTTCCTCTCTTTGGTAAGGTGGTCCATATGCATCCCAAATTGGTGTGGGTCCCCTATTACCTGCCTCACCAACCCTCTCCAAAGATCTTGTTACCCGCATTTCAGGAGGTGCATTTATGGGAGGCCGAGTTGGCTCCGCTACCCTCCGATTGTCATAGTGAGAGAAACGTTGTTGTGGTGTGATCTGTGGTCCCACTTTTGGTGTAGGATAATATCTTGGTGCTAGAGTTGGGCTACTTGCAGTGGTCCACTTTGATGTTGAGGGTCCCTCTCTAGTGAACTCCCGTAGGGAAGGAGCAACAGTTTCTCCAAGAAAGGCTCTCTCCTAGTTTAGCTGTATTAGTTGAGAACACTTCCATGAATAATGGTTGTCCTCTCCACGTGAGCTCACGAATCTCCTTCCAATCTAAGGTTCGGTATTCATTGGCCCATTTATCAGCGATTCGGTTCTTGTATCCTGTAAGCTTCTCGACTACCACCACAAGTGCTAGAGGAAGTTCTAGCTCTGGCAATCTAGTTGTGGCATAATATCCTTCTAAAGAGTCCTTATAGACCTCTTGAAGTGGGTCATTGTGAAAGACCTTTGTCACTGGAATTTGTCGTACAAACTCCCATTGGTTCTCAGCCCCCTGATCCATTTTGCTCTTGCCTTTCCTGTCTCTTTCCAAATTTAGATCTACAAAAAGTAAATCATCTATGGATGGCTTTGAGGACTAGGCATTGGATGGTCTAGGCATGTCCGGCTCAATGAGCCAATCATCTCTAGACTCCCTTGCTCCGGAAGGCTTCGATAAGTCTAGGAACTCACTCTTAGAGAGCCCCCCTAATTTGTCTACATTCTCAGGATGATAGGTGACTTCATAGTAGCGAACACCATCTCCACCCATGTACATGTTACCCTGGTCATTGACTAGAGGTGCTCTATCAAGCTTTGAGAAAAAGTCTGCAATCTTATTGAGATACCGTTGTTGTGGATCCCTAAAGATCTCAGCTCCTTGAGCATTCGTATAGACATATTGAAGTCTCACATTGAGTGGTAACCCCATGATGTCGGCTTCAAATGGATTAAAAGATGTTGTGGGTGTCCTATTTGGGGCTAAGGGATGACTATTTGACGGCCCTAGATTGTCCATAGACAATGAGCTAGTTGTCCTGGAAAGGGTATCAGATTGGGATTCGGAAAAGGTTTTAGCAATATCTGCCAAATTTCCTACCGATTGGGTCCCACTTTCCTGCGTAGGTACTCTAGAAGGTGCCCTAGACCGTATGGCAGTGTCTATATGACGTCCCGAACGCAAGTGCATAAGGTCAAATTTTAAGGTTGTTTTTTTTAATAATATATATATATATATATATATATATTCAAAAAAATCCAAAAGTTTTCAAGTTGGCTCAAACTTTGCCAGAACCCATTTTGAACCCCCTTGAACACATAAGGCCAAAAAAAATAGCGTATTTTTCAGGATCAAAAATCGTCTAAAATTTACCAGTTTCCCATACTGAACTCACTATGGGAAAATGGTTCCGGGACCAAAATTTTGACGATGGGTGTTTTCTAACTCCTCTCGAAAAGTTAGATTTTTTATTTATTTTTTTTTGCACCCCTTTATCCGGTGGCGGTCTTTATGGTGCGGTATGTGGGTCTCTCCACGCGGTACGCTGTTCACGCACAGCCGTCTTCTTTTATTATTATTATTTTTTTCTTTTTTGAAGTGCATGTGCAGTGAACTCAATGCGTGTGCAGCTGTGAGATGTGCAGCGAATTCAATGCGTGTGCATGGAACTCAATGCCTATGCAGCTATGAGATTTGCAGCGAATTCGAAATGTTCAATCTTCATGTGTGTACAGATTTCCGTTTCTCTACAGGTGCAAGTTTAACAGAGAACTAAAATGTAGGTTTAACAGAGAACTAAAATGCACAAAATTAAAGATGCAGAAAACTAAACTAAGCTAAGAACAGAAAATAACACGAACATGCAAAAAATGAAAACTATAAAAATTAACCTCAGACAGCAAAAATTATCCTCAAACAGAATGATAGAAATGCAAAACAGGCCTCTCTCTTTCGTACACAAATTGAAAGTGGCATTTTTAGCGCCTACCTCCAATCCTTCCCGTGTGTTGAATCCTTGAAGGGAGAGGCGTAGCTAGCTAATCGCACTCAAGTTGCAAGACAATAAAGAGAATTTAACAACAGATTATTCTTAAATAAGTACCAAAATTAGTCTGAAATCCTGCTCTCCTATCCAGCGGTTTTGCAACCGATTGGAGCTTAACAAGGAGTGGTAGTGTGTGTATGGTGCTCAACTAATGTAGGCACTCGCCCCCGACAATGGCGCCATTGAAGAGCGGTTCTCTCTACCGTGCAATATAGTGCTCATAGAGTACTACCGATCAACAAATGTGTTAAGAAACACAATGTCAATCCGAGGACTCAACTCGATTAGTGCATGAAGGCTTATCTCTTGCAGGAGAGCTCACATACATGAACCACCACTTGATGATTCAACCATTCAACACCTCAATCAATCTCTCAATCCCTTAAATCCACTACACTAATCAAGAGAACAAGCAATGCATGTCAATCTCTTAATCCCATTCAAACATTGATTAAATCTTAGCTTTCCCTAATGCCAGCAAACCCATAAGCGTGCATCTACTAACCCACAAGCTTAAGCAAGCATAGAATGTAACATTCACAAACCCACAAGCTCATTGAGAGAGTCTATCCATGAATAACTCATTGCCAATGGAGTGGGCAAGAGCTTGCATCAATGGAGACTACACACACACACACACTACAAGCATGCATACACAAGAGAAAGAAAGAAGCATTCAACGAATCATAGATTAATCTACTTCAATGATGCTAAAACAGATTAAGAGAAAGAAGTGGAGCTATACTCATTGGAGCTTGATGCTCATTAGAGTACAATAGAGAGAGAGTTAGAGAGTTGCCATAGCCTGAGAGCTCAAGAGCTTCACTCAATAGCTTATGAGAATGGCCAAAAACGTCCCCTTTCTTTAGCTAACATCTCTTTTATAGAGATGTCACTAACCCTAGACCTCTTTCACACATGGGCGGACAACCCCATAAGTGAGCCTTGCTTAATACACTTAGAACTCTCATTTAGAACCCACATTGGCCTAAAACGATTTACATTGCACTTCGGCACAAAAATATGAAAAAATTATGTGCGTCTTTATGTTCCCATGGCTACAATCCCGCTCTCTCGCATTTATTGCTTCCGGCCTCCTTCCATAATCCGTGTTCCCGTTGAGTGTTCCCGTGGAACACTTGTAAATTACTGTTTTTCATAATCAATGTACTCAACTTCATATGCATCAGAAATGATTATGCATGGCTAGGGGAGCAGTGCTAGAACAGTGTAAATTTTGAGCCTACACTGCTGCTGTAGAGCCCAAATTTGCACTGTTCTGGCATAGCTTCCCCAGCCCTCCAGAAGCAATTCTGATGCATTGGATGACAAATAATGTATTTTTACACATGATTAAAGGTATTTTTATCTTGTAAATTATTATTTTTTATAATTAATGTACTCAACTTCATTATAAATGCATCAAAAATGATCCTGAGTGGCGGGGGGAGCAGTGCTAGAACAGTGCGAATTTTGAGCCTGCGAGGTCGCTGCAGAGCCTAAATTTGCACTGTTCTGGCATAGCTTCCCTAGTCCTCCAAGAGCAATTCTGATGCATTGGATGACAAATCATGTAATTTTACACATGATTAAAGCTGTTTTTATCTTATAAACTATTGTTTCTCATAATTAGTGTACTCAACTTCATTATAAATGCATCAAAAATGATTCTGAGTGGCTAGGAGAGCAGTGCCAGAATAGTGCGAATTTTGAGCCTGCACCGCTGCTGTACAGCCCAAATTCGCACTTTTCGGGCATAGCTTCCCCAGACCTCTAGGAGTAATTCTGATGCATTGGATGACAAATAATGTATTTTTACACATGATTAAAGGTATTTTTATCTTGTAAATTATTTTTTTTCATAATTAATGTACTCAACTTCATTATAAATGCATCAGAAATGATCCTGAGTGGCTGGGGGAGCAGTGCCAGAATAGTGCGAATGGAGCCTAAATTCGCACTGTTCTGGCATAGCTTCCCCAATCCTCCTGGAGCAATTCTGATGCATTGGATGACAAATAATGTAATTTTTCACATGATTAACGTTGTTTTTATCTTATAAACTATTGTTTCTTACAATTAGTGTACTCAACTTCATTATAAATGCACCAGAAATGATTCTGAGTGGCTAGGGGAGCAGTGCCAGAACAGTGCGAATTTTGAACCTGCATCGCTGCTCTAGAGTCCAAATTCGCACTGTTCTGGCATAGCTTCCCCAGCTCTCCAGGAGCAATTCTGATGCATTGGATGACAAATAATGTATTTTTAAACATGATTAAAGGTATTTTTATCTTATAAATTACTGTTTTTCATAATTAATGTACTCAACTTCATTATAAATGCATTAGAAATGATCCTGAGTGGCTAGGGGAGCAGTGCTAGAACAGTGCAAATTTTAAGCCTGCAGCGTCGATGTAGAGCCTAAATTCACACTGTTCTGGCATAGCTTCCCCAGTCCTCCAGGAGCAATTCTGATGCATTGGATGACAAATAATGTAATTTTACACATGATTAAAGCTGTTTTTATCTTATAAACTATTGTTTCTCACAATTAGTATACTCAACTTCATCATAAATGCATCAGAAATGATCTTGAGTGGCTAGGGGAGCAGTGCCAGAACAGTGCAAATTTTGAGCCTGCATCACCGCTGTAGAGCCTAAATTCGCATTGTTCTGGCATAGCTTCCCCAGTCCTCCAGGAGCAATTTTGATGCACTGGATGATAAACACTATATTTTTATACATGAATTAAGGTATTTTAATCTTGTAAACTACTGTTTCTCACAATTAGTGTGCTCAACTTCATTATAAATGCATCAGAAATGATCCCGAGTGGCTAGGGGAGAAGTGCCAGAACAGTGCGAATTTTGAGCCTACATCGTTGCAGAGGTAAAATTCGCACTGTTTTGGCACAGCTTCCTTAGTCCTCCAGGAGAATTTATGATGCCTTGGGTGACAAACTGGCACATGATAAACACTCCATGTTAAACAAAAACACCATATTAGATAATTTGGGAAAAATCCCATTCCCATTTGAAAAATGGCAGCATGGTGAACTTCACTACAAGACAATGCTGCCATACACGCGTTTCATACACGCGATAAATTACGAACGCGTGTATGGTCGCGCCTGTATTTGAATAGAATCGGGCGCGTGTATTTTTGCATTTAAATTCGCGTGTATATTTGCATTAATAAACGCGTGTATAAAAGCGTCTATATACACGCAGTAATACACGCACCTATACACGATAATATTTACGGGGTAATACTCGCTATTATACACGGATAAATACACGCTACTATACACGGATTAATACACGCATGGCAGAGAAAAACTGAAAAAAAACTGAATTCCTTTACAAAATTAAAAACTATTTTCCTTAAACCATCTCATAGTACATTACAGTATAGATCATTACACAATCCCACTACATGCATTTACAACAATGAAATATATTCAAGAATAAATCATATTGCATATGAGATGATGGAAATGTCATCAATTTAGAACATACAGTGACGGATTGGTTAGGGTTCGATCTCATCTTCAATAAGATCCATCCTTGCCAAACGATCAACATCAATATCCATTTGATCAATTGGTAAGGCTACGATTAAATTTATTCCACTATCGATATTCTGTACTCCATTGATAATGGTATCGATGTCCTGATCATCCTCATCAACATCACCATCATCCTCAATGGTAGGGTCATTCTCATGATCATGAGAAATGGCATGCTCATCCTCATTATCACGATCATCTCTTATTTCTTGATCATCGATCACAACATCTTCAATGGCATATGCATGTTCGACGTCATCTTCATTGCGGCTTGTTACATCCTCCATATGC
The DNA here is from genome assembly GCF_041138505.1 of Cibotium barometz. NCBI lineage: Eukaryota > Viridiplantae > Streptophyta > Polypodiopsida > Cyatheales > Cibotiaceae > Cibotium > Cibotium barometz. The sequence continues at coordinate 39,863,082 of NC_141079.1, read as the reverse complement.
TCCATATCAGTGAATGTATTATACATCACTTTGGAACGTGGTGCAATAGGGATGACGTACCACCATTTGATGTCATGCACCATTGGTAGATAGATAACCTACTCAAATACACACAGTACAGTAATTAATTAGCATATCAAAAGTCAAGGGGTACGCGAGCTTAGATATATATGTACATGAAACACATTAGTAAAAAAATGCATACCTGCTCACATTGTTGTGGCAATACGAGCCTATCTTTCTTTGTTTGCCAGAACTTTGTAGAGTCAATAGTTACATATCCACTTGCATGGCGTTTTATCGTTGCATCAGGCCCTTTTTCCACCACGTTCATTTGCCATTTGACATCCAAAACATACACAAAGAAGCGACGAAAGTCAAGCCTAAATATGTCTTGGATTATGCCACAATAATCATCCATTTTTCCATTAGCTCCCTCAAAGCTACTAATGACACCGCAATCTTGTGTATTTCTCTTTTCATCAATTCTTTGTGTTCGAAAATGCTTGCCTTCACACCATATAGCATTGAACATAGTGCACTGGACCAAAATAGAAACAATATTTGTGTAAGCAATGTGAATAAATATTAAAAGAAAATCACTTACAACTAATGCAAAACATTAGTTCTATGTACCTTTGACATGCATCCTCGTGCATACTCCCATTCTTCCGCCGTGATATGCAGCCCCTCGTCACTCTCTGCTCTCTCCATTTCCTCATGCAACCAATCAACATGGATATCATTCGGAAGTGTTGCTAGATGCTTAGGGTACGCCTTCCGAGAGCCATGTTGCCTCCGAAAGAGAGCTCTTTCTGCTTGCCTTTTTGTCTTTGCATCCTCATATCTTGTAACCCATCTGCTCATCACATCACTATTAAGGATACAAGTGAAATTGAGATCATCAATCAACGTTTTGTCAATTACTTTACTCTGTCCTTTTCCTTGAGGCACAATAGAGGTCATCCTCAAGTCCTCTTCATTGCTCCATAGTCGTGGCAAAGAGCTGTCCACCTGACCAAGAAATTCTGAAATATATACAAGCGACTCTTGTATCAACCAACCCTCGGCCATGCTTCCTTCAGGCCTTGCACTTTGCCTCACAAAGTCTTTTAAGGTCTTCATGAAGCGCTCTAGGAAGAACATCCAACGTGCATGCACAGTACCACATAAAGCAATTTCGTCCACTAAATGCACAATGAGATGTAGTTGACTTGTGAGAATGGTTCGCGGAAAAGTCTCCTCTACCAAACAAACCACCTCCACTGCCATAACACGCGCATCATCCAACGTGGCTGGATCAATTGCTTTGGAACTAACATATCTGAAAAATAAATAAATAGTACGTTATACCTCATGCACGTTCATTTTGCAAGGTATAATGAAGGGTGATCTGAGCATGGGTTTTACATACCTCACAAGCTCGCCCATCTTATAAATACATTTTTTCAAACTCTTATTCGCACAATGGTCGATGCTAGTAGGTAGTATGAACTGCGCACATAAGAGCACATTTATGGTTTATGGCATTACAAAATTTAATTTCAACGTACGTACAAAACTTGGAAAACGCTTACTTGAAGCATCTTGTGCCAATCGTGGGACTTCAACCCATATAGTTGCTCAACGCCTCTTTTCTTAGTGGTTGTAAAGGCTCCCTTCAATGATCTCATGCATCCAGTGGGAGTACGCAAAGTGGTGATGGCCTGCTTTACCTGCTTCTCCTCTTTCTTTGATATAATCCATGGTGCAGGCGGAAGACGAACGTGCCCACCCACCTCTCGTGGCCAAGCTTGACGCATACGTCCTGCGACCCGCAAGTCCTCACGTACGCTAACATTGTCTCGTTTACCAGTAATATGTTCCCAAATACCAGATCCCACATTCTTGAAGATGTGCATGGGATCAAGAAGATGGTTGATCTTAAGATGGGTCCAATATGGCAGCCGGAAAAAAATGGAGTACCTGCACAAGGGATTGCTCTATGTGACCTTTAATCCAATTAGAGACTACACAAAACAAGATTGAAAAAACATCACTATACCTGTTCATGCCATCTGGAGGAAGAATAGTTGTAGACTCCCAAATACGCTTCCAATCTTTTGCACGAAGTGTTTGTGGAGGAATGTTACTCTTACTAGCAACATATTTAGGATGATCTGAGGGGAGAAATCGATGATGATTATCGAATATAGTCTTACACAAACCATCAGCATACTCATGTACTAACGAAGGGCCACAAACAGGACATGCATGTTTACCCGATGTTTTCAAACCTGTTAAAATATAAATAAAAGTTAGAATAATAAAGTCAAACCGTCTAATTAATATATATAGCCAATAGTAATAGAGTAGGGAGGTAATTAGACGTCTTACCAGAACAATCGCTGTATCCTGGAAAGTCATGCATTGTCCACATCAACACTGCTTTTAAGTCGAAGTGTCGAGAGGAGGGAGGCCTACTAATGTCCACCACCGCAACACCTCTCCATAGTTCCTCCAACTCATCAATCAGTGGTTCAAGATAAACATCCATATGCTTGACTTTATGTTTCCCTGGAATTAGAAGGGATAACATAAGATGTCCCTTCTTGATCGCCATTGATGGTGGAAGGTTATAATTCACCAGCACAACTGGCCACACGCTGTACGCGGTGCTTTTGAAACCAAATGGATTCACTCCATCCATACCCAGGCCAAGTCTCAAGTTTCTGGGCTCTGTTTTAAAGCTGGGCCACTCATCTTCAATATGCTTCCAAGCAGGAGTGTCTGCGGGAATTCTCCACATGCCATCATCCGATCGATGTGAGGAATGCCATGACATGAGCTCTGCTATAGATTTGCACTTGAACATGTGTTTGATGCGAGGAATTATAGGAAAGTGTCGCAAGACTTTACGAGGTACATCAAAACTCTTCATATCTGTTCTGTACCTTGCTTCACCACAAGTGGGACATGTCAGAGCCTCCTTATGCGTCCCACGAAAGAGAATGCAATCATTGACGCATGCATGTATTTTATCATAATCCAGTCCTCCAAGAGATGTCACATAGCGCCTCGCTATGTCTCTTGAGGTGGGCAGTCTATTTTCCTTTGGAAGCATATTTGACAATAGCCTGCATCCAATATCATCAATTATAATTAGTCTTAAATCCTAAACCTTAAACCACTAATTCAAATTTATAAGTTAGAATGCTTACTTCAACAATGCGTCAAGACTTGCATTGCTCCATCCATAAACTGTTTGTATATTAAGTAGTTCAAGGGAAGCACGTAAAACTGAGAATGTGCACCCTTCAAACACCGGTGTCGATGAAGCTTTATAAAGATGCTCTTGTTCCATATCATCGTCGTCCATACCTTTGGGATCATCCTTAAAAAGATTTCGCACCATATCATCAAGCACCTCCTCTTCCACAACTTCGTGAGGTGCAGGGCTATTGTCGTCCCTTTCCCACTCATCTCTGACATTAGATCCCGAAGCTCCAGCATCATCTCGTCGACGCTTTACGTGCTCTCGTCGCGCGTAGGGTACCATGTTAGGGTGTGGTACTGCATCCTGCTTCAATTTATCAAATTATATGTTACAACTCTATTAATTTAATTTGGATACCATGAGTCATTTGAATACCATCAATTTACATCTACTCACCTCCAAACCTGTTTGATTCCATTCTCCATACATGGAGATATGATTCAAGGTAATTCGACGTGCTCGTACAATGCATCCTTGACATCGATTACACATACATTTGATCCGTTGTCCCAACCATACATCGCGATTACGATGACGCATTGTCTCATCTTCCTCAGAACTGCTTGAAGAGGTTGATGACATCCTGTGTACAAATCAGAAAACACAAACTCATTATATATTTTTAATGAAAGCACAAAAACGCGTGTATTCACGCGGCTATCTCCTACAATTTGCGTGTATAAACGCGGCTACTTCCTAAAAAACGCGTGTATTCACGCGGCTAATATCTGAAAAACGCGTGTATTCACGCGGCTAATATCTGCAAAACGCGTGTATAAACGCAGCTACAATCATGTACACGCGAATATACCTGCGTTTATATACGCGAATATAAACGCACACATAAACGCGACGGCATATTTAAACTAAACATAGCCCGCCTTCCCCAAATATAGATTTTGAACTTAGAAATCAACAGTGCGCCTGTTTTCGCCTCTTCCAACAGCAAAGAGGGAGCAGAGAAAGGAGCACACACACGGGAGAAGGAGGGAGCAGAGAAGGAGCAGAGAGGACTCACTTTTTCAGAGGTGAGTCACTTTGTCCTGTGCCTTGTCTCTTTTGTCAGATTTGTTTACTTTGCTCTTTGCTCTTTGGGTTTGTCTTTTTGCACACGATTGGGTTGCTGCATCCTGACAGGGGCGACAATGGCTGGTCCTTTTGTAAGGACATTCTGTTTTTGTCGGGGGGTCGGTCTTTTCGAGAAATTTTTTTCGCAGGTCGCGTGTAAGAACGCGTGTAGGAGCGCGTGTAACCTGTCTGCAGAGTTTTTCCACGCGCATGTACACGCGTTTTTTGCCGGGTATATACACGCGTTTTTTGCCGGGTGTATACACGCGTTTCTGCAGACAGAAAACTGCCGCGTTTCAGATTTCAGGGTTTGTAGGCATTTGACTTGTGTAATGACAATGTGTGAGTCAAGAGACAGCCCATGATGTACATGATGATGTTTGTTGCAGGTTCTTTATGGATATTCCAGGTTCTTCATCCGATCCATTTGCGTACAGCAATTGGTTGATGGAGATGATGAATCACTTTGGGCGCCAACCTGGTCCGGTTGAGCTTACAGAGTATATGTATGTCCATCCCCCTCCTTCCCTGCCTGGTGTCTATACCCCTGTCGCGAGTATCCAGGGCACTCCAGTGCCGTCTATTCCTCCGAGTCCGACGAGACGGCATGCAGCTTCTCCTCTTCCACGTCCACCGAGGAGACATACCTCGTCCCAGACACACTCACGTACACCCTCACAGCCACCATCACGTGCTCCCTCAGAGCCACCGTCACGTCAGGGCTCACAGCCACCGTCACGTAGACAATCCCCCAGTCGTGACTCCACCCGCAGCAGTAGGAAGAGTGGGAGTGGGGGAGGATGCGGCGGGTGCTTTGGTGGGGGAGGTGGGGGAGGTGGGGGAGGTAGTAGGGCACGGGGTGAGAGAGGAGATAGAGGGAGAAGAGTTAGAGGAGACAGTTCGGAAGAGGAGGAGATGAGAGAGATGGAGAGAGTGGTTTGCTATGATGTGACGGATAGGGGCGGGATAGTGATGGATGCGAGGGGGAGGGAGGTAATGGAATACATGCGTGGGGTAGTATCAAACTCATATAGAAATTGTTTTATTAAATTTAAAGATCAAAATAGCCGATTAGTTGGGGAGGTGATAGAGGCTGTACACAGTCGGTACCCCAATCCCCCACATGCTACATTCTCGGATGTATGGGGAAGGACGCGAATAAGGGAGATCTTAAGTAATAAAAGATCTCACCTTAAAAAACTCGCGTACGATGACCGGCTAAATGTAGCTGCGGGTGGCTATCCTGCCGAGAAACCTGCCACTGCGCACAAACGCGAGTGGAAGGAGGCAAAGAAACGAGCAGAGGGTGGCGTGAAGAGCAGGCAGCATGTGGAGGCACGACGGATCCAGATGGAGACCGTTGGATCTTCGCATTTCGGATCTGGCGGCGTCGAGTCATGGGAGGCAGAGTTCGTAAGTATCCTGTCACTTTATTTGATTGTTTACTTAATTCATTGATTCTATGAATTGTTTTAATCTTACAAATTGTGTTGATTATGATACAGCGACGGGTTACGGGGAGGAAGCCCACAACCCACGATACTGCGTATGCTCGCCGGCATAGCAGACGTGACACGTGGGCCATCTTCAGAGCCGAGGGACGTATTACGGACGCGCAGTTTGAGTTGGCCATGAGACCATACGGTCGACAGGTACTTGAAAATTCGTAACGAATGGTTTTGGTTTATTGAATTGCATATATATATATATATATATACTTATATACTATATATTACTTGAACAGGCACAAGCTGCTGATGATCCACCGGCCGCCGCTGCAGAGGGTGGACGTGAGCACTACTCCTCGGACATTCCGACCGATGCGAGCTCATCTGAGCATGAGGGGAGCACCGAGTCATCATCTGGGTCTGAGTAGTACTCAGATTTGTAGTATCACATTCCATATTTAGGATGTGATTGTATATATTTTTTTGTAAACTCAAGCCATGGGCTACTTCGAGATATGGACTCCCTTGTATACATGTATGAAATTTTGATAGTAATATTGAATTGATTGATCGATAGTATTACATTCATGGCTCTCTTGAATCGTGTAATGACAATGTATGCATTCATGTCGTTCTTGTCTTAATCTCCCTCGTGCATATGTTCTTCGTGGATGGTCTAATGCACCAAAAACCCTAAACCAGAGAGTGCTATTGGGTGCTGGAATGCTGGAACAGTATTCAGGCACCAAATAGCACTCTCTGGATTTTTTTTTTTGCTCTCTGTTCGCGTGTATAAACGCGTCAAAACTGCTAAAAATTGCGTGTATCTGCGCGGATACACTGGAAATAACGCGTGTATACACGCGTACAAACTGGCAGTAACGCGTGTATAAGCGCATCTAAATAAAATAAACGCGTGTACAGACGCAAGTAAAAACGCGGCTGGGACATTGGAACTGAACAGGATGCGGCTATACACCCGTGTATAACCGCGTCTAATAGAAGAAGACGCGTGTATACTGGCGTGTATTAATGCGTCTGCAAAAAAAAACGCGGCTACACACCCGTGTATACGCGCGTCTGAGAGGTACTTTACACGCGTTTTTACACGCATGTCTGTGGCCGCGAGAATACACGCGCTGATACACGGGCCCGCTACTTTTTTTCACAAGTCATTTTTAGCGGCTAAGAGCGCGGGTATGAGCCCAATCCCTTGTAGTGCTTGTCCAAAAGTTTGTCAAAACCCCCTCATGTGACCACTGACATATCATCGGAAAGATCTTGAAGAGTAGAATCTAAATCTATGATCTCCGACAAATTTGGAGTTAGTATGTTTAAGATATTGCCAAAACTATATGGAGTAATTGATTCCCAAAATGTGAGATTTTTCCCAAATTACCTAATATTGACTTCAAACATGATAACACCACGACATTGTAAGAGAAACTTAAAATTTTAATTATGAGAAGGTTACAAATGAAAGCCAAATAGACTTGTTAACAAAGGGGGGTTTGAAACAAAAGAGTTGCTTCAAAAAGAAGGTTAACATCTAAGATCTCTAGATCGTGTCTCGCCCACCTCGAATGCGCCGAGCTAGTTACATGTCCTTGGCAGATATGGTAATCCTCTTTGCATGTATTGCAAGGAGGTTGGTGTCTTCAAAAAGCCCAACAAGGTAAGCCTCGGAGACTTCTTGCAATGCTTCAAGGGCAATCCCCTGTACACGGAACTCTGTTCTATATCGTTGGAGAATCTCCTTCATTGTGCGAGCGAAAGGGGCTCTTCTTATCAGCAACTCAGTGTTCCTCTTATAAAACTTGCTTTCCTTATTTATTATGATGCTTGCAATTGAGATTGGAGAATATGGGTTTGCCAAGATCCACTTGTAGTCAATCTTCTGTAGTATCCTAACAAGCCAAGCTCTCCTTCACCAACAAATTGCATAAAAGATGATAAATCGCGGAAAGGAGGGTTTGCTCTTAATGGAGGGTCAGCTGCATAGAGATGCCCATCAACCCAAAGATCTACATTTTTCTCCTTAGCTATCCTACGAGCTTGGACAGATTGTGCATCAGTAGGATGGGTTTTTTTAGAGCTGCCATACTCTTCACAAGAATACGAGTGTGTAAATCAACCTTCCGTTTTCTAGCTTCACAAGGGGCTACACACACACACACAGCTTGCAAAGGCTCCATAGCTATAAGCAGAGGAAGAAGCTAAAGCAGAGAGATTCTCAGAGGGGGAGAGAGAGAGAGAGAGAGAGTAAGAGAGACTATTAAAACTTTGCTGTTGGAAGTTTAACACGAATCCGTTTTTCTAAGTAGAAAATGATATTTTTGATATACAAATATACTAATATGGAGTTTCTCATCAATAAATTACATTTATGAGAAAATTTTAAAAAAATAATTTTTGGGGTCCCCATAATTTCGGGATCTCATGGATGTAGTGGTTCCTGACAGCAGTTAATTATGTTTATGGGGTTGTGGGAACTTGACAGTGAGTTATGGATGTACTGGCTCCTGACAGGCTTCTGACGTGACCCTTGAATTACAAGCTTTTTGGAGGTAAAATTTTATTTTCATCATACATATTGGTTGGGTGGTGTTTTTTCCACCTCAAAATGTAAAAAAATAAAAAATAAAAAAATTTCACTTTTTGGGGCCCACCTAAATACGAGAATGTTTTGCTGATGTGGAAGGGAGATATGGTGGGAGTTAATGAGAAAGGAGATTTCAAACTGACAAGAAAGATTTAATTTGTAGAGAGTGAAGATAAAAAATTCATACATATTGGTTGGGTGGTGTTTTTTCCACCTCAAAATATAAAAAAATAAAAAATAAATAAAAATTTTCACTTATTGGGACCCACCTAAATACGAGAATGTTTTGCTGATGTGGAAGGGAGATATGGTGGGAGTTAATGAGAAAGGAGATTTCAAACTGACAAGAAAGATTCAATTTGTAGAAAGTGGATAAAAAAATCAAAAAGTATGAGAAAAGTCAAAAAGTAAGAGAGAGTATGAGAATATTCCCTTTAAAAAGTGAAACTAGGGGGGTATGGCTGATGTGGTAAGGCAAAAAATAGGGGTCATCATAGCCTTTGTCTCCCTTAAGCCTAACCTTTTTAAGCTCTAATCCCTTAAAATTAGGAATCCTTTTAGGAGGCCCTTTTTGGGTCCAAAAAATTCCTAATGAATGGGAAGTAACATTGTACGCTAATGTAAGGAGGTCAGGTAAGTATTGTGAAGTGGGATCCTCTCACATATTAGAGCATACATAGGCTCTATGTTACTCTATGCGTGCATACATATAGATCATGCATAGAGTAAACCTTATTGCATTATTACTAGTATATTAAGCTTAATACTAACGTTTTAAATTTTTATAGATGTGGCCATCATGAGGATCATCACCAATGGACCAAGATCTGATATGTGAAGGGGCATCCTCTATTACACCTTGAACACACATAGTTGACAGTGATTTGCATAGTGTTTTTAAGACTCGTGCGGTTTGGAACCGGCTGACCTCTAGGTACGGGGTGGAGAAATTGAGTCGCTTAGGCTTATCCCCCGCCTTCTATGTGCCACACACTTTAGCTATCCCACAATCAGTAAATTCCATGCTTCCCACCACCTTCTCTACCCCACCCTTCCAATTTCCCTACTCCTTGTCCTTAATCTCCTCTTAGTTCTCAGTGCACTCTTATCCCCCGCCTTCTATGTGCCACACACTTTAGCTATCCCACAATCAGTAATTTCCATGCCTTCTCTACCCCACCCTTCCAATTTCCCTACTCCTTGTCCTTAATCTCCTCTTAGTTCTCAGTGCACTCTTATCCCATCTGTGGTGCCGTATCCCTAGCATGCGGCATTCTCACGATGCCACTCAAGTGGTGATATCTCGAGGGCTTCTCATAGCCATCATTGATCTAGTAGTGGTGGGGGAGGTGTGTGGGGAAGATGCTTTGGGGGAGGTGCACGGTCACATTCATCCATGGTGACAAATGACATGTCTGGGGAGGGTGGTATCCTTTACTATACCCTTAATGAGCAGGGGAGGCCTTTTATGGTGGATGACAAGGATGAAGGGTTTATTAGACCTTTCATCAATTAGTCAGCCAAATCTATAAAGGTTCCTTCAAATCATGGGGAGAGCAGAAGGATAGAGATTTCATGTATGTGGTGTAGTGCATGCATGAGCGGTTCCCAAACCCACCACACACGAATTTTTTTGATGAGTGGATGATGAATCACATAATAAATATCCTCAATAATCGAAGGTCTCGCATAAGGAGGTTTGCAAAATATGGTTCACAAATGCCTACAAATTACATAATTCAGGAGTGGAAGAAGGCAATGAAAGAAGCCAAGGAGGGTACTCCACACCCTCAACAAAAGGCGTTGTATGCGAGTCATCCTGTTAAAGTATGGTATGATGAAATATGAATCTAGAGGAAAGGCAGAACAGTAAGCACAATTTGTAAGGTTTTTTAATGTGATTTTTCACTAAGTTCAGTTTCTTTGTTGTCACTAAGTTCATATCTCATGCATGTTGTAATTTGTTATAGGAAAGGGTAGTAGGGCTCACACCAATGGCTCGGGAGAATAGGTACCACAAGCATCACAACAAAGTTCGAAATTAGGAGTGGCTCAAACATGAGGGAGTGGTCACCGATGCAAATATCCAACGAGCTGCTCAGCAATAACAGGGCAACCTAGTGAGTAGTTAAATTTTAATTTTAATGATTACCCAAGTGTATTAATTCTTATGTTGTTTTACTTGTGGCTAACTTTTCTACGTTGTTTCAGTATTGAATGTAGGAAGATGATGCTGAAAGTAGAAGTGATGATGAAGGTGGTGGCGCTCGCACCTGGTGAAGATGTAGGTGAGGAGAATGTCGATGAAGATGAAGATGATGCGTTAATTTAATCATCTTTATCTTTTTCATTTTTGGACATGAATAACTATTGTAATTTGCAATATAATCCATGACATTGTATTGAAGTTATTTTTTATGTTTTAAGGGATTGCATGTTTTAATTTTTTTTGATTAATTAGTGTTTAAATAATGTGATTTAAAAAAATGTGGGGACTCAATGGGAAAGAGATGTGGGGACATCTCTCCCCCATTATGTCCCCATTTTGTTTTGTAGATAGTCTGTGACTATAGCCTCGTGCAGCTATACATGCTACTATATGTGTGGCTATAGCCGCATGTATAGCTACGCAGACCTATAACTGCGTGAAGTTTTAAATTTTCACAACTCCAAACGCGATTGTGATCTTCATTTGTTATAGTATAGTTATTTATATATGGTATCCCAGAGACCCCATAACCCTTAGATTCCCAAATTCTAGTAATACCAGTAGTGTCAAATTTAAGGGAGTAATTTGTGTAACAACTGACTCTGATGGAGGAACCAGAGGATCAAATTGAACCTCTGGAAGTACTGTAAGTGCAGGTCAGCACAAGAGGGATTATTTTTCAATAGAAGGAAGCTTCAGTATATGATGAAGCAATTCCTATCATTCATCTGAATCTTGCAAGGAAAGATTTATTGAATGTGCTTAATCAATTGGGGCTTAATTAGTATATAGTGGAGGATCTGGTTGAATGTGCTTAATCAGTTGGGGCTTAATTAGTATATACTGGAGGATCTGGTGTCAACATTATATTTGATACTACATGTCAAAATATAAGCTTAATCAATTGGGGCTTCATTAGTATATACTGAAGCATTTCCTTTCATTCATGTGAAGCTTGCAAGAGGATAAGACATATCAAATGTGATTTTAAATGGAGGATCTAGTTTCCACATTATATTCGATACTACATGTCAAAAGCTGAGTGTAATCAATTGGGATGTAGCTCTGTTTGTCATAAAGGTGGTTTACCAATGCAAAGTTGTCATTTAGCTTGATCAGAGGGATAATCATGGAAGACTTTAGATTCTTCTTTCCAGTAGTAGCAATAGTAGTTCTCTGAGTGGAGGAAATCAAGGGGAAAAGTGACTTTTGGGGTAATCTCAAAAATTTCAAAATTTTAAGGATTTTTGAGCCACGAAAATGGTGGGACCATACCTACCCTAACCCCCCTACTTTTTGAAAGGGACAAGTGTAATTATTAGTACTGAAATTAGCCTATTCTCCCTCCCTACAACCTAGTCTCCCTTCCTATATTCAAAGGAGACCAAATGTGCACAATCCTCTATTCTTATTGGTCTGTTTGCTAATTACTTTCATTAGAAAAAGGCCCAATATGGTCATTTGTAAAAGGTGAAGTCAAAGGTCAAAATGGTATCACATGGTAAGTGCAAGGGAGCACATGTAGTGTGAGAATTTATGGACACATGGTTGGCACTATGGTGCACACATCTTGCGAGATGGCAGCTCAATGAGGGCTATATAATGATGTATTTGGATCAAGTCTAAGTAGTGACACTATGTGACATTTTGTGAGCATACCATTTTGTAGCATCTTGTTTACTTTTTTAATCACCTCTCATTAGTCTCCTTAATCATGTCTACAATTACTTGCTATGAGCCTCCCTATATCCATAATTTTTAATAGAGTGGCGGGGATTATTTCTTGTGTTTTTTTTTCCTCTAGTACTTATGCATGCATTATGCATAAAGCATTAAGCTTATGCATAGTGCATTGAACTTATTACATTATGCATTAAGCCTATTGCGTAATGTATTGATGCATTAAGCTTATGCTTAATGCATTACTTCATTAATGCATATATATAATGCATTAAGCTTATGCTTAATGTATTATTACATTATGTATTCATGTATTAAGCATAATGTGTTAATGCATTATTGCATAAGCTTTATGTATTTTTGCATTATGAAGTAAGCTTAATCCATTAATGGATTAAGCTTACGCATAATGACTTATGCTTAATGCTTTATGCATAATGGCTTATGCTTAAAGTATTAATGCGTCAATGCATTATGCATAATGCATTAATACATTATGCATGATGCATTAATGCATAAGCTTAATGCATTATGAATTAATGTATTAAGCTTAAGTCATTATTGCTTAATTTATATAGCTTAAACTTTACTCATCTTTTCCTTTTTGTGGCTAGGTCAAGGCAATCTTCTCCAAACTCCCTCAAAGTTGCTTCTAAAAAGGATAACGAGTAAGCCCTTGACCGAATTCTTTGTTATTTTTTACACCTTTGGATGTGTCCAAGATTATTTCTTGAGTTTTTTTACCTATGTATAATGCTTAAGCTTATGTATTATGCATTCGTATATAGTCATTATGCATAATTCATTAATGCATAAAGATTATGCTTAATTCATCTTTGCATAAGCTTAATGTGTTAATGCATTAAGAATATGCTTAATACATTAATGCATTAAGCATATGCTTAATACATTAATGCATTAAGCTTAATACATTATGCATTAATGCATTAAGCATAGCACATAATACGTTAAGCTTAATACATTATGCACTGTGTATTAAACATTAATGCATTATGTATTACTCATAATGCATTAACCTTATTGCATTGCACATTATGCAATAATGTATTAAGCATATGCTTAATGTATTTAACTTATGCATTATATATGAGCGATGTATACATATGTTTATGAGTAGAGCATGCATAGAGCATACACATAGCTTATAATGCATAAGCTTAATACATAAGCTTAATGAATTATGCATAAGATTACTAATGCATTAAGCTTAATGCAGTATGCATAAGCTTATGCATAAAGAAATATTGCATTAACTTATGCAGTATGCATAATACATAATGCACTAATGGTTAATACATAATGTTTTTAGCTTATGCATTTCGCAAATGTTTATGCATAGATCATAATGCATTAAGATTAATACATTATGCATTATGTAATAATCATTAATGCATTATGTATTATGCATGATGCATTAAGCTTATTACATTATTCAATATGTAATGATACATTAATCATATGCTTAATGCATTACGCTTAGTGCGTTAATGCTTAAGACATTACCTAATAATGCATTACTAAATGCATTACGCTTTAATGCATTAATGCTTAATACATTGTGCAATATGTATTAAGCATATACTTAATGCATTATGAGGTATGTATGCATATGTTTGCGTAGAGCATGCATAGAGTATACACATATCTCATATTGCATAAGATTAATACATACGTTAATGCAATAATGCTTTAAGCTTAATGCATTATGCATAAGCTTATGCATAAAGCAACATTGGATTAACTTATGTATTAAGCTTATACATTATGAGCTATGTATGCATAGAGCACAAACATGCTCTATGTAAGCTATGTATGCATATGTGAGCTAAGCATGCTCTATGTGAGCTATGTAATGTTTTTATGCATAAAGCTTTTTATGTAGTCTATGCTCTATTTGAGCTATGTTTTTATGCATATAGATGTGGCCATCACATGAGCATCATCACCAGGTGTGGCATCCTCTATTACACTTCCCATACTCATAGATGACCCAAATTTGCAACGTGTTTTTAAGGCATAGGTGACTTGGAATCAGCTAAACTCTAGGCATGGGACGATGCAATTGAGTCACTCGCACTTATCCCCTACCTTCTATGTGCCAAACACTTCAGCTATCCCGCATTCACTTGCTTCCATCCATCCCACTATCTTCCCTACTTCTCTCACTTCTACTTTTCCTACCCCTCACTCTTTCACTTCCCGTACTCCTTGTCCTCCATCTCCTCCTAGTGCTCAGTGCACTCCTATCATCCAATATGTGTGGTGCCATCTCCACAGCCTGCTGCTTGCATCCTCACGACACCACTCAGGTGGTGATAGCTTTTCAGGGCTTCTCAGAGCCATCGTCAGGAATCTAGTGGTGGGGGAGGTGGGTGTGGTGGATACTTTGGGAGAGGTACATGTTCACCTTCACCTATGGCGGCAAATAGTGTGCCTGGGAAGGGTGATATGATAATTTACTATACCCTTGATGAGAAGGGTGGGCTTTTATTGATGACATGAGATGGAGGGCTTATTATACCTTCCATCAAATAGTTAACCAAGCCTATAAAGATACCTTCAAACCATGGGGTGTAATCTCCAGAATAGATATAGATTTTCCAATCTACACTTATAATCTTCACAATAATAACTTACTATTTAATGTATGTGGCACAATGCATGCATGAGTGGTTTCCAGGGATTTCACTGACGTAAACGAGAACATGTGAACATGTTAATAACATATGTTAATAACACAAAAAATCTTGTGATCACATGTTATATTCACAAAGCTTTCACAAGGGCCTTAAAAATTTATCTTTGTCGGGTATAAAAAATCTTCTTAGGTGGCCACTGACCTGCTATTATGTGAAGATGGTAACATGAGAACATGTGAATAGCTTATTCCCATGTGTAGCCAAGCTTTTAAGGGGTTCCCAAATGGCAAGTGACCTGTTATTTTGTGAACAGTAACATAAGAACATGTGAATAACTTGTTCACATGTGTTATTTTCACAAAAAATCTTGTGATCACGTGAATATTAAATCCCTGGTGGTTTCCAAACCTACCACATATGCATTTTTTTGACGAGTGGGCAAGGAATCATATAATGAAGATCCTTAATAATAGGAGGTCTCGTGCAAGGAGGTGTGTGAAAGATGGTTCACAAATTCCCACCAATTGTACCATTAAGGAGTGGAAGAAGGCAAAGAAAGAAGCTAGGGAGGGTACTCAATACTCTCAGCACAAAAGGTGAAGCATACGAGTCAATTGAAGTATGATGCGATGAAGTATGGATCTAGAGGAAAGGCAGGTTGGCTCGCACGATGTATAAGTTTTCTCTTTGCCATTTTTCACTAAGTTTAGATCATTTATTGCTTCGTGAATTTCATATCTCATGCATGTTATAATTTGTTGTAGGCAAGGGTAGTAGGTCCACCCTCAATGGCTCGGGAAAATAGATACAACAAATATCACAATGAAGGCGAGGCTTGAGAGTGTGGCTCAATTGCGAGGGAGTTGTCACCGACGTAGATTTCCATTGAGATCAACAAGGCAACTTGGTGAGAGTAGTTGAACTTGAATTTTAATTATAACCCAACTTGTTTTACTTATGGCTAACATTTTTGCATTGTATCACTATGTAATGTAGAAAGACGATACTAAAAGTGGCGGTGATGTGATGAAGGTGGTGGTGCTCGGAGTGAAGATTTGAGAGAAAATAAAGATGATGCATTAATTTAATTAGTTTTTGATTCCTCATCTTTGTTCATTTTTGGACATAAAATCCTCGTGTAATTTGCAACGATGTATGTAATTTAAATTATAATCCATGACGTTGAATTGTAATTAGTTTTTATGTTTTAAGTGATTAAGTGTTTTCAAAAATGTGATTAAGTAATGTTTAAATAATGTGATTTAAAAACAAAATGGAAAAGAGATGTAGGGATATGTGTCCCCACATCTCTCCCCCATTCTGTCCCTACCATTTTGTTGTAGATAGTCCATGGCTATACATGCTGCTATAGGTGTAGCTATATACACAATTGCATGTGTCGGTTGTAGCCATGTGCTCATAATAACATGTATAGCCGCGTGATTTTTTTTTCCATGAGTGGATTCTTTTAAATTTGTGCAGCTATAGATAAGGTTGCGCTCTTTGTTTGTTATAGTGAGAGCTAAGTATAGAGTGTCTAGTGACTACACAGAATGAATACATGCATATACGTACACATCATATCCTACAAACGATGATAGATGAATGATAGTGTGATGAAAGAGTGAGAAATGATTGTGTGAGTGAGTGTGTATGTGTGTGTGTGTCAGGGATTTAATATTCACGTGATCACAAGATTTTTTGTGATAATAACACATGTGAACAAGTTATTCACATGTTCTCATGTTACTGTTCATAAAATAACAGGTCACTTGCCATTTGGGAACCCCTTAAAATCTTGGCTACACATGGGAATAAGCTATTCACATGTTCTCATGTTACCATCTTCACATAATAGCAGGTCAGTGGCCACCTAAGAAGATTTTTATGCCCGACAAAGATAATTTTTTAGGCCCTTGTGAAAGCTTTGTGAATATAACATGTGATCATAAGATTTTTTGTGTTATTAACATATGTTATTAACATGTTCACATGTTCTCGTTTACGTCAGTGAAATCCCTGGTGTGTGTGTGTGTGTGTGTGTGTGTGAGAGAGAGAGAGAGAGAGAGAGAGAGAGACGATATGTTATCTAAGTGTGATATATATATATATATATATGTGATGCGGTTGGGATTTCCATCCAGAGGGACTTGGTGCCCGAGATATGCTAGCCCACCCCAAATATATTGCATCTATATGGGGAGGAAGTGCTAGGAGAGGCAAGGCATGGACCCATGGTAGGCACCCTAGAAATGCACTCACGCACCGGGTAGGCACCTAGGCCTTTCCCGGGTGCCGGTGAGGTTTCGTGTGCCGAGTGCCCTAGGGGTTTCCCTCCCCACCTTGACGGAGTCGGGACCGAAAACGCCGACGGGACCGAAAACGGTGGAAAAATGGCCAACCGACGGGCGAGCCGTGCCGTGCCGACAGACTGAGACGCGACCGGGCCGGCGGATCATGGATGGAAGGCAAGACCCGAGACGAGGCGGAGAGAGCCGAGCCGGGCATGAACGCAAGTGACCGGTGAGACCCGCAAGGAAAACGCACGAGACGCGCTCGACGGGCCGATGGAGCTGAGTTATGAAGCATGGACCATGGTGAGCCGCGTGCGGCAAAGGCGTCGCCGGGGACCGACAGAATATATATATATATATATATATATATATATATAGAGAGAGAGAGAGAGAGAGAGAGAGAGAGAGAGAGAGAGAAGAAATGCAAGCTACATTAGTAAAATAATACAAATTCATTGAGTCACTTAAAGTGACACAATTTGAGTTACTAATAAGCAGCTAACAAAACGAAATTGTATTATAAAAGATTCACTTTTTATAAACGACATAAAAAGTGCTGCTCTAGAAAAGTCGCTATGTAATATGTTGAATATAATATTCAACATAAAAAGTGTTGCTATAGGAAAGTCCCTATGTAATATTTCGAATATAGTATTCTTATAGGCACTTTACACGTGGCCCTATATGTTGCTTCATGTGTCATTAGGCCCTCTATAACCTTGTAGTACTAATGTCTTTGTGTATACATACATGCATGTACATACATATATACATACATACATACATACATACATACATACATACATATATATACATATATATATATATAAATACATATATAAATATCTATGTATATATATTTACACACACACACATACATATGTATCTGTGTGTGTTTATGTGTCTTGGTGTTAGCATAATCACCAATAGGCAACCACTCGTAGGCATAAGTCTCATGGTAAAGCTTGAAACAACAAGTTGGGGTCGCGGTTGCTAAATCTTTTATATCAATAGTGCGAAATTTCTACATTGCATTGAAGCGATAACTTTATTTTTTGGGTGTTTTCTCCACATTTTCTCCCATGCTCATAAAGAAAAGTATCTTCGATGGCAAACCGATATTTTTAGGTGGCTCACAACTCTCTAGACTTCTAACATTTCACGTATACCCATTCCCTTTCATTCATGATCCATATTTTTCCAAGTTTCAGGTGGGGGAAGTATTCGTACACATGAGAAATGAATGTGCACATCAAGGATGGAATTCGAACTTACTACCTACCCAATTCGTACTGGGGCCAACATGCCGCATTCATAAGAATGCTAGCCTCTCTTGTTTTTTTATACCTAGTATAAGGATGAATTTTGACCAGTTGAGTCAGACTTCAAAATCACGGGTTTAATAATAGAAACAGTACCCATTTTTTCACATTTTACAATATTTCTTGACAACCACTTAAAATAAGTGGCTATATTTTTGACCAAAATGCCAAAACACACACGACGCTCTTTGAAAAACAAACTTGCTTATTATTATTGTTTGGATCGAGCATGCTAGGGGCGAAAACGTGCTCTAGCATTGTGAGAAGAAGTAGGGGGCACTTGTATGAAGGATGGTGTTCCAATGATGAAATTATCTTTCACAAGAGTGTAGAAAAAAGGAAAGAATTTCAAAAGAAAAGTAGGATTCTTTGATAGTACCCTCACACCAATGCAAGGGTGAAATGATCTCTTTCAAATGAAATAAACATATGTATGTTTATATGTGTACGTACACATGTTTAGATAAGTGTGTGTAATATATATATATACATATATATGTATGTATGTTTATATATACATATGCACATATATAATCTGGGGTGATCCTTCAAAATCTAGGGCTCGTGAATTACAAAATGATGAATAGGAAGTAGAAGGGTGGGTCGGTGATCTATGACTGATGACCCCAGGCAATGGAGGGGAATGGATGGCAAATCCATCCACGCACTATCCGTTCACCATGATAATAATGATCATCATCATTATGACAGTAGCCGCTAGTCCTGTTTGTTGCTACCTCGTACCTAGCAAAATATATTCCAATACAGCTTTGTGTGTGTGGCTTTCTACTGTTGGCGGTGGACACCCGGGTACACGCGGGATGGCGAGGGGCCTGTGGGAAGGAGGGATCGGGGGTTTTGGGAGATGGTGATGCTTTCTTTCAGAGATTCTTCCTCGGTTAACTCATCACCACGCAAGACCGATCATTGCCTTCATCCGCCCTTCTGTCCCCGACTCTCCCCTTCCCTCAGTTGCCTGTCCGGCCCTCCTTACAATTAGTTATAGTGGGTAGTTCTGATTACGGATCTGCTTTTATTCCGAATCGCACAAACGAAGGATCCCTGATATTTACCTTGTGTTTTTATCCCAAATTCATTCTAGTTAAGACAATAATTGCAGATCGATGTTTTCCAGCAAATTAAACATAGAATTGGTATTGCAAACTCCAACCGTGAAGCTTTCCCTGTACCTCCTCGTCCGCAGGATTTGCTGAGGATCATATTGCTTTCTCTTCCCGCACTTTCTTCAAATTAAGCTAAAAAAGAGTTTAAACCAAATCTAGGTTGTAATGAGTGCAGGATGTAGAACCACAGTTCAGAATACAGCTTTTTGTCTCATTCCATTCCTACTGGCACACATGAATTCTACCCGGGTATACTCACCCCATGTTATTCACCTACACATATCCGAGTACAACAAGGGAGTACTACCTTTTGAAATATTCGCCACTTTGTAGGCAGTGGACAAGTTGTGGGACTAACCCAACAATTAAGTTACTCTGCCTATTGGAGCGAACACAATGCATAGTTTTGGTAGAAGTAAGCGTCGCAAGTTGAATGGCAATCTTTGATATCCATAGCAACCATCGTCCAGAATCCAAAACGTGAACTTGAAAGCCAAGCATTGCACACTGTTGTCGTTGCAAGATTCACGAATAAAAGGGTGAAAATAAACGCAAAGACAATCGAACAATGACAGTCTATATGGTGTACAAATGGCAGCCTACACGTGAACACACCCTTCATATGAGGTGTCCAAAACAGCATTTCCAGATGAACAACACTTGAACCAAACACGAGATTACTTTCACCATTTCCTTACATGCAATAGAATTGAATGAAAAAACGTAAAATGAAAGAAACTGGAAAATGACCAAATTCAGGTGAGCCAACACTTTGCAAAATACAATTACTGCAGGCGCCTGTGTAGTACTAGGACATTATGTACGGCTTCCATCATATCTAGATTCTCTGCACCCTTTTATAAGAAAGAGAGACTTACGAGAACGTCCCGCTACAACAGACGAAACGACGGCTTTTCTACACTAGGCGCAAAAAAAAAAAAAAAAACAAGGAAACCTTGAAGAGGGAAAAAAGTGTAGTGATAAGGCTCCACGCAACGCTGCACTTGACAAGCACGACAATTTTCACTTCTAATTCCTGTTAGAATCACGATAGCTTGCCTGAGATTCGTCTCTGATCTTAAGCTGGAGCTTCTTCCTCCACGATGGAGATACATTAGACCGGGAGTTTTACTGGATTTAGGGTACAATATGCTTGCTCACGGGGGACGGAACTGTTACACCTTCTACTCGTTACATATTACAAATTTCAATGCCTGCCAAATTCCAATTTGTACCCTTATACAATTCATATCTAGCACTAGTCGTACTACGTTATATTCTCTCCCGCATTGATATCCCAATTATTATTATCGCCATTATATTCTCTTTGATCTTACACATTGATATCCCAATTATTATTATCGCCATTATATTCTCTTTGATCTCACACATCCATATCCCAATTATTTATATATAGGCTTGCTACCAGGCACTTATCTCAACTAGCTAGCTAGGCGCACACTTGGGCTATACCCTATCATCATATACTAATCATGCAGTTCCACAATGCAGTCGTGAAACAATTGCACAATCGCACTATTATATTAGCTACACTACAGTACTAATTTGGTTTCTAATATGAGTAGAAATCTATTGTGCATGGACGGGAAGTGACAAATATCTCTAGAGGCAATATCGTCGACGTACTTGAAGGCCATGGTAGAATATCTTCATAAAAACTGCAGCGTTAGATTGTCTCTTGTTGATTTATGATGGTTACGATGATGATGATACTGATAATTAACCATGGGATATCAACGCAGTACACTATTATTGATGTTGAGGGTAACTCTAAGGCCTCATTAATATCAAAGAGGAAACGAGGCCACGTGATGGTGGACAAGCACATCATGAGAGAAAGGATTCGGCGAGAGGACATGACTAACAAATTCGCAACACTCGAGTCCCTGTTGCCATGCAGATCGATTAAAGTAAGTAGAGTAATTATCAGGCATTTAATCAAGATGGGTTTATTCGAGCAGTAATCAGGCTTTTGCTGTCTCCATACAATTTCTGTGTATGCGTAAACAAGTAGCTGTGGTGTGCGCATTGAACCTGTCATGATAATCAATTTGATTTTTTTCTTACTGATGGTAATCAGTGGATCATTGTTTTGTGTACTCATTGAAGCGTGAAAGAACGGAAGTAGTGAATGATGCGATCGAGTTTGTGCTGGAGATGCAAGAGAAACTCAAACAGCTGCAACGACTACATGCTGCTGATCAGACTCGTAGACATAGTTCGACAAGTATGCTGCAGCTACAGCCCATTATGATCGATTGTCCAGTCGATGAAGCTTCAGAAATCACTAGCTATGGAATGACTAGTCAAGTTCACTGCAATAATACAAACAATATAATTATCCATGCTAGTGACCCCAAAAGCATTACTATTCCTCTTGCCTGCACATTATCCACGCATCTGCAGGATTTACCGAGCCCTAATCATGTCAAAAGTGGCAGCAAAGTAGCAGGCCAATTAAGCTGGTATGATAAGAACATAATTAAGGTCATTGTTCCAACCCATCAGATTTCGGATGGGATTATGATACAGATATCTTGCCCCATTCCGACATCACGGTTCCTCATCAATGTCATGACAGCAATCGACCAGCTTCGCCTACATGTCGTACATCTCAATTACTGCACAACAGCTTCGGAGCTACTTTGCATAATCGTAGCCAAGGTGATATGTATTGTACGAATCATTTATAAAGCAATAGCGATTTTGGTCCTCTTAATAGCTGGCACTTCCTCTTTCCTTTGAATATTCTGATAATCAAATACGTTATGTATGTGTACGCAGGTCCTACCAAGCCATGATTCTGCTACGAACATCACTGAGAGTCACATCATCTGCAGCCTAAAATGCGCTTTGGGACATAATAAAAACTACTGACCTCTCAACTAGATTACGGTGCTATGCACCGACTACTTATATATAGTCTCCCCTCATGAGTCAGAAGCTTAATATCTCAACGTAATGGATTGGTGTTATGGATGTCGCCGGCTTCCCTCCTACTTGACCTTGCAGGATATATATATATAGGTGCATGCTTTTGCAACAGTCGTTTACTGTTTTTATGAGTCTCCCCCTGCCTTACTGGTCCCAATCGCAAACATTATGTGTAAGTATGCCTTCTACACACCTATGTGTCTTCTCAATATAAATCTCCTTTTGCTCCAAACTACCACATGGCATACAACAAAAGAACGCATTGCAGGCCCCAATCTGTTGTGGATATGAGTTCTCAAAAGGCCAATTTAAGGTCCTGAGGAGTCTCATTTTCCTTTTTATATGTCCAGGTGTAATACAGAGACACGCGGCGTAACTGTGAGGCTCCAACTCACGAAAGCAAGAATTACTGCAGATACAGTACATTGTAATCTAAAGATGATAAAAGGAACAATTCATCCAGACTTGTTGAAGCCTCAAAATCAGATTCAATATCCATAATATATGAAGATAATATATATATATATATATATATATATGCAAAAGCGTGAAGTCCTTTTAAAATAAACAAAAGAACCAACATCACTATTGGGAAGAGCTGCCGGAACCTCAATTTCAATCACATTCTTGTGGGGAGTCAATTCTACCATCGGCGAGGGCTTATCAAGTTCGCCTTTCTTGCAAAGGACTTCTACAACCTCTGAGAAGCTATCTCACTCTCACTCGCATCCCTGCTAGACCTTAATCGCCACCGCAAGGTTGAAAACCTCCTCTTTCTAATTTATAGGGGTTAAGAACTTGAATACTTCTGGAATTAATCTTTGCCACTAACAGTCATTCAAAATTTCCTATTAATCTTGTTAGCCTTGGTCCACTTCTGCATATTGAGAATTGATCACAGTTCATGGCTCCTTATGTTTGTAATAGTTTTATAGAGCTCTCACATTAACAACGGCACCTGCTAGTCTCCCACGGTGTTTTTCCTTGACGTGATTTCTCTCTAAAAACATGCAGTACTGCATATATCACAAAATGTATCCAAGGTAAGCATTTAATCGTTGTAAAGACTGAATGATTTCTTCAGCAATTAATACACATATCCTAATCTGTGTGCACAGATGTGCACGTTTTTTTTACAAAATTGACGCACAAAAATAATTCTATAGAAATATAGAATATGTAGTGTTTCTTTCAATCCAAACGGGCGTATTCATCCTCACGGAGCCAAAAAGACATAACAATCGGAGAACTCTTTCCTTGATCGACCACTACGTGTAATCTAGCATGAACAATCAGCATGCATACGCCTTTGACCGTGAAATGGATGTACTGTGCTTCTGGGTCATAATGCTAAATAACTTTTTTTTTTATAACCTTACTAATCCTCAACAATATCTCCCAAGAGTCTATCAATGGATGGCATTCATCAAAGTCGGGGCGACGCTTTTTTTGGCTGTCGAATAAAGTAAACTAGGGGTGAAAACATAGAATATAATGGTTTGAAACCACATGGTTTTGTTGTTTGAAGGTATAGTGTAGTGGTAAGATGTTTCCAAATGTAACCCAAGGTCTAGAGTCCGAATCCTCTTTTGCACATAATATCTTGCTCCAAACTTTTCTAAGTCCCAAACCCAAATTCATCCTCATCCCATGATGTAAACTACGAAATAAACTAGGAAGTGCTGAGTAAACTAGGAAGTAAATTATGCCCGTTTCCTAAACTAGGAAGTAAACTATCCCAGTTTTTTGTACTTTACTTTACTCGCCCTAGTTTACTTTATCTGATGGCCAAAAAAAGGCATTGCGAGTTTGATCAATGCTATCCATTGATGCCACCTATACAAGGATCTTTAAGACCCCATGGGAGATAGTGCTAAGGCTTAGTAATGGAGCTAAATCGAAGCAAGGAATTAAACTATGGCAGCAAGAATGTCTATATTTATAATGAGTGCAAGATTATGAATTCCACTAAATCGAAGCAAGGAATTAAACTATGGCAGCAAGAATGTCTATATTTTATAATGAGGAGTGTCTCCAGATTATGAATTCCACTTATATTTAGCAAGAATGTCTATATTCATAGTAAGAAGTGTCCCAAAATTATGAATTAAACTTAAATTATTCCATGAAAAATATTACAACTCATAATGAAATATATGTATTCACAATAATTTGCACAAGAGTCATTGACAATCTATGTATTTAATATTTATGATTTGAATTATTCCAGATCTTATAAACATGAGATTAGCACTTATAATCATGCATTAATCTCACCTTTGATAAACTAGCTTCTCTGATACACCCAATGCCATATCTGATAGTTAGCATCATTTTTTCAAAAATTGATCATACATGCGTGTTCGCCATCCTCGAAAACCCTTAGGTATGCTAGGAATCGCTCCAATTCGAAAGCACTAAGCTACCATTGCATTTTTTTCCCAAAATAGCTACGTTTTGCAAATCGCCTATTGTCGACTACTGCGCGTGCGAATCGTGTCGATTGGGATGGCTGGTGGGTGCGCTTATGAGCTAGGGAGAGGCTCCAATTGGTGCTTTTCTCAATGGTTGAGTCTTTAAGGAGAAATAAAGACTCCAATGGAAGGGGGTAGAGAGAAGGAGATTACCTAACTAGCCAAAAATGGTGAAAAAGTGATAAAATGGGTCACTAATCAAGATTAGGGTATGTGATGATGAGCAAAGATTAAGCGTGAATCACTAAGAATAATGGTTCTATAAGAAGTAGTGTACATGATATAGCCCACAGGTTTATGAGAGTGATACACATGTAGATTTTATGTGTGTAGGTTATGCAAAGCCTTGTATAACTTGAATCAGGTACTTAGAGCATAGCCAAAAAAGATCGGGGAATATCTTGTTACCATCAGATTTTAGATATACAATGCATATTTTCAAGTATGTCAAAAAAACATATAGAGGGATCATGTTGTTAGTCACATTTATGTGTATGACTTGATTATCACTAGTGATAGTGTGTTGATATATATGATGTCAAGAGGCTTTTGAAGCTCAAGTTTGAGATGAAAGATTTGGGTGACATGTAGTATTTGTTGGGCATATATGTGGTGAGATCACCTCATGGCATTTTATTGTTACACAGATACAGTATGTTGTAGACATGTTGTCCAATTATGGTATAATAGGCTATAAGCCTATTTCACTGCCATTGGAGGAAAACACATATCGTTTTACAATCATAGGTGAGCTTTTGGAGGACCCCACTATGTACAGGCGCATAGTGGTATCTTGATCTATATGACCATTAATAGGCCAGACTTGAGCTATGTTGTTGGACTTGTGAATCAGTTTATGCAGGCCCCGAGGAAGCCATGCTTAGTGTATGTAGCTAGATGGCTTCTTACATACATAAAATCCATATTTGATTATGGAATTTTCTATGGGGTTGGCACAAAGATACTGCTACATGGGTACATAGATGCTCATTAGGCTGGTAGTGTCATAAACAAGAGATCTATTAGCGGCATTTTTTTTTTAGAAGTACTACCATCAGTTGGAGTGGCAAGAAATAGACGATAATTACCACCTCCCCTCAAGTGAATACTCCTAGCATACCTGGAACCTATACCAAGTTTCCCTCTTACTTGACACTCTCTCTCTTTGTGTCCAAGGCTACTACGAGTGCTCGTGACCTTGATTAAAGTGCTCACACATACATCTACCACATGGCCTACATCATCAGTGGGCGCTTCAGAGGTGGTTTTACTCTGTCGGGGCATGTTACATTGGGTTGTGGGTTTTCTCTCTCTCTCTCTCTCTCTCTCTCTCTCTCTCTCTCTCTCTCAGAGAAGATGATCTGACTCCACTTCCTTAGGAGCCTCCATGAAGTTTGCCGATGTCATTCCTTCTCCCCACTGGGTTTGTTGTAGCAGTCTCTTGCCATGTATCCTGGCTTTCCACATTTGTAGCAAGTGAAGGTCCTTCCTCTTACTCTGCCTCTTCCTCGTCCTCGTCCTCGAGAGAATCCTCCTGGGGTGAAGAATGCTTTTTCTTCTCCTGCTGTTGAGTCAAGCCATTCCTTCTCTTTGCCTCTGGTCTCTTACTCTAATAAAGCTCCTTCTATCTCGTGCAGCTTCAATTCAGGTACATTCTTTAGTGTTGCTACAATGTTTTCATATTCACCTTTGTCCACACTCTTCAGAAGCATTGCTAGTGCCTCATCATTTTCTACCTTTTTGCCAATAGCTGCCAGTTGTTGCTTAATGCTTTTATATTTGTTTAAGTGTGTGATTAAAGGTTCACTTTCTTTCATATCCAATTTATAGAATTGCATTAATAGATTTATCTTTGAATTTTTAGCTTGTGTGCCAAATAATTTATTGAGTTCATCCCATGCATCTTTTACCCATTGTATCCCTGTGATGTGATAAATGATTTCATCATTTAAACTGAGTGCGATAAGTCCCAATGCTTTTTCATTCCTGATCTTCCACTCATTTTTCCCTCTCACCTCTAGGCATTCATCTCTTCTGTCAACTAGCTCCCACAGATTTTTCCTCATGAGCAGATACATGGTTTTTGTCTGCCATGTGTAAAACTGCTCCCCATTAAATTTGGCTATTTCTTGTGCCGTACTCATGAAGATAATGTGAAGGTTATCTTATCTCTTGATCCAATTTCAAGATTTAAGGACAGTTTCTACCCTTTTGCAACTCAATCTGGTGTTTAGAAGATGATTACACAACAGATTTATCAGCATAAAATCACCAAAAACTACATTGAATCAAGGGTAACCAATTTGTACGGAATGGTTGGAGTATCAAACCATCTCCGAATTGCAATCTAAAGTTATAGGGATCTGTATCGCATACCTAATGGTTAATTTGAATCCTCAATTGCACCAAAAAATAGTGATTAGCATACTGATTAATCACTAATTAGCAAATTAATCCTCTGTTTTGTGTACAGAAAACAGAGTATGCGGGGAGCCCAGATTTGAGGCCTTAGAGTTCAAATGAGCTCAAATCCTTTCAAGTCCATCAATAGCAATTATTCTAGTAGAGGATTAAGCCAAGAAATACAAGATTTGACCAAACATTGAATGCTTAATCTCTATTTTACCAAGGTCACCTCTGTAGAGCTTGGATCTCACTGTAGGCTTGATCAAATCAAATTCTGTCTTCACCAGCTTGTAGAGCACCCTTGAAAACCCCTAGGGCCAAGAGGAATTAGAACCATTGCATCTACTGAAGCAGAGATTTCAATTTCTCCTCATAAAAATAGCACCTGCAAATTAGCAAATTTCTCCAGCTGTGTGCAGCACTTTGACCTTCTGTTTGGATGGACTGGAGCACAAGTGTGTTAGCTATGTTTGCCTAAAGTGGCTTGAGTAATTTGATGTATGATGGGAGATAGAGCTCCTCCACCAACTGGGGGTACAGAGGGTTTATTGAAAAAGAGGTAAAAATATTAATTATCTACTAATCCTAATTAGCCAGGTGATTAGCAAGATAATGGGCTCATAAATTGATGGATTCTAGGTTAGACTTTGATACCATGTTAAAATTACATTAATGTGATGAGCTATGGTGGATAAAATGCTAGAATCAATATCATTTAATAAAGAGATTAGATGATAATGAAGACATGATTAGTGAGAAATTAATTGATAGCTTAATTTAGGCATGGATAATCAAAAACCAGCAAATTCTCATTAGTCCAATGCCTCAATTTATAGGGTTTACATCCAAGCATCCAATTCCACTGATTTCTGCTTGATTCTCTCCACCTCTCCCCCAGAATATATCCACACCTCCTAAATCTCCTCATGCTACCCTTTATTCTCTCCCAGTAGATACTTCTCACCTTTTCACAGCTTCTCTCACATTTATAGATTCTCTTTTACAGCCTCTTGCTAAGGGCTTGTTTCCACACACACCCTATTCACTTGTATATTTCAACACAATTGAATGGTTAAAATACTTGTTGGAAAGTATTTCTCAGCCAGTGTAACAACCTCGATGGAGTTTAATCGTATTGCTTCCAATGTGTCTCTACTAATCTCTTTCCTTGATATCCAACGTACCACTACACCAATTTTATAAATTGTTGCTCTAATGTCATCATTGAGGCAATCCTTGATGGCTATAGGAAGCATGAATTGCAATAATTTGTGCCAATCATGACTCTTCAAGCCACTAAGCTCATCGTCCTTTGTAAATGCTCCCTTCAAGCAATGCATGCATCCTGTAGGGGTATGAAACTCACTAGTAATGCACTTCTTTTTACGCCGTTGCTCATCCTTTGTCATGACCCAAGGTGCTTTTGGTAGCTTCACCTTTCCATCTGCTCTATTTTGGGCCCATAAGTGGTGCATGCGTTGAACCTCTTGTAAATCATCTCGTTGTGCCTTGCTCTCCTTTGCTCCTATGATGGTTTTTGTTTTGTAGGTCCTCTATGCATAGAGCTTAATGCACATGCGTAGAGCTCCAATCATAGAGCTTAATCTATACATTAAGCTCTATTCATAAAGCTTAATGCATAGATTAAGCTCTATGCATGCATTCATAATGCATAGAGATATATGCATAGATTAAGCTCTATGCATAGATCTATATGCATGCATTCAGCTCTATCTATGCATGCATTAAGCTCTATTCATAGAGCTTAATTCATGCATAGATCTTAATCTATGCATGCATGCTTAATGCATAGTGCTGGGATATGGTTTAGTTTAGGATAGCATGGCTTGCATAGTGCTTTATGCAAAAGCCTCATGCATAAGCTTTATGTATAAGGCCTCATGCATAAGCTTTTGTATGTATGCATTACTAATCCTTTTCTCACCCTTTTGTTGGTTTTGTAGGTCCTCTAATCCTCTCTTTCAACATCACGAAAAAAAGGTAAGTGCTTTTCTATCTTTCCTCTCTTTCCTCTATTATTATTACACCCTTGGTGGGTGGGGATTTGTTTTATAGATTTACGCATAAGCATTATGCATAATGCTTTATGCATAAGCCTCATGCATAGCTTTATGCATAAGGCCTCCTGCATAAGCTTTATGCATAAGGCCTTATGCATAGTGCTTTATGCATAAGCCTCATGCATAGCTTTATGCATAAGCCTCATGCATAGCTTTATATATAATGAATGTTGAGGGATAATTCATGTGTATGCTCTTATTAAAGTGTCCATGTGGGCTTTGTTATGTGTGTGTAGAAACATGTCTCGCACTCCTGATGAGACACCGGCTTACTCTCCATCCTTCTCTCCATATGCCATGTCGACTGACCAGTTCATGGGTTTTTTAATACAAACCATGCCCAAGAAAAGAGCGATGGCACAACAATATTTTGGGAGAGGGGCAGGCACTTCGGCCGCGCACCATCAGGCACCACCACCGCTAACCCTAGTTCATCTATAGAAACCCCACAAAGAGCCGCTACTAGAACCCCTCCCTCAGGTCACTCGTCCACTCGCAAAAGAGCACAACACTCAAGTAGTGGAGGTGGAGGCGGTTGTTGTCCAAGTGGGGGCACGGATTGGTCTATGCCCCCACGTGAGCATCCTTCCCTATCTAGCGCCAGAAGCACTCCACGCTCGCGAGATCATGCGACATTTCGACACACAGCCCACATCCGCCGGTGGAGAAAAATTTTACACAATTGTCAATGGCAATGTGGTTTTAGATAATGTCAGGCAAGAGATGAAGAGCCGCATCTGTGAGCTTTGCCACATTGTCTTTGCAAATGACTTTATGAATTTATGGCCAAAGTTGGATAAAGACAAGAAAGATAGAGTCATAAATCAAATCAAGGATGAGTACAAGCCGGCCGGCGGTAGTGATGTCGTCCCCATAAGGTGGATAAAGGACCACATGATGGACGTCATGAAACATTGGCGGGGGAGATGTGACTAGGAGAGTGAAGGCAGGGGGTAAGAAGCCTTGGTACATGAGCACCGAGAATTGGAATGAGGAGAGGCAAAAGTATGCTCGAAATCCTCAACGCTACAAGCAACAAGAGGATGACTGAATGGAGAGCGTAGGAAGCTCTCACCTTGGAAGCAGCGGGGTTGGGACGCATTCCATGTCTACTTTGTAAGTATCAACATTTATCTTGTATGTCTCATTTGATGTTATGTCTACTTTGTAAGAATCAACACTTATCTTGTTGTTTTGGTACTTTTAGAATCAAATGGTTGGTCGGCCAGCAACGAGAGAAGAGGAGGACATTGCTCGCCGTAACACATACTTTCTTTTAGAGCGAGAAGGTGCCAACCTCAATTGGGGGCACATTGTAGATATGGTAAGTGCGACAAGCCTTAACCTTATGATTTGTATACTTGCTTTGCCTTGTATGTTAGATCATTGATTTAGTATACCAAAAAGAAGCATCTTGTATGGTTTTTATAGGGACCAATGCCTGATCCTGAGTAAGGGCTCCGCATAGAGTGGCATTGCCCATGTCTTTCCCCTTGTACATACACATTTTGGTTAGCTCACATCTTTGTTTGAGCTTGTATAGATTATATGTAAAATTTGGCTTATCTCGTTAGAGCTTGATATGTAAATTTCAATTTTGGCTTATCTCATCAGAGCTTGATATGTAAATTTCAAATCTTGCAATATAATTTGGCCATTGTTTGCACTTGTGTGAATTGTGTACCTACTTTGTAATGTCAAAAACGTTATGACACTCTCTCTAACTTTTTCAATAGATTCGTTTCGTTCTTCACATCAGAGTACAGTTGCCTTTAGTACTCTATAAATTTGGCATAATGGTGCATCTAGCTACAAGTCTGCAGAGCTGGATGCACCATTATGCCAAAAAAAATTAATAACTACACGCGTCGAAAGTTTCTTGCATCCGTCGAAAATAGTGTCGAAAGTTTCCTGCATCTGTCTCAAAAACAGCGTCGAGAGTTTCATGCATCCGTCAAAAATAGCATCGAAATGATAGTCAAAATAAGTGTCGAAATATCAGTCAAAAGAGTGGTGGAAATAACAGTCAAAATAGTAGTCAAAATATCAGTCGAGATAGTCGTCAAAAACACCGTCGAAAAATGTGTGGTAAAATTACTTTTTTTGACGCTTATTTCGGTGCTTATTTTGACGTTTCTATTTTAACGCTTTTTTCGACGGGTATTTTGACGTTTAGGGGATTTTAAGCTTAGTTCTAAAGCATCAAAAAAAGCGTGGATAATGGCTCCACCTCTTGTAGTGTATGCAAGGGGATGCGGCTACCATGTAAGTAAAGATGTTTTTCTCAGATATAGAATGTTGAATACTAAATTTCTTACATATAAGCTATATTAAAGATTTTTTATTGGGTTGCAGTATAAAGTGCATAATTCAATGTGGTCAGAAGGTCGACATTTTTGCACTCAACGCGTGGACTCCAAGAGAATCACATATGAATTTGTTGTAATAGCAAGTTTTGACCAAGAAAGGCGAGCTATTAAGAAAGAGATAATAATATTATGATAGAGAAACCTGAATATTGTGGAACAATTCAAGATATCTTAGAGATTGGATTTAGAGCTTTTAAAGTGTTCATCTTTAATATTAAGTGGTTCAAAGTGGTATATAGAGGAAGCATCTAAGCGGATTTTTTACAATTGACTCAACTAAATTATGGAAAGATTCAAGAGATACGTACATTCTACCACAACATTGTGAACATGTTTACACTTGATTTTCAATTTTGATGAATCTATAGATAGAAGGAAGGCATTGTATATATTTCTTATAAACATTTTGTGGTTCTTTCTTTTAGGTTATGTTTTATCCAGACCAAAGAGATCCTAATTGGTGGTATGTAATACAAGTTGCTCCTCAATCTAAACATATATTTCAAAATCAAGATGTTGAAGAAGAAATGCATGGTGGATAATCAATGGAAAATGCAACTAATAATCAATATGACAACCATGAGGACCATGATGATAATACCTCTACATCGTCGAAATGATCATCAAAATAATCATTGCAAAGAGGCGTCAAAATAACATTCGAAAACCGCGTCGAAATGAAAGTTGGAAAGTAAATTTTTTTATTTTTTATTTTGGATTTTTTACAAAAATTAAGTGCAAAAAAAAGATAACATTAACAAAAACCATGTATTTCTTGGCAAATAAAATTAAAATAAGATGTTATAGCTCATCATTGACTCTCTCATCCTCAGGTAGATCCATGGCTCCGAATACATCTATTTTCCAGAAATACCTCTCCATCCGCATCTTCATCAATAGGTGTAGCCTCCGTATCCTCCTCGTAGACAACCTTCTTCAAAGTTTTTGGGTATCAGGCCTCTAATCTAGGCCCACATATAGGGCATGCATTATAAATGAATATTGAAAGCCCTACCAAACATGCTAATCATTGTGATGAGATATACAAATAATTTTAAAAAATGCTAAAATTATGAAATATTAGAATAATCAACTTACCAAAGCACTCTCCATAGCTCGGCTAATCATGCATGGTCCACATAAGTATTCCTCACATTGTTGCAGCCCGAGCAATCATCCATGGTCCACATAAGTATTCCTCGCACTGTTGGAGCCCTTGCTCCAAACTGCTTAGATGCATCATGAACTTGGATACCATCCCATAACATGTGTAGTTCATCAACTAATGGAGCCAAGTAGACGTCCCAATCCTTAACCTTGTAATTCCCTGGAACTATCAAGGAAAGTAAAAGATGCCTCTTCTTTATTTTGCTAACCATGGTGACAGGTTATAATTCACTAGGTAAACGGGCCATGTACTCCATGATGAACTTTGTAAGCCAAATGGATTCACTCCATCCATTGCTAGTCCGAGAAAAATATGACAAGGATCTTCCCCAAAGTCAACCCACTTCTCTTCAATATGCCTCCATGCTAAAGAATCAGCCTGGGCACATGCAGATCTGGTATTTTGATGCCAAGTCATTAAAGATGCAATGGATTTTCATTTGAACATTGTCTGAATACGTGGAATGATGGGGAAGTGTCCTAAGACTTTAACACGAACCCTTTGACGTTGGACATCTGGCCTATATCTCGATGAACCACACTATTGACACTCATGAAGAGTGGCGTACTCATGCCGAAAGAGAATACAATTATCCAGACAAGCATGGTGTGTGTTATAGGCCATCCCTATGGAGTGCAACATTTATTTTTCTCATGCACAATCCTAAGGCATCTCATTATCTTTTGGTAGACTTTGATCCTTTAATAACCTATTACATATAACAGAATGAATAGTAAAAGAGAAATACAAGACAGTCATGCAAACATGTGAAACCTAGAGAGGAAAAGGGGTATATACCCCATAAGTTTTGAAACGCTCGTATCAGACCACCCATATATTGATAGCAAGTTCAATATAGAGAGGCAAGTGCAGAGAACTAAAACATGTGCTCCATGGTAAAGTGGTAGATGGGTAAGCCTAGGTAGCTATTTCTCCTCTCGTGAAGCCTAGGTAGCTATTTCTCCATGGTAAAGTGGTAGATGGGTAAGCCTAGGTAGCTATTTCTCTACACATCGTCTGATGTCTTCTACTTCATGATTGTCTACTCCGTGGCTTGTGTCGTGCAAGGCATCTCTCATGTTGGCCATGTCATTTTCTAGAACTTAATCTGAGTCTGTAAAAGCTTGCTTGTGTTCCAATCCCATCAAGGCTACCTCTTTTCTTGCTCTTTTTCTCCGCTCACATTGGATATCCACCAGTTCATTGTTGTCGAGGCAAACATTGAGACCATTAAGTAGATGTTGCAAGTGCTCTATTGGAAATACACCCCATTTTTTGGAATGATCGTGTTGCAAATTCTTCAATGTCATCGGGAGACTTGGTACTTGCAATGACTGCATGGGCACAGCGTTTTCTCCTCTAAATTGACAAAATTTGAAAGGTTCATATCACTCACGGGCTCCATGTCACATGTTGAATACGCATGTGAATTTGGGTCCAAATCAGGGAGAGGTGGAGCTTCTCTTATACTTCATACATGGCCTAGTCGGTATATTCTTGTTTTTATGGAAAGGTGTTGGGCCATCAAAAAATTCAAAATTTGAATGTGAAAAGGAATAAAAAAATGAACTTAAGTGGCCATCAAAATAGCCATCGGAATACGTGTCAAAATAAATGTCAAAATAACCATCAAAATAACCGACAAAAATATCTATTGACATGCATTTTGACGCTTATTATACGATAGTTATTTCGACACCTATTTCAATGCTCTAGATTTTTAACAGAACCGCGGTGCCTCACTATTAGCATTTTCAAAAACCATATCATTTTTTCCCTCTTCAAAAAATTGAAGGTTCTCTTCTCTTCCTTCTCACATCCACTACTTGTTTGAGTTCATTTTTGTGTGTGTGTCTCTAATATGAAACTTCTCTAATTGTATGTTTGTTTTGCAGCTTTTGATTTGCTGAGATTTAAGGTAGTCTTCCCAATCTCTATTAATGGTGTGATTTTCTTGTTTCTTTTCTTGTGTTGTGTGTATTTTCAGGTTTTCCTATCTTTACACAATCTCTTCACTTCTAGGTATACACTGTAAACCCTTGCTGCTTTTATTATTTTCTTTCCTTTTTTTACTTGTATACAAGAGGCCCCGAGATGGGGAGATGGGTAGATAAAGCATGTTGTATATGGTTGTTTCCTTGTATAGATTTTATGCAAGAAGCTCATGCATAGAGCTTGCATAGGCTTCATGCAAGCTCTCTGCATAGGCTTCTTGGAAGCTTGCATAAAGCTTATGCATAGAGCATGAATTGAGCCTGCATGGGCTTCTTGCATAAGCCCTTATGGTTTAGGGTTTATGAAATAGGATTAGGATTTAGGCTTATCCATAATCCCTTATGCACAGCCTTTATGCATATAGGCTTATGCGCATAAGCCCTTATGTAGCAATAGGCTTATGCATAAGCTTATGGATAAACCCTTATGCATAGGCTTCTTGTTGCATTAGTCCTTATGCATAGGCTTCTTGCATAAGCCCTTATGGTTTAGGGTTTTTGCATAAGGGCTTAGAGTTTAGGCTTATGCATAAGCCCTTATACTACATAGCCTTTATGCACATAGGCTTATGCATAAGCCTTATGCATTAGCACTTCTACATTAGCCTTATGGATAAGCCCTTATGCATTAGCACTTCTACATTAGCCTTATGCATAAGCCCTTATGGTTTAGGGCTTATGCAGCAAGGCTTATGCATTAGCCCTTATGCATGGCCTTTATGTACATAGGCTTATACATAAGCCCTTATGCAATAGGCTTATGGATAAGCCCTTATGCATTAGCCCTTATGCAATAGGCTTATGGATAAGCCTTTATGCATTAGCACTTATGCATTATACTTATGCAATAGGCTTATGGATAAGCCTTTATGCATTAGCGCTTATGCACATAGGCTTATCCATAAGCCCTTATGCAATAGGCTTATGCACAAGCCTTATGCATAGGCTTATGGTTTAGGCTTATGCATAGCCTTTATGCACACATAGGCTTATGCATAGGCTTATGGATAAGTCCTTATGGTTTAGGATTTATGCATTAAGCTTAGGGTTTAGGCTTATGCAATAGGCTTATGTATAAGCCCTTATGGATTCGCCTTATGCATAGGCCTATGCATAAGCCCTTATACAATAGGCTTAGGCATAAGCCTTATGCATAGGTTTATGGATAAGCCCTTATGCAATAGGCTTACGCATAAGCCTTATGCATAGGCTTAGGATTTAGGGTTTATGCAACAGGCATAGGATTTAGGCTTATGCAACTAATCACTTTTTCTCCATCTTATGTTTTGTAGGTCTTGCATTGTCAAGGTTTAAAGCTCTCTTATTCATGAAACCTCATGTTTTTTAC
This sequence comes from Cibotium barometz, assembly GCF_041138505.1. NCBI lineage: Eukaryota > Viridiplantae > Streptophyta > Polypodiopsida > Cyatheales > Cibotiaceae > Cibotium > Cibotium barometz. Next base: position 39,826,624 of record NC_141079.1, on the reverse strand, counting down.
AATTTTATGCCAGGTGCACATGTATTGTTGACATTGGGTGTATGTACATATACTCCAGTTAGATCTGGTTACCTACAAATTGTGCTGAAGTACCACTGCCAGTAGTAGTCATATAGAAGAAACTGTTGTGTTACAGGTTGCATACAAAAATTGTCTGTTTGTAGGTTTATAATTGTTGCAAGAAATCATGTTTGGTGGACTCAATCAGATTGTTAGTGAGAAGCTGGACAAGAACAACTTCCATGCTTGGAAGTTTAGAATGACCAATTTCCTAATGGTGGGTAAAGGTTTTTGGGACAATGTTGAAGGAGATAATGAGGAGCCTCCAAGATTGTCTGAAGAGAATGCCACTCAAGTAGATATAAAGGTATTCAAGGATTGGAATCAGAGTTCAAGCAAAGTCATGTATTGGCTTTCAACCAAGTGTCACAAATATGATGATAGGACACATACATGATGCCAACACTCCAGTAGTTGTGTTGTAGAATCTGGTGGAGATGTTCCAGGCCAATATAAAGGCAATGAAATTGTAGCTAAAGCAAGAGCTGCATATTGTAGAAAAGAAAAGCATGTCTATCAAATGAGTATGCTTTAAAGATCAAGGGCATTATTCTTGAGTCCCTTGGGTCCATCGATGTATTGGTGGAAGATGATGATTTGGTGAGTGTCTATTTGAATGGGCTTGGCAAAGAGTACAAGACATTCAAGACCTCCATTGCAGTCAAAGAGAATGTTTCAAACTTTTGGAACATGGAGTCTATGCTAATAATAGAAGAAAAGTCACTAGGTGAGTACTCTTCTTCATAAAGCAAGAACATGGAGTCTATGCTAATAATAGAAGAAAAGTCACTAGGTGAGTACTCTTCTTCATAAAGCAAGAACACATTGGAGCCATGCCTTCTACGTTCAGGTAGAGGTAGAGGTAGAGGTTGTGGAGACCAAGACCAAAGTGGTGGCCAGCAAAAGAAATCAGAATTCTCGACAACAATAGTCGAATGATTCGCAACAGCAATCATATAGAGGTGGAAGAGGTCAGTCTAGAGGCAGGGAAGCCAAAGAGGCTGAGTTGGTTGTTGGCAAAGAAATCAGTGTGCAAATAGCATAGAGTGCTATTACTATGTCAAACCAGGACACATGGCAAAGGACTTCTATAAAAAGCAAAATGACATTAAAAATGGAAAGTTGCAGCAAGGTAACTATGCATCATCTAGTAAATAGGGTGGTGATGACAGAAGTGAGCAGCTGTTTGTGATATGCAGCACATGCTCAGCTCCAAGGGATGTTTCAAGATCACAAGGTATATGGTGTGTAGATTTTGGCACCTCTAACCACATGACCAATCATGCTTTATGGTTTAGAGACATGCAGAAATTGAAAAAACCAAGTTATGTAGAAACAGGTGATGATACTGCATATCCCATTGCACATGTTTGTAGTGTGTCATTGTCTATGTAAGATGGAAAAACGAAGTACTTCGCAGATGTTCTTCATGTTCCAAATATTACAAAGAACCTGGTTTCTATTGGACAAATGGTTAAGCAAGGTCTGCAAAGTGAGGTTTAATCCTTAAGGATGTTTTGTGGAAGACTTAAAAAATCAATATCACTTGGTTGTAAAGGGTAACAAAAATGGCAAAATGAATATCCTCAAGGATGTTTTGTGGAAGAATTCAAAAGTCAGTGTCGCTTAGTTGCCAAAGGGTAACAGAAATGGAAGGATGTTTACTTTGGATGTGAACATGCCTGAGATAAAGGCAACCATGTTTACACATGGAATAGATGTCATTGTAGATATTGACATATGGCACAAGCGCATTGGTCATGTGAATATACAGTGAGAATTGAAGTCTATGCAGGCCCAAAATATAGTTGCAGGTTTGCCAAAGTTTAAGGTTGATGGTATGTTCATGGTATGCATAAAGTATGGCACAAGCGCATTGGTCATGTGAATTACAATGAGAGTTGAAGTCTATGTGCAAGCCCAAAATATAGTTGCAGGTTTCCCAAAGTTTAAGGTTAATGGTATGCTCATGGTATGCATAAAGTATGTGAAGCATGCTAGCTTGGTAAGGAGTCCAAACATGCTTTCCCAGATGAAAAGCATGTGAGTGCAAGGCCATTAGAGATGTCATACATTCAGATGTATGGGGAATGGATTGCAACAATTGCAGGTTACAGGTATTGTAAGATTCCTCCCCAGCCTCTCAAGATGTCCAACATCTTCCCCTGTAATCAATCCCCTCTTCAGAAATATAAAAGATCTTGTCTCTGCCTATTTTGACATAGAGAGAGAAAATATTCTAGAGAGAGAATATTCAAATTTTGAATATTTTTAGATAGAAAAATTTCTCATGTTATTAGAATGAATTCCCCTGAAACAGAAATTCAAAAAGAACTTTCCAATGTGCAATTGGAATTTATTGGAAATGGGTATAAAGGACCTTAGCCTAAGGGTCTAGATTTTCAGAAATTTTTGGATTATGGTCCAATTAAGGTTCCTATGGGCCAATAGCATCAATCCATGTGTAGGGAGGAGATAAATCCAATTTGTAAAAGAAGATACCCAAAAATGAGTAAATGCTCACATAATGATGAAGAGTTGACTATGTACAAGGTTTATTAGTAAGAAACTATGAGCAATATCAAAAATATGAGATATTTTGGGTATCCAAAAATGAGTAAATGCTCACATAAGATGAAGAGTTGAAAATGTACAAGGTTTATTAGTAAAAAACTATGAGCAATATTAAAAATATGAGATATTTTGGGTATCCAAAAATGAGTAAATGCTCACACAAGATGAAGAGTTGAAAATGTACAAGGTTTATTAGTACAAAACTATGAGCAATATTAAAAATATGAGATATTTTGGGTATCCAAAAATGAGTAAATGCTCACACAAGATGAAGAGTTGAAAATGTACAAGGTTTATTAGTAAAAAACTATGAGCAATATTAAAAATATGAGATATTTTGGGTATAATGATTCCATTTTGACACATGTAAGGAAGGGGAGTCCATTAAAGGAGGTGCATATTTCACATGCTTGAATGAGTTTTAAACTCAAAAATAATGTGATATTTTTATCTCTCCTCTCTCTTGAACCAAACCAAATCAAAATGGAACCAAACCGAATCAAAAAGTAACCAAACTAGGTCCAAATCTAGTCCAAATTCAACCAAACTGAATTTGGAAAATTCTAGAATTCAGTTAGCCTTGGTTAGAGCTTCCCTCTCCTATAAATAGAACATGAGTCCTTTGAAAAAAATAGAAGAATTTTACTATACTAGAGTTATGCTGGAATAATGCTAATTTCTACTATTCTCTAAAATTCTCTCCAAATTCAAGAAATTGGAGCTTCCCTCTTTCTTCAATCCCCATTGGTGGCTCCATCAACATACTTAACCAATTGATTGGTTGGGGGCCTCTACCGTGAACAAAGAATTAAGCAATTTGTAAGGTAAATGGTGAATTTTGATCTTTTCTATAATTTCTCAATGCTTCTCTCTTCCAACCCCTCTCAAGCTTAAGAAGCTTAATTGGAATGGTTTTTGAATGCTATTGAAGTTAATTAATGAATTGTAGTGAAGAGTTACATAATTTGATGAATGCTATTGAAGTTAATTGATTAATGATAGTTAAGAATTACATAAATTTCCATTTATGCTTAATTCAAATGGTTTTTATGTAATTTCTCTCTCTCACTCAAGAATGGGTCTAATGTAAGATTCCTCCCCCAAGCCTTCAAGGTATGCAGGAGTAAGAATCTCCCATTCTGATCTTATAATTATTCCCTCTCTAAAATAAAAGAAAGATTCTGTTTAAAAAAGGAAGACCCTTTCCCTTTCTCAGGAGTCCCAACTGTTTTAAGGATTCAGAACAATGAGTTCAGAAGTGAAAATCGGTGTTTTGGATAGCAAGGTTTTGGTCTTCATTCGAGTACGGCCCAAAAGAAGTTCTTTATCTCTTACGAAGTATAAGAAATTATCCCCTAGATATTGTGGGCCTTATCTGAATTCAAAGAAAGTAGGTGACTTAGCCTACGAGCTTCTTTTATCTCCTCATCTCAAAGTTCATAATGTATCTCATGTAAGCCTTCTATAGAAATATGTGCCAAAACCAAATCATGGTAAGACGGTAAAACTTCAGTGGCAAGATACCCCGTTGGCTTCTAGGTTACGCTAGTTCCTTCTTTATATAAGTCGTAGCTCTTACTTGTCGCTCGCAGTAATCTTACTTCCATCGATCTCCTTTCTTTCTTAATCTCCTTTATGCCAGGAATTGGTTTTATCCATGATGATTTCTCACCTTCAAGACGCAAGTGAGTTTGTGAAGAAGGATTTTATAGAACTGTATGAGCACTCACTTTTCCCTCACTTGGGAACTTCTGTAGCTCAAACCAAATGGCGGACCTATCAAGACATAACTAGGGTAACACCGTGGGGTCAACAGCACTTTCGTAACAATGTTCGCTTGGCTATGGTTATTGAAGCTTTGGGTTTGGGACCCCGATACTACTGCGTGATGAGATCAAGGCATGTTGGGTTTTCTGAGCGGGTCTTCTTACTGGCGTGTTTTCTTCCTCATCAAAAGATATGCCTTTATCCCGTTTTTGGCTTGCTTCTCTCAGAGGTCCTTTTAATAGGTCACCTCATACCAGTGAGATAGGTGCTGCAATAACCGACCGAATTATTCCCATAGATGAATTACCTTATACGTGTGCAGCTTGTGAGTGCTGCTTTTGTGACCATATGATGGACGGGCTTATGGAAGTGTAAAAACTTCTTCTATCTTTAGTGTATATGTTCCAAGAATGAATAAAGTTGAAATCTTTGTTCTTGTCTTGAGTCTTGCTCTCTTTGAGACTTTTCTTGGTGGTTAATCTTAATTAAAAATTTTCTCTCAGTCTCATATTCGTGCATCTTGCGAAATTACCCCCAATTTGCGAGATGAGAGCATCTCGCATTTTTCAAGTGGGAGAGAATGTAAGATTCCTCCCCAGCCTCTCAAGATGTCCAGCATCTTCCCCTGTAATCAATCCCCTCTTCAGAAATATAAAAGATCTTGTCTTTGCCTATTTTGACATAGAGAGAGAAAATATTCTAGAGAGATAATATTCAGATTTTGAATATTTTCAGATAGAAAAATTTCTCATATTATTAAAATGAATTTCCCTGAAACAGAAATTCAAAAAGAACTTTCCAATGTGCAATTGGAATTTATTGGAAATGGGTATAAAGGACCTTAGCCTAAGGGTCTAGATTTTCAGAAATTTTTGGATTATGGTCCAATTAAGGTTCCTATGGGCCAATAGCATCATTCCACGTGTAGGGAGGAGATAAATCTAATTTGTAAAAGAAGATACCCAAAAATGAGTAAATGCTCACATAAGATGAAGAGTTGACTATGTACAAGGTTTATTAGTAAGAAACTATGAGCAATATCAAAAATATGAGATATTTTGGGTATCCAAAAATGAGTAAATGCTCACATAATATGAAGAGTTGAAAATGTACAAGGTTTATTAGTAAAAAACTATGAGCAATATTAAAAATATGAGATATTTTGGGTATCCAAAAATGAGTAAATGCTCACACAAGATGAAGAGTTGAAAATGTACAAGGTTTATTAGTACAAAACTATGAGCAATATTAAAAATATGAGATATTTTGGGTATCCAAAAATGAGTAAATGCTCACACAAGATGAAGAGTTGAAAATGTACAAGGTTTATTAGTAAAAAACTATGAGCAATATTAAAAATATGAGATATTTTGGGTATAATGATTCCATTTTGACACATATGTAAGGAAGGGGATTCCATTAAAGGAGGTGCATATTTCACATGCTTGAATGAGTTTTAAACTCAAAAATAATGTGATATTTTTATCTCTCCTCTCTCTTGAACCAAACCAAATCAAAATGGAACCAAACCGAATCAAAAAGTAACCAAACTAGATCCAAATCTAGTCCAAATTCAATCAAACTGAATTTGGAAAATTCTAGAATTCTGTTAGCCTTGGTTAGAGCTTCCCTCTCCTATAAATAGAACATGAGTCCTTTGAAAAAAATAGAAGAATTTTGCTATACAAGAGTTATGCTGAAATAATGCTAATTTCTACTATTCTCTAAAATTCTCTCCAAATTGAAGAAATTGGAGCTTCCCTCTATCTTCAATCCCCATTGGTGGCTCCATCAACATACTTAACCAATTGATTGGTTGGGGTCCTCTACCGTGAAAAAAGAATCAAGCAATTTATAAGGTAAATGGTGAATTTTGATCTTTTCTATAATTTCTCAATGCTTCTCTCTTCTCAACCCCTCTCAAGCTTGAGAAGCTTAATTGGAATGGTTTTTGAATGCTATTGAAGTTAATTGATGAATGGTAGTGAAGAGTTACATAATTTGATGAATGCTATTGAAGTTAATTGATTAATGATAGTTAAGAATTACATAAATTTCCATTTATGCTTAATTCAAATGGTTTTTATGTAATTTCTCTCTCTCACTCAAGAAATGATCATACTCATGACCCATTCTCAATCCAAGTGAAGCTTTTCATAAAGCTTTTCCTTAATCCAAGATTAATCTATGCTTGAGGCCAAATTAATGGCTTTTTTCTATGCTTTTAGTTTATGTATTTCATGAATATTGATGATTCAATCCATTATGGATTAATGATCCAATTAGGGATCATTCTAATTATTTCCTTAATGATAAGCTTTATCCCTTAGAAAAATTGAGATTTATCAATCATAGCAGAGCGGAGCTATGGCAAAAATTTTATAAAAATTACGCATAAAATAATTTCATTCAAAGCATGAAAAGAGGACTTCCTACCATATTCTAGGAATTATCATCCTAGATTAATTGAAAGATATTCATTGTAATCCTAGAGAAATTGATTTTTATATTATGCATAATTGATTTTCATGCATAGAGGTATACATAAAAGATTATTATTTTAACATAAAAGTGTTACTTTTATCATAATTAGATTTCCTGCATAGAGATATGCATAAAAGATTATTATTTTAATATAAAAGTGTTACTTTTATCATATTTGAATTTCATGCATAGAGGTATGCATAAAAGATGATTATTTTATTATAAAAGTGTTACTTTTATCATATTTGAATTTCATGCATAGAGGTATGCATAAAAGATGATTATTTTAGTATAAAAGTGTTACTTTTATCATATTTGAATTTCATGCATAGAGGTATGTATAAAAAATGATTATTTTATTATAAAAGTGTGACTTTTATCATAATTGAAATTCATGCATAGAGGTATGCATAAAAGTTGATTATTTTATTATAAAAGTGTGACGTTTATCATAATTGAATTTCATGCATAGAGGTATGCATAAAATTGATTATTTTATTGTAAAAGTGTTACTTTTATCATATGGGATTTCATGCATAGAGGTATGCATAAAAGATATTCTTTTTATACTAAAAGTGTGATTTTTCATCATAAATGGATTTTATGCATAACTTAGATGCATAAGAGAAATTCTTTTATTCTAAAAGTGTAATTCCTACCAAATTGAATTTATGCATATAGGAAGATGCATAAAAGATTGATTCAAAAGTGTCATTCTCATCTAAATTGAATTTATGCATAGGAAGATGCATAAAATATTAAATTTTAATTCAAAAGTGTCATTTTCATTTAAAATGAATTTATGCATAGGAAGATGCATAAAAGATTGATTTTTACTTCGAAAGTATTAATCTCCTTAAATGAAATTTTTGCATAAATAAATGTGTAAAGAAATCTTATATCAAATATAAGAATTCTCTTGTATTCTATAAATAGATATGAGATGTGATAAGATGTGATAAGAGGTGTATAAGATGTGATAAGAGGTGATAAGATGCTTATGAAATAAGTTAGCAGTTGATAAGATGAATTAAGATATGTATGAGATGAGGTAAGAAGTGTATGTGATAGGATAAGATGTATATGGGTTGTGATAGGGCAAGAATGGATGTGATGTAAAAGATTTGATGTGAAGGCATATGGAGTTATATGAATGGGAATGTGGAAATGGATGTATGTATGTGGATGTGTGAATGTGGAGATGGGAGTGTGGATGTATGCATGTGAAAATGGATGTATGCATGAAGATGTATATGTGTAGATATGAATGTGGATGTAGATGTGGATGTATGTATGTGTGTGGATGTATAGATGTGAATGGGAATGCGGATGTGAATGTATGTATGTATGTGGATGTAGATGTGAATGTATAGATGTGAATGTGAATGTGGATGTGGATGTATGTATGTATGTGGATGTGGATATATGAATGAGGACGTGATAATGGATGTATGCATGTAGATGTGGATATATGGATGTGAATGTGAATGTGGATGTGGATGTGGATGTGGATGTATGGATGTAGATACGGATGTGGATGTATGTATGTATGTGGATGTAGATGTGGATGTATAGATGTGAATGGGAATGTAGATGTGGATGTATGAATGTGAATGTGGATGTGGATGTGGATGTGGATGTATGGATGTGGATATGGATGTGTATGTATGAATGTGGATATGGGATGTGGATGTATAAATGAGGATGTGAAAATGGATGTATGCATGTAGATGTGGATGTATGGATGTGAATGTGAATGTGTATGTGAATTAATGTGTCGTCGATATGAGGAAACGGATGAGAATGAGTACACATCGAATGGAATGTGGAATAAGTAATGTGGACTAAGGATGTGGAAAGACGAGAGTTCGATTTAGAAACTGTATTTTGTGACTGTTTGTAAATGACTGTTTTATGTCAAGAATGCTGGGAAAGCATTTTGACCGTCTTGTGGATTAAGGTCATGAAGACCTAACTGTTAAAGTTGCAACTGCTGCTGAGATGGAGAGTCAATGGAGGACGTCTCGCGTAGCAAGGTCGACCGAGGTCTTGACCAGCCTCGGTTTGATTTAAATGGTGAGCTTCTGGTACGGTGGATGAGGGACCAAGGAAGCGGCCTATGAGTGAAGCGCTAGGTCACCTGTGCGAAGGATCCTAGAGGGTGCTGACCATATGGTGCTCGGGCTCTGGGTCGCCGAAGATACCCACACGTGCATCGTGGAAGATATTGGAACAAGGAGTAAGAGTTGTTTTCTGAAACCGGGCATGGATCTGGTTGATTGACCTTGCTGGTCTTCAATGGATGAGTCCATGGCTCTTTATATGGATCTGTTGGTTGATCTTGCTGATCTTCAACGAGAGTCCATCTTGATTTTTATAAGTGATTATATTGCCGAGTATTATGGGCTAGGAACTATTGAAAAGGCCCCTGAGTGGACAGGTGGTGAGCGTTCTGGTTGCCAATGATGCCATAGATAAGATGTGATAAGAGGTGATAAGATGCTTATGAAATAAGTTAGCAGGTGATAAGATGAATTAAGATGTGTATGAGATGAGGTAAGAAGTGTATGTGATAGGATAAGATGTATATGGGTTGTGATAGGGCAAGAATGGATGTGATGTAAAAGATTAGATGTGAAGGCATATGGGGTTATATGAACGGGAATGTGGAAATGGATGTATGGATGTGTGAATGTGGAGATGGAAGTGTGGATGTATGAATGTGAAAATGGATGTATGCATGAAGATGTATATGCGTAGATGTGAATGTGGATGTAGATGTGGATGTATGTATGTGTGTGGATGTATAGATGTGAATGGGAATGCAGATGTGAATGTATGTTTATATGTGGATGTAGATGTGAATGTATAGATGTGAATGGGAATGTGGATGTGGATATATGTATGTATGTATGTGGATGTGGATATATGAATGAGGACGTGATAATGGATGTAGATGTGGATGTATAGATGTGAATGGGAATGTGGATGTGGATGTATGAATGTGAATGTGGATGTGGATGTGGATATGGATGTGTATGTATGAATGTGGATATGGGATGTGGATGTATAAATGAGGATGTGAAAATGGATGTATGCATGTAGATGTGGATGTATGGATGTGAATGTGAATGTGTATGTGAATTAATGTGTCGTCGATATGAGGAAATAGACGAGAATGAGTACACATCGAATGGAATGTGGAATAAGTAATGTGGACTAAGGAGGGATAATGTGGAAAGACGAGAGTTCGATTTAGAAACTGTATTTTGTGACTGTTTGTAAATGACTGTTTTATGTCAAGAATGCTGGGAAAGCATTTTGACCGTCTTGTGGATTAAGGTCATGAAGACCTAACTGTTAAAGTTGCAACTGCTGCTGACGGAGAGTCAATGGAGAATGTCTCGCGTAGCAAGGTCGACCGCGGTCTTGACCAGCCTCGGTTTGATTTAAATGGTGAGCTTCCGGTACGGTGGATGAGGGACCAAGGAAGCGTCCTATGAGTGAAGCGTTAGGTCACCTGCCGAAGGATCCTAGAGGGTGCTGACCATACGGTGTTGGGGCTCTGGGTCACCGAAGATACCCACACGTGCATCGTGGAAGATATTGGAACAAGGAGTAAGAGTTGTTTTCTGAAACCGGGCATAGATCTGGTTGATTGACCTTGCTGGTCTTCAATGGATGAGTCCATGGCTCTTTATATGGATCTGTTGGTTGATCTTGCTGATCTTCAACGAGAGTCCATCTTGATTTTTATAAGTGATTATATTGCCGAGTATTATGGGCTAGGAACTATTGAAAAGGCCCGTGAGTGGACAGGTGGTGAGCGTTCTGGTTGCCAATGATGCCATAGATACTCTGATGAAGGAATGATGGAAAATTAAGAATCAATCGGATAATTTGGAAGATTGTGATCAGTGATAATATGGTTTCATTAAAGGATTGTTTTAAAGTTAGCTGATGCTGAGAAAAAGGCAATTTCATATTGGGTGTGTAAGTGGTGTGACTAGTTTTATGTTTGCTTGAACTTCCGGCTAGGGGGCCTTGGAACTCTTTTCCTTGGTACCCGGGACAAAACCTAACCAAATTCCTAATTGGATCCCATCACTATAGTGGATGGGCGGTTGGCTAACCCATGGGACTGGATGGGGTTAGGCTGGACTGATGGATCTGTAAATCGAGACTCAATTTCTGTTACTACGATAGATAAAGTAAATCCCGGATAGTAATTATTCTATGGATAGGAATCAACGGCTGTGCCTCTTGATGGGGAAAAAAGTGTTGATCCCAATGATCCAAGTGCAAGTTTCTTCCTTGATCTGACAGAGTATCTTTATAGGTGCAGTTGGATCAGTTTGATCACTAATGGTCTTGACTACGTTAGAGTAAAAAGTTATCCTGGAGGAATCGCCCGTGCTTTCCGGATAAGGGAAGTTTTTCAGGGTTCGGTTTTGGAAAAATCGACGGATTAGTCTTTTGTCTGGATATCCGTGGACGAGGCCCCGAGTGTGGGACCCTGTCTCGCGCATGAAGTGCTACTTCCGCTGCTAGTACCCCGAATCCATTGCGCGGTGGGAACAGGGATCTCACAGTTGGTATCAGAGCTTTTTGGTTAATGAGGATCAACCGAGAAGCCAAATATATCAAAAATTTATCAAGAATCAAAAAGGTTGTAATTGTGTGATATAATTCATACAAATTGATATTCAATATGAAAATTCATAAATTAGTAATTGGGTCTTCAAATGGAAGTACCGCAATTGTATGGAACCCTGACTTGCTTGAGGCCTAGACATGATGGTATTTACCTTATAGTTCCAAGTATTATGACAACCCGTATATACCGAGGGTATAACTGTAGCTCTTTACCGGCAATATATACAAGTAAATCTAAGACTTGAAATTATAAGCGTTAATGTTATCCAGATGATGATTTCGAATGTGGTTGATATGATTTTAATTTTGTTTGAGAACTGATGAATTGATTTGGATTCTGATTGAAAAATTATGATTTCTGAAATTTAGTTGAAATATAATAACCTGAGCAAAACCACAATGAGGATGAATGAGACGAGTCCCTGTGATGATAAATGATGATAATGAATTCAGCAAATCACTATGAGATTAGTGGATTGTGCTGTCAAACATTAGGGAAAAACGGAGCTCATTTTGGGGCCCTGTAAGAAATTCACTATTTTTCGATTTATTTCTCTCCTAAAAGATCTCAAAAATAGTAAAATATGGAAACGTGGCTCAGAACTGTCAGTAAAGGACCACTGAACTGTCAGTTCAGAAAAGAATAAGATAATCTTTTGTCTAACTAATACGATTTTGCATTAAATATCTCCTTAATTTTTTTTGTTTCTCGAAGATTTCGCATCTCTTTTGACGACATGTGCAGGCCTCTCGTAAAGAATCCATCACTGAACTTAATGATTGTATGGATACCGCCGCACTTCCACAATTCATGTTACAAAAAGACTATGAGATGGACAAGCCAACTTTGCAACCTCAGAAGCACAAAAATGGCCGATACTAGTGAAGTACAATCTCAGAAGAAGCGATTATATCATCTTCACATCGACTTAGAAGAACAATATGCTCCAGCACAAAAAAGACGAAAGGATACGGTGCTAAATGCTCAACAACGGGAAAATATGAGAAGAGAAGGGCTCCAACATATTGACTTATGGTGTGATGGAAGTATATATCCAAAATGTCTAGTACAAAACTCTACACCTCCACAAGAAAAGGGAGCCAGGATTCAAGAGATAGCTATTCGTGCAAAATTGGAGCAGCTTGCAGAATGAAATTGAGGAGCATTCAAAGAGTAAAAAAGAGTTAACAAGATCAAGAAGGAAGAGAACCATGCTTGGAGACAGACAACGAAGTAGGAAGATTAAAAACATTGCAAATTTGAAGGCTGGGACTGGTGGATGCAAGCGAAGAATTCAGGAAGCAAGGTTAGTTTGCAATTTTTTATTTTTTAAACTCAAAAATACTCTCAAATGACTATATGTATTTTGTCCATTAATGCAAAACAGGATTGGAAGTGTTGAATAATATAGGCATATTGTGTTGTTACTAAATTGTTACTATAGGAAATTATTGGAGCCTGCAAAAGAAAATATGGATCCCAACCTTCTTCCAGTTAAACAAATGAAAGGATTGCTTTCTTGTCGTGTAGCAAAAGGTTTGATTGAAGAAAAAAAATACAAAACAATCAAACGCAATGTTGTAGAGGACTTTATATCCAATAATCAAGTTGATGGTACTACAATCCAAGAGGCTCTTGATGTTAGTGGAGTTAGCAGGAAGGGATATAGTTCGATTTTCCATGCGATATCCTCAACTTTGAGAGATCAAAGGATTAAACGAGTTTTACTGCCAAATCCAGCAATAGTGTGGAAGATAAGAGGTCATTTGAATGAAAGTATAGATGAGTTTATTGGACCATATATCCATATTGAAGATATATTTCATGGTGCTAAAGGAACCACTGTGTATGACCCTTGGAACAATATATTTGTAGATCTACAACAACTTCAAAGAAGAATGGTCGAGTTTTATGGAATAACATTTGAAGAGTGCAAAGGCATTTTGAAATTTGTTATCAAACTGGATGAGTGTGAGGTTGTAAAGGAAAAGAAAATGGAAAGGATTACTATCACATTGATGAATTGAGCACTTGATACATCATTGAATGAAGCGAGTTCGAAGTATTTTAGTGTGCAGTCGGAGAAACACATATGGTGGTTGGGCTCATTCCAGGTATGATCATTTTTTATTTCGTACTTGATTTTAGTCAATGTTTTTAAATCTTTTATAGTAAGACTTTTGTTTTGTATAATCACAGGTAAAGACAGAAGACCATGAAACACTAGATTGGGTGTTTCACCACACGGAAATACCAAGAATAATTAAAAGACAGATGCAAGGAGAGAATCTCCATGTTGCAGGAAAAGGTGATTTTCAAGTAGAGTGGCACATGGCGAGGGATCTTAAAACACTTAAGTGCATGTATAACGTTAGTAAAGGAGGTAACTCAAAGTCTCCTTGTCTTTACTGCAAAGAATCAGCGCAAGTAATGGATTCTAAATGGTGGAAGAGAGCACCTAATAGAGAAAAAGTTGACCCTGACTTCAAGGCCATTCTTGACATTCCACTATGTAATGTTCACATATGCACATTGCATGCTCTATGTCGAATTATTGAGAAATTGGTATTTTTGTATATTGGATTTGCTTGGAAACTCCGTCCCGAAAGAAATAGAAAGGATGCTCTTCATGCATTGGAAAAAGTGTTATCCGATATAGGTCTGCATGGAGGTGATGTTCATATCACAAAGGATTTTAAAAAGTCTAGCAATGGCAAGGAGGTACCAATCAAGCCCTCTATTGGTGGTGTTAAGGCAAGAAGATTCTTGTCTCGACCCAAACACAATAGTAAGCAAGTAAGGCAAGGTAAAACAGTTTCAAGGATTAGTTATGGATTGTGGAAGCAAGTCCATAATGCCGTGAAAGATCATGAGGCAGATGGGGAAGCATGAAATGTGAAGGCAGAGGTGTGGAGGTCTCTTGATCAACTCTTCATGTTCTGTGACAATGTAACATGGACAAAGAGTGATTACAAGAACTTTGAAGAGGCAATAAAACATTTTGGGAAGTCAATGAAAGACGCATGGACAGCCTGCAATATAACTCACTACATGGTAAAGTGATGTCTTCTTCTTTTACTTAAGTGTGATCCTCTTTTCTTTTATAACTTACTATGCATTCTTATGTCTTTGTGAAAATAGCATATCATCTACAACCACCTTCCCTATTTTGTCAAAAAGTATGGATGCCTAGCAATTTGGTCTACCCAAGGCATGGAGAAGTCTCACTACATGGCACGTAATGCATTTTTCAGACACACACAACACTATGGAGGGAGTCAAAAGGCAAATAGTCTGAAGGAAGTCTTCCAATGGTTTTACCGAGGCATTCTACAAAGGCTGCATGCTAAAAGAAAAGTTGCTAGCTCCAAAGTCAAGCTTGCTTTTATTCTAGCCCAAAAGCAAAGACGAAGACAAACTTTGGACAATTCAATGGCAGTAGAGAGACATAGACAGTGGAGGGATTCGAAGATATTTAGAAACCATAAATGGACAAGTAAACATGAATAGCAGTTTGTAACTTATTGGTGTTATGTCCACATGTTTTCAAACTCAATCAATAGATTTTTATTCTGTGGAACAAGTGACTCTTGGTGTAATGCCTATATGTTTTGAGACTCCATCAAAAGTAAGTCTTTTGTGAAACATGTGATCTATATTAACAAGCATCAATACATCCATATATTAACACACAAAAAATTCAATCAATACTACTTAATTATGCTAGACATACTGTTGATCCTTACCAATAAAATACTGAGTGTCAAACACTTTTAGAAGCTTTTGAGTGTGGGAAGAGTACTGAAGTGTCGTACGGTGATGGGACAAATGCAAAAGGGTACTGATCGTCCGTACGGACAAGGAACTGATGAGGATCAAAGACTTTGTACAAATCAGTTCAACTTCAACATAATGTTTGTGCTATATTTGATGACTAAATCCTATTACTCCCAAGGCTTGCGAGTCGGAACTCTCTTTTTGAACTTGATTGGACTCTTTTTCTTCCTTATTGGCTTGATGTCGACTTTCTGTTTATCAATGCTTGCCTCTGTTGTGCTTGTCTGAGAGGGATATCCTTGTCTTCAGCTATCTCCACGTGTTCTTCTTCTTGGATTGTGTGGCCTGATGCAATCATGGGTGGCTCTCGAAACCTTATGAGCTTGTGTTTTCCATAGCCCTCTAGACATTTGGGCTCCTTAACACCACATGCTAATGCATAAGAAGTGTAAGACAAAAAGTAAGAGGCCCTAGAGGCCTGCTTATTCACATAATCCCCAAATATATCTATGGCGGACAACCTCTCTATTAAAATGATCTTTTCCTTTTGCCATGGAAGATCATGTCCACCTAATACCCTAGACAAACATTTAAAGAAGTAAACAATGGCTTCTCCATTGTTGCTCAACTGCCTATGGTAAATCAAGATCTTAGCACTGCCTAGATCATGAATATAATGAGCTAGGCTTGACATTTTGCCAAACCCAGCTGGCCTGCTTCCACTTGATCTCTGGAGGAATGTGTCATCCTCAATTTGTAGCTGCCATGTATCAAAGGATTATAGTGAGACAATGATACATAACTACAAAACATTTAAACACAACATAAAGTATTTGATTTGAAGTAATAATATCATACCCTCTCATTTTCATCAGCAACAACAAGAAGTTCATCTTTCCAAAGATTTATTCCTCTCCCCTCCAGTCCAGCCTCTTCTTTAAGTTTTTCCTTATGAAGTGATGAGAGATTCATAGCTTCCTGGGTGAGCTGGAAGGCAGCTTCATCTGGCTCTTGGAAACTTTCAGCCTCTTTGAAACAAATAGTAAGGGCCTCTGCAGGATCAAAGGTTGTTTCCAAAGCTAGCATTGAATGGTCATCCTCTATGCCAACCTCCTTGTCAAGCCTTGAAGCCTGGGCAATAAGGGAAATGGCATAGTCCTCCCTCAAATTGAACATACACTCTATATCATGGAGGAAAACATAATCTTTACCACCAATCAAGACACCTGGAAGCATGGGCACTGCATAGTTGCTGCTCTGAACATCAAAGTCTTCAACTGGCTGTGCTGCCCTAAGAGTTTCAGTCCTCAGTTGAACAAGGTCAAGAGCAGCCACTTGCAGCCCCTCATCCTCGAGGTTGATATCTTCTTCCTGCTCTTCCATATCTGTTGCCATAGGAATATCCTCTTTTACCTCCGCTACAGATATATCTTCTTCTTCAGTCTCCTGCCCTTGCTCTTCTAGAGATTGCTGTTGAAAGACAATGTACATAAGGAATGCCATGTTTTCCTCAAGCACTCTACACTTTCTGGTGTGCAAGTTACAGCTGAATTTATATTCCTCAGGCAGGCTGTCAAACCTTCTATTCACATGGTACCTCAGCTTGTCAATGGAGACAATATGATTTAAATGCACAAAAACCTTTTCACCTTCCACAATCCTTCCTGCCTCTGTCAGTTGTTTGAAGGTATCCCAATGGTCTGAAAGGAAATCTCTGTGATGGTCCAAAAGAGAGCTCATAGTGAACTCCCTGTTGAAAATACTGTGGTATATGTGGAAGTTCCTTTGAGCCTTGCACTTGTGAAGAAAGTCAAATAGGAGCAAATCTGGAGATTTGTCCTCTTGTGGTTCCCTTTGTTTTGAAAGGAAAGACTCACCTTTCTGCTCTAGTCTCTTGCTTTTGCCTGAAGCAAAATTTATATAACATGAATTCTATATGCTCACATATGCAATCAGATAATGTATAGGATATCACCAAACAAAACTCTTCATAAGCACACATGAATCACCTGGTGATTGCTGTGGTCTGAGTACAGCAGCAGAAAAGTCCAACTTCCTCTTGAAAGGAGGGGCCTGAGGATCAACTGTTCCAAAGCAAAAACATTTCTCATCATCAAGAAAGACATCTCCATGGACATAGAAAGCAAAACAATGAGCAAACAGTAAAAATCAAAAGAGACACAAGACTTTGCAACAAAACGCGATGCAGACCCATTTGAAAAATATAAAGTGCTCTCCTCGCATTTTGTTGCAAATTCTGAATTTCTACTAACATCCATTTCCAATCAAATGCTAGGGATATCTTACAATGTTCAGGACAGTAAATGATGCAAGGAGGAATTCTCCAGTGCAAAAGAGATTAAAAGAAGGAGGAAAAAATAAAAACTAAAACAAATATCAGAATTTGCAGGAAAACGCGATTTGGAGCATTTGGAAAATGTAAACCACTATAATCGCATTTTGTTGCAAAATTCTAAATCCTTCTCATATCCATCTCTAATCCAATCCTAGGGTGATCTGCTAGATTTCTAGGCACTGAGATTTAAGAATTCTACAGATGGAAGAAATATATATCAGAAAACATTGGAAAGGGTATAGATCTCTGACCTTTCTTTTCCTCTTCCATACTGTTGGAATAGCCCTGGAGATTCTCCTGCTCTCTTCCAAAACTGAGCTGTAGCACTGGTAACCTGGAGATCTGGTAATGGTAGTAGTCTTCAGACAGGTTGCAGAGTGGATGGAGTGTGTTGGGTAGAAAGTGGTCAAAGTGGGAAAGAAAAGGATGATGGGAGAGTGCTGGCAGGGATGGAATACGGGGAGGGAAAAGTGTTAATGGATCTAATTATGAAATCATGATTGGCACAATTTCCAAGGCAAAAAGTGACCCACAAATTTCAAATCCCAAAAGATATGGTGGAACCCACACGTGTTAAAAAATGACTATATCTCACACGTGTGGTATTTAATAACTCCATTATTTGTATTTTGTAATAATCTACTCTCCTAACTCAGTTCTCTTGCATCTCTACCTCCCTACTCTACACCATCAGCATCCAGACCAGCGGCAGAGGTTCATACCCAGCACAGGATACTCATCATCAGCACAGCACACTTGCAGATAGCTTCCAGGTTAGTAAGAAAATCTTTTTCCTTTTCTTCTTGTTTAATAGTATATTAGGGTAAGGAATTGATTGATGTGATGTAGGTTACATATTATGATAAATATTATATGCATTTTTTAGATTTTCTCCACTGCATATAGAAGCAGGAAGACTTTTTATTTGGGCCTGTTGAATGAGAGTTTGATCACTTCTTGATGTCCATAGGCTCAATCCATGTTGCACCAAGCTGCATACACACTGAAATGACTAAAGGCATGCTGAAGTATGTTGTCTCTAGAATTTGCAGCAAAACGCGAGGAGAGGATTTTAGAAATCTCAAAATAGTCCAAATCGCATTTTGTTGCAAATTTTAAAATGCTTCTTCATCCACCCATTTCAAGCCTACATAGTTCTTCTATAAACACAATACATATTGTTTATAGTTGGAAAGATAGAGAATTCATCATATGAATGCAATAGCATGTTGTTTCAAATATTTGCAGAAAAACGCGATTTTGAGCTGTTACAAATTTCAAATCATCATAATCGCCTTTTGTTGCAAATTGTTCAATTTTGCTTCATCCAATTTGTCATCACCTTCTTTAATCATTCTATGTTCTCCATGTTTCTAATCTTTTACTATTGCTTTGTATGGACCTTTTCAGAGTGATGGCAAGAACCAAGGCAACTGCAAGGAGGTCTGGCAAGGGGCCAGGGCTTGCAGCAGCAGCAGCTGGGGCTGATGTCAAGGAATCTAGTGTGCCTACAAAAGGAAGAGTTGCACATGGCAGGAAGGGGAAGCCAATGAGCATGCTGCAGCAAAAGTCCAAGAGGTTAAAGCATTCTGTTGGTGTGCTAAAGGAGATCAGGAAACAGCAAAAAGCTATAGGCTTTGCAATCCCCAAGGCACCTTTTCAGAGGCTAGTGAGAGAAATTTGTGATAGCTGGCACCTTGGTTTCAGGTGGAACAGGACTGCCATTCTTTCCTTACAGGAAATGGCAGAGGATTACTTGGAGAAGATTCTTGCAATGCTCTAGTAAGTGTCTTTTATTTTACATTTGTTTGCAAAACAATCCTTATTGTACCTCCTCCCTTACACCTTACCTTAATTATTGTTTTGTCCAATGTAGCATGATGAGAAGCTAGCTGAACCATGCTGTACAGCATACAGTTTATATTATTGATCCTACAATTTCCTTCAAGTTAAGAGATCCAAAGGAAACTCCCATGGATATTTCCAATTGGTTCAGACACTGTGATTTTGATCATGTTAATATTTTGCTACTTCCATACCATAACAAGTATGTGTGTGGCTGCTTCTTTTGGGATTTTCCTTCAAGATTGAGTACTCTTGTAGCCTTTGATTTCTTAATGCTTTTTTCCTTATGCAGTGACCAGTGGAGCTTTGCTTCTATTGACATCCAGCAGAAGCAATGCTTTTTATTCAACTCTCTTAGAAACACACACAGAGAGGTTAAATTGTAAGTGGTTTGTGTGCTATTTTTAACTTTAAACTTCATTATTTGGATTTAATGCACACTAACTGAATTATATGTATTGCAGTTGTATTAGAAGACTTCTAGATGCATTGGATCAGTGTCCTCCTAATGTCAATCTTTTGGATTCAATAGAGCCAATAGATTTAGAGGTAGAAAGTTGCTCCCTCTACTGATGTCTATTTCATGCTATGCCTTTGAACTTATTGAATAATTTTATTTTGTTCAGACATTAACAGTTTCTAACATATCTTTCCAACTATCCAGACACCACAACAAGATGATTCAAGTAGCTGTGGGCTGGAGAGTGCTGATTAGTGCCAAATATATACTTTCAAGCTATTTTGAGATAGGACAGCCAGAGCTTGTAAGAAAAAATAATTTTCATTTAGCTTCAAAAAATTTGATATTGTTACAAAGTGTTCTAAATCATCATATCTCATTGCAGATGAGAGAAGATAGCTTCAACTCGAGCTATGTGTATAGTTTCAGAGCTGATATAATTTGGAAGTTTTTGAAGTATGCCTTCCCCAAACCTATTGTACCAGCTACTGTCGAGTTAGGTGAGAGCTCTAAAGTCCGAGAAGGTGTCATACACCTTGATGACACAGATGATGCAGATGTGGTGCCACAAGAACAAGGACCTAGTGTGTGCTGATGAGGAGAAGCCACAAGAACAAGGACCTGTTGCTGCTGATGTTATTGAGGAAATGATGGAGCAACAGCAAACAGATGCTCCAGGGGTAGTAGAGGAGACAATGGAGCAACACCAAGAGACTGTACACGACAAGATGGAGCAACAGAAAGTAGATTCTCCAAATAAAGATGATACGGTGAGCTTGGACCATGTAGAGCAGCCTCTAGATCAGCCTGTAGATAAATAGAAAATTGTTGTCAAGAATATGTTCTACATATGTAATTAAACACTTCTGTACAGAATTTTACATTTCTGAATATAATACCTTTGTTTATGGAGTCTGTGTTATCTCAATTTTAAAATTTTCAATGTCTTTGCATTTTATTGATCTCTCTCTTCTTTTGAGCACCTGCAAAAAAGCAATATGAAACAATAGGGTAAAGTAAACTAATAGCAGTGCTTAATGAGACTAGGATAAGTCACATGGTATACCTTCTTATTGTTGTAGATAAATAAAAAGTCCTTTGAAATAGAACCTTCTGTCTCAAATAGAATGTCATTGCGCAATTGAGCTAGGGAGCAACATTGTCTTAATGTGATATTGACTAGCACATCACCATTCTCAACAACATCAATATCAAGAAGTTTATTTTTTGCACCAAAAGAATCTTCATCTTGATCCATAGGGACTAGTTTTGTACCTAGCATTCGACTGCGCTTATAATAAAAAGAAAAAATAAAATTTTGTGATGCAACCATGTACTTCAGTTGCATAGAAGGTTGGACAACCTCACAAAACACTGAACTACATGTCTTCTTATCCCAACCTTTATCCAAAAATTGTGGCATGCATGCCAGACTTGTTGCTTTAACTGTGAGCATTGTTTTTGAAACCTTCACTGGAAAGGTATTAAACAAGTCTACAAAAACTGTGAGAGGCATGCACAAAGAAATTTTTATTATCCTTGTGGCAATATTGGGCCTCAGAGCTTTCTGTACTTCTTTGAAAAGCTTGGCTCTATATGCCTCTGTAACACTAAAATGTGGGAGAGGCCAATCCACTGAATTCCATGCTGGAAGGTCTTGTTTTCTCAACACACCATGTGTGTTTGCATTGTCCAGCAACTGATAAAAATGATCAGTAAAAAATATACCAGATTGAGCTAGCTCTATTGCACATCGACCTTCGTATTGTTGTTCTCCTATCGATCCATGCAAAACATCTATAAATCCCAGAATACAATCGATGTTTTGCCATGTCTCATACGATGAAGGGTATAAATCTGAAATAAAACAACACAAGAATATCAGTAAGGAAAGAAAGAAAGCTTTGTCTTAAAAATCCATGCACCTCATAAAGAACAAAACCACAATAGAAAAATATACAATTAGGCCTGTGTTGCGGAAGATCATTTGGATAGTCTCGCAAGACAAGTTCTTTATGCATGTACACATGCTGAATCAAAACTTCTTTCACCGATATCTTTCCTCTGGTGATTTTAAAATCTCGTACTCTTCCCTTCCATGATGCCAAGAAAATATTTTTTGTCTGGGGTCTCTTTCTTTTACTAGGTTGCATGAGCACCCATGCTCCTTTCGAAACAGTAAACCTTTCCCAAGTTCCTTCCATTTTGACTGTACTTGAATTCTCTACCGAAGAAATAGAAGAAGCAGGTCGACGGGGTAAGGATGTGTGGTATAATTCTGCCTTCATAGCATTATCATCCACAGAGCGTCTTCCACAAGAACGACCATAGTTTTTATTCACCATGGATACCTTGTGAATCTGTAACCACAGCAAAGTAATGTAAACAAGATAACAAAGTGAAGTTTCAAGAAAGAGAAAGTAGGCAGACAGATAGTTGACAAGAAACATCTTACTCTAAGCCAAACTGGATCAAGGGAGCAGTTTTGGAAAAGAAGAGGTTGCTGCACAATGAGGTAGTGGTGTAGAATGGTAGACCTTTCGAAGGAAAGGCAGCACAACAATTCAAAGTTCAAAGGGAGGTGGAAGCGGGAAGGCCCTTGTCAGAGAAAATGTCAGACTAGATTCTATCTTCATGTCCAAAGATCTTGTGAGAATAAAAAACCAATCTCCACATTAATGTAGCACACTTGTACCTACATAAAATATTGTTTCTTTTATCTATTTTCTTTTATTTTTGTGAATTTCCAACGTTACGTTGGCCCTCTGTTCATTGGTTGAGAGCTTATTTTTCCAAACCGTAAAAGGCCCCAAAATGAGCTTCCTTTTTCCCTAATGTTGCTATTGTTAATACTTGACACGGATGATCAAATTAAGGGATGTCAAATTGAGTACTTACTTAACTTAAATTTTCATGGAGGAATGTTCAGAAGGAAATTTTTCAGTCTAATGGACCATTATCGTGTTAAAGATATGAATAATATGATCTGAATGGATTGTTATTTAATGATGAGTTCTATATAAGGGATATTTATCCCCGTATTCTGTTGGGTTGACCAGAATATAAGGAACCCCAGAATAAATTGGATCTTAAGAAAAAGAGTTGTCCTCTACCTTGCGAGATGAGGATATCTCGCACTTTTTTAAGTGGGGTAGAATGTAAGATTCCTCCCCCCAGCCTTCAAGGTATGCAAGAGTAAGAATCTCCCTTTCTGATCTTATAATTATTCCCTCTCTAAAATAAAAGAAAGATTCTGTTTAGAAAAGGAAGACCCTTTCCCTAGAATACTTCTCAGGAGTCCCACCTGTTTTAAGGATTCAGAACAATGAGTTCAGAAGTGAAAATCGGTGTTTTGGATATCAAGGTTTTGGTCTTCATTCGACGAGTACGGCCCAAAAGAAGTTCTTTATCTCTTAGGAAGTATAAGAAATTATCCCCCAGATATTGTGGGCCTTATCTGAATTCAAAGAAAGTAGGTGACTTAGCCTACGAGCTTCTTTTATCTCCTCATCTCAAAGTTCATAATGTATCTCATGTAAGCCTTCTATAGAAATATGTCCCAAAACCAAATCATGGTAAGACGGTAAAACTTCATTGGCAAGATACCCCGTTGGCTTCTAGGTTATGCTAGTTCCTTCTTTATATAAGTCGTAACTCTTACTTGTCGCTCACAGTAATCTTACTTCCATCGATCTCCTTTCTTTCTTAATCTCCTTTATGGCTTGGCAGCAGGAATTGGTTTTAATCTCCTTTCTTTCTTAATCTCCTTTATGGCTTGGCAGCAGGAATTGGTTTTATCCATGATGATTTCTCACCTTCAAGACGCAAGTGAGTCTGTGAAGAAGGATTTTATAGAACTGTATGAGCACTCACTATTCCCTCACTTGGGAACTTCTGTAGCTCAGACCAAATGGCGGACCTATCAAGACATAACTAGGGTAACACCGTGGGGTCAACAGCACTTTCGTAACAATGTTCGCTTGGCTATAGTTATTGAAGCTTTGGGTTTGGGACCCCGATACTACTGCGTGAAGAGATCAAGGCATGTTGGGTTTTCTGAGTGGGTCTTCTTACTGGCGTGTTTTCTTCCTCATCAGAAGATATGCCTTTATCCCGTTTTTGGCTTGCCTCTCTCAGAGGTCCTTTTAATAGGTCACCTCATACCAGTGAGATAGGTGCTGCAATAACCGACCGAATTATTCCCATAGATGAATTACCTTATACGTGTGCAGCTTGTGAGTGCTGCTTTTGTGACCATATGATGGACGGGCTTATGGAAGTGTAAAAAGTTCTATCTTTACTGTATATGTTCCCAGAATGAATAAAGTTGAAATCTTTGTTCTTGTCTTGAGTCTTGCTCTCTTTGAGACTTTTCTTGGTGGTTAATCTTAATTAAAAATTTTCTCTCAGTCTCATATTCGTGCATCTTGCGAAATTACCCCCAGTTTGCGAGATGAGGGCCTCTCGCGTTTTTCAAGTGGGAGAGAATGTAAGATTCCTCCCCAGCCTCTCAAGATGTCCAGCATCTTCCCCTGTAATCAATCCCCTCTTCAGAAATATAAAAGATCTTGTCTCTGCCTATTTTGACATAGAGAGAGAAAATATTCTAGGGAGAGAATATTCAAATTTTGAATATTTTTAGATAGAAAATTTTCTCATATTATTAAATGAATTCCCTTGAAACAGAAATTCAAAAAGAACTTTCCAATGTGCAATTGAAATTTATTGGAAATGGGTATAAAGGACCTTAGCCTAAGGGTCTAGATTTTCAGAAATTTTTGGATTATGGTCCAATTAAGGTTCCTATGGGCCAATAGCATCAATCCATGTGTAGGGAGGAGATAAATCCAATTTGTAAAAGAAGATACCCAAAAATGAGTAAATGCTCACATAAGATGAAGAGTTGACTATGTACAAGGTTTATTAGTAAGAAACTATGAGCAATATAAAAAATATGAGATATTTTGGGTATCCAAAAATGAGTAAATGCTCACATAAGATGAAGAGTTGAAAATGTACAAGGTTTATTAGTAAAACACTATGAGCAATATTAAAAATATAAGATATTTTGGGTATCCAAAAATGAGTAAATGCTCACACAAGATGAAGAGTTGAAAATGTACAAGGTTTATTAGTAAAAAACTATGAGCAATATTAAAAATATGAGATATTTTGGGTATCCAAAAATGAGTAAATACTCACACAAGATGAAGAGTTGAAAATGTACAAGGTTTATTAGTAAAAAACTATGAGCAATATTAAAAATATGAGATATTTTGGGTATAATGATTCCATTTTGACACATATGTAAGGAAGGGGAGTCCATTAAAGGAGGTGCATATTTCACATGCTTGAATGAGTTTTAAACTCAAAAACAATGTGATATTTTTATCTCTCCTCTCTCTTAAAC
The DNA here is from genome assembly GCF_041138505.1 of Cibotium barometz. Classification (NCBI taxonomy): domain Eukaryota; kingdom Viridiplantae; phylum Streptophyta; class Polypodiopsida; order Cyatheales; family Cibotiaceae; genus Cibotium; species Cibotium barometz. The sequence goes on along the minus strand of NC_141079.1, from coordinate 39,801,234 downwards.
CAAACCAAATCAAAATGGAACCAAACCGAATCAAAAAGTAAGCAAACTAGGTCCAAATCTAGTCCAAATTCAACCAAACTAAATTTGGAAAATTCTAAAATTCTGTTAGCCTTGGTTAGAGCTTCCCTCTCCTATAAATAGAACATGAGTCCTTTGAAAAAAATAGAAGAATTTTTCTATACTAGAGTTATGCTGAAATAATGCTAATTTCTACTATTCTCTAAAATTCTCTTCAAATTGAAGAAATTGGAGCTTCCCTCTTTCTTCAATCCCCATTGGTGGCTCCATCAACATACTTAACCAATTGATTGGTTGGGGGCCTCTACCGTGAACAAAGAATCAAGCAATTTGTAAGGTAAATGGAGAATTTTGATCTTTTCTATAATTTCTCAATGCTTCTCTCTTCTCAACCCCTCTCAAGCTTGAGAAGCTTAATTGGAATGGTTTTTGAATGCTATTGAAGTTAATTGATGAATGGTAGTGAAGAGTTACATAATTTGATGAATGCTATTGAAGTTAATTGATTAATGATAGTTAAGAATTACATAAATTTCCATTTATGCTTAATTCAAATGGTTTTTATGTAATTTCTCTCTCTCACTCAAGAAATGATCATACTCATGACCCATTCTCAATCCAAGTGAAGCTTTTCATAAAGCTTTTCCTTAATCCAAGATTAATCTATGCTTGAGGCCAAATTAATGGCTTTTTTCTATGCTTTTAGTTTATGTATTTCATGAATATTGATGATTCAATCCATTATGGATTAATGATCCAATTAGGGATTATTCTAATTATTTTCTTAATGATAAGCTTTATCCCTTAGAAAAATTGAGATTTATCAATCATAGCAGCGGAGCTATGGCAAAATTTTTATAAAAATTACGCATAAAATAATTTCATTCAAAGCATGAAAAGAGGACTTCCTACCATATTCTAGGAATTATCATCCTAGATTAATTGAAAGATATTCATTGTAATCCTAGAGAAATTGATTTTTATATTATGCATAATTGATTGTCATGCATAGAGGTATGCATAAAAGATTATTATTTTAACATAAAAGTGTTACTTTTATCATAATTAGATTTCATGCATAGAGGTATGCATAAAAGATTATTATTTTAATATAAAAGTGTTACTTTTATCATATTTGAATTTCATGCATAGAGGTATGCATAAAAGATGATTATTTTATTATAAAAGTGTTACTTTTATCATATTTGAATTTCATACATAGAGGTATGCATAAAAGATGATTATTTTATTATAAAAGTGTTACTTTTATCATATTTGAATTTCATGTATAGAGGTATGCATAAAAGATGATTATTTTATTATAAAAGTGTGACTTTTATCATAATTGAAATTCATGCATAGAGGTATGCATAAAAGTTGATTATTTTATTATAAAAGTGTGACTTTTATCATAATTGAATTTCATGCATAGAGGTATGCATAAAAGTTGATTATTTTATTGTAAAAGTGTTACTTTTATCATATTGGATTTCATGCATAGAGGTATGCATAAAAGATATTCTTTTTATACTAAAAGTGTGATTTTTTATCATAAATGGATTTTATACATAACTTAGATGCATAAGAGAAATTCTTTTATTCTAAAAGTGTAATTCCTACCAAATTGAATTTATGCATATGAAGATGCATAAAAGATTGATTCAAAAGTGTCATTCTCATCTAAATTGAATTTATGCATAGGAAGATGCATAAAAGATTGAATTTTAATTCAAAAGTGTCATTTTCATTTAAAATGAATTTATGCATAGGAAGATGCATAAAAGATTGATTTTTACTTCAAAAGTATTAATCTCCTTAAATGGAATTTTTGCATAAATAAATGTGTAAAGAAATCTTATATCAAATATAAGAATTCTCTTGTATTCTATAAATAGATATGAGATGTGATAAGAGGTGATAAGAGGTGTATAAGATGTGATAAGAGGTGATAAGATGCTTATGAAATAAGTTAGCAGGTGATAAGATGAATTAAGATGTGATAAGATGTGTATGAGATGAGGTAAGAAGTGTATGTGATAGGATAAGATGTATATGGGTTGTGATAGGGCAAGAATGGATGTGATGTAAAAGATTAGATGTGAAGGCATATGGGGTTATATGAATGGGAATGTGGAAATGGATGTATGTATGTGGATGTGTGAATGTGGAGATGGGAGTGTGGATGTATGAATGTGAAAATGGATGTATGCATGAAGATGTATATGCGTAGATGTGAATGTGGATGTAGATGTGGATGTATGTATGTGTGTGGATGTATAGATGTGAATGGGAATGCGGATGTGAATGTATGTATGTATGTGGATGTAGATGTGAATGTATAGATGTGAATGTGGATGTGGATGTATATATGTATGTGGATGTGGATATATGAATGAGGACGTGATAATGGATGTATGCATGTAGATGTGGATATATGGATGTGAATGTGAATGTGGATGTGGATGTGGATGTGGATGTATGGATGTAGATACGGATGTGGATGTATGTATGTATGTGGATGTAGATGTGAAATTATAGATGTGAATGGGAATGTGGATGTGGATGTATGAATGTGAATGTGGATGTGGATGTGGATGTATGGATGTGGATATGGATGTGTATGTATGAATGTGGATATGGGATGTGGATGTATAAATGAGGATGTGAAAATGGATGTATGCATGTAGATGTGGATGTATGGATGTGAATGTGAATGTGTATGTGAATTAATGTGTCGTCGATATGAGGAAATGGATGAGAATGAGTACACATCAAATGGAATGTGGAATAAGTAATGTGGACTAAGGAGGGATAATGTGGAAAGACGAGAGTTCGATTTAGAAACTGTATTTTGTGACTGTTTGTAAATGATTGTTTTATGTCAAGAATGCTGGGAAAGCATTTTGACCGTCTTGTGGATTAAGGTCATGAAGACCTAACTGTTAAAGTTGCAACTGCTGCTGACAGAGAGTCAATGGAGGACGTCTCGTGTAGCAAGGTCGACGAGCCTCGGTTTGATTTAAATGGTGAGCTTCCGGTACGGTGGATGAGGGACCAAGAAAGCGGCCTATGAGTGAAGCGCTAGGTCACCTGCCGAAGGATCCATACGGTGCTCGGGCTCGGGGTCGCCGAAGATACCCACACGTGCATCGTGGAAGATATTGGAACAAGGAGTAAGAGTTGTTTTCTGAAATCGGGCATGGATCTGGTTGATTGACCTTGCTGGTCTTCAATGGATGAGTCCATGGCTCTTTATATGGATCTGTTGGTTGATCTTGCTGATCTTCAACGAGAGTCCATCTTGATTTTTATAAGTGATTATATTGCCGAGTATTATGGGCTAGGAACTATTGAAAAGGCCCCTGAGTGGACAGGTGGTGAGCGTTCTGGTTGCCAATGATGCCATAGATACTCTGATGAAGAAATGATGGGAAATTAAGAATCAACCGGATAATTTGGAAGATTGTGATCAGTGATAATATGGTTTCATTAAAGGATTGTTTTAAAGTTAGCTGATGCTGAGAAAAAGGCAATTTCATATTGGGTGTGTAAGTGGTGTGACTAGTTTATGTTTGCTTGAACTTCCGGCTAGGGGGCCTTGGAACTCTTTTCCTTGGTACCCGGGACAAAACCTAACCAAATTCCTAATTGGATCCCATCACTACAGTGGATGGGCGTTTGGCTAACCCATGGGACTGGATGGGGTTAGGCTGGACTGATGGATCCGTAAATCGAGACTCAATTTCTGTTACTACGATAGATAAAGTAAATCCCGGATAGTAATTGTTCTATGGATAGGAATCAACGGCTGTGCCTCTTGATGGGAAAAAAAGCGTTGATCCCAATGATCCAATGCAAGTTTCTTCCTTGATCTGACCAAGTATCTTTATAGGTGCAGTCGGATCAGTTTGATCACTAATGGTCTTGACTACGTTAGAGTAAAAAGTTATCCTAGAGGAATCGCCCGTGCTTTCCGAATAAGGGAAGTCTTTCTGGGTTTGGTTTTGGAAAAACCGACGGATTAGTCTTTTGTCCGGAGATCCACGGACGAGGCCCCGAGTGTGGGACCCTGCGTCATGCATGAAGTGCTACTTCCGCTGCTAGTACCCCGAATCCATTGCGCGGTGGGAACAGGGATCTTACAGTATTATGTTACATTCATTCATGACTATACTAGGAAAGTGTTGGTTTACTTCATGAAGGAGAAAAGTAAGGTGTTTGTTGACTTCCAGAGATTTAAATCCTTGGTCGAGAAGGAAAAAGGCATGCAAATAAAGTGCCTAAGATTAGATGGTGGGGGAGAATATTTCTCCAATGAGTTCAGCAATTTCCTGAGAAAGTGGGGAATCAAGAGACAGTTTACATGCAGGTACGCTCCGCAAATAGAATGGTGTTACAGAAAGAAAAAATAGGCACATTGTAGAAGTGGTATTTGCCTTGATGGTTGAAAAGAATATGCCATATTATTTTTGGGCAGAAGCAGTAGAAATTGTTGTGTACATTATAAACAGGACACCCACTACAACTGTTCGTGGTATGATGCCTGAGCAGAAATTTACTTACATAAGACCGGATGTGTCTCACTTGAAAGTGTTTGGATGTATTGCATATGTGCATGTTCCTAATGAAGTAAGAACAAAGTTGGATCCAAAGGCAGAGAAATGCATCTTTATTGGTTAAGCTATGGAGCAGAAAGACTATAGATGTTATAACCCTACCACTCCAAAGATGTGAGTAAGAAGAGATGTTGTCTTTGATGAGATAAGTAGCTGGTATGCACTAGCAATGAACGAAACAAAAGATGCAAATGTAAGAAGTGCTGATACTGCATCACATGTAGAGTAGGAATCACAAGTGCTTACTAGACCTGGAGAGTCCTCTAGCAATAGATCCAATGTTAGCGGCCCATGCTTAGGTAGGTTGAGGACAGATGTAGGTACACATGTATCACGTTGTGAGGGGAATCCAGAGACCTCTCCAAACACAATGTATGTATGTAAGATATGTGTATATGATGGTGAAGAGTGTATCCTAGAGAAAGAAAGCAACGTGGCGATCAAATGTGATTAAGTAGGTGCACCAAATGAAAATAGAAACGACATGGGTGATTGCAGCCGTGATATCTTCCTGGAAGAATTCAAGGTGGCCACAAGGGCTTGAAGAGGGAGAGGGGTGATTAATTGGGTGTGGTGATAGCAATGAGGTTAGAGAGACAAACAGTAAAGAACTTCAGTTGTGTGGGCTTCTGCAAGTCTCAGTGAAGCATGCTAGAGATAACTGCATATATTTCTAGGTCTACAGAGAAAAGTCAGATGCAGTGAGGGAGAAGTGTTTGATTCAAAGCGGGAGAAGAGGTGAAGACTAGAGAATTTGCCTTGAGGTATGTCTACAGGCTTTCTATGCACAGCATCACCGTTAGAGACTTGGTCCAAATCTATTCTGCTTTGATTGTAGCTACTATAAATGGAGCTTTGAAGAGATGTTGCCAAGATTTTGTTAACGGAGATATTTGAGTTTTTTAATGTATTTTTGTATGATGTGTTTATGCACGGGTCCTAAGGTTTGTTGGGATATAGTTGTTTAGTATATTTGAAACAGACAGAGTGTTTGGTAGATTGTTTGTTGTTCTGATATTTCAGTTGTGGTGAAGATGTTTGTGTGAGTTTATGGGGATGGAGTTCTTGGGGATGTAAGTTTGATGACTATGGACCTGATTCTGAATCAGAATCATATGAAATAGTGTACATATTTTGTTCTGACTCAGCTAGCCATCGGATCTGTCAGCCAAAGGATTAGGGATCTTGCTTTGACCTGTTTAAGCTTGAGAGAAGTATTTGTGAGCCTCAATTGATAGTTAGGGTAGCCAGCGGGGACAGTAGTCAGGTGACATAGGGGTTAGAGTGTTGATCCAAAGTCAGTTGAGTGTAGTCGGTGTCCGCAAAGTGTCCCTTGTGATGGGTTTACTTTTGATTGGAGTGTTCATAGAATATAGAGGCATCACTTGATTGAGAGGGGAGCGATTCAGCTTCAATTGGATCACTTTAGGCCATCCTTGAGAGAATATTCATTTGGATGCAGCTCTGGGTCAGCTGCAGTAGCAATAAGCCTATAAAGAGATATCCTTGCTTGGTGAGGGTGGTCTGAAGGGCCACTGAGTAGAGTTAGATCAAGGTAGCTTGGACATGGATAAACTTATGCTCTGCAGGGTGTGGAGAGCCGTGAAGAGATTCCCTAGGTCTTGGAGCTGAAGACATAGGAAAGTGGCAGTGAGGAGATTGAAGTGTCAGAAGAAGTTGAGAGTGATGAGAGTGATGTGAGTTTAGATGTGGCTGACAGGAGCTATTTGTTTTTTCCTTCTTTGTCTGATGATGATGATTTTCCTAGTTCGGGAGATGATTTCTTTGAGACAAAAAAGATGGAAGGTGTGTTTTCTGAGCGTGAGGATGGCCATAGTTTATGTGTGAGGACGATGCTGGGGATGCTATGGGTGCATTGAATAATGGGTTGTCAACAACAGAAAGCATGAAGACTTCATTTTTGTTTGATAGTGGTGATGCGTACAGTGGAGTTAGTGATGTGAGAACATATGAGGATATACAGGTACAAAAAGCATAGGAGATTGTTCATGATGGAGAGGAGGATTTAGGTGATTTTGTTCATAGCTGTGTGCATTAGGTTGGCAAGATAATGCCGTTTGACCCACCAGGGGTGGGCTACAATAAAGTTTTTGTATGCATGGATGGAAGTTGTTTTAATAGTGGCATTGTGGCATGTGGTCTTGGAAAGATGGATAGGTAAGTTGCCAAGGAGGAGATTTGCCAGCAAATAAAGTGTGAAAACAAGAATGTTTCAGCCCCCGGGGTTGGACTAATATGTGAGGGGAATCCTGAGTCCCTCCCAAATACAATGTGTAGGTAGAAGGACTGTATATATGATGGTGTTGGGGTGAATCCAAGGTAGCAAAATATGTGTGGTAGCCAAGGGTAAAAGTGTAGGTGCGCAAAATAGAAATAGAAACAACATGGCGGCATAAGGAAGACGAGCAGCGCATCTATCCATAAGAATCAAGGATGGTAACGCGGGTTCAAGAGGGAAGGAGAAGGTTTTTTTGACAGAGTCAAGAGTAGTGGCAACAGAGACCACCCCGAGAAAGGGACTGCAGTAGAGTTGACTCCTACAGGTAGGTTTGTAGTTGGTGAAGTTGTAGGCTAGAGCTCCTACATAATTTCAAGTTTGTAGACATGAAGACAGTGTAACGAGGAAAGTTGTTTGAGTCAGAGCAGAGGGAGAGCAAAGGTCTGGAGAATTGGCCAAGAGGAGTGTGCCCTGAGTTCTCTAAGGAGAGTCTTTGTTATAGAGACTTGACCCAAATCAATTTGTTCTCTACTACTGTAGCTGTTGAAGTTTGTGATTTGAAGAGTTATCGCCGAGGTCCATTTGAGGGGGAACCTCGAGTGTTTTTCCTATGTTTTATTCTTATGTTGGTGCCCACGTCTCACAGATGTTGAGATGCTAGTGTTTATCAATCTGATTAAATCTGTGAGTTTGTATTGTGTCAGCTATGCAGAGATTTATGATCCTTTGTTTTGATGTCTTGGTTGAGGTGAATGAGTGTGTTTTACTGGGTTCATGATGAGAGATCATCTGTATGTGTTAGTAAAATGATTGGTGAAGTGCTTCTGAGTCAGTGCTGACCTAGTCAAAATCTGTTTAGACCTCAGAATAGTCAACTAAAGGAGTATAGAGTTTACCCTATCTTGTCAATGTTTGGGTAAAGTTTATATGAGTCAGAGCTGACAATCAGAAGTCAGTTGTGAGTAGTCAGAAGGCTTTGTGGTTGAATGACATTTCTATGGCAATTGTGAATCAACTAGTGCCAGCCACCACCAATAGTCTAAAGGGTTGGGTCCATGCTTGGTTTGAGTGTCCCCAAGGCATAGAAGTGTTGAGGATGTAGAGGAGAGAGAATCTACTTGGTTTGATTGTCCGGAGGGTGTAAAAGTGTTGGCGGACATAGAGGAGAGAGAATCTACTTCAATTATGTCATTTTAGTTGTGTGGTCGAGTATACAGTTAGTTCTAAGGCAAATGTGTGATAACTGCAGTCAACATGGTGCATGTAACGTGAGATCCCTTTAAGTTTAGAGGTTCTTGAGGGCCTATGGATGTCAGAGGACATTTGGAGAGGATTTTTGTTTCAGTTAAGGCTTCTGAGTTAGTTGGTTCTGAGTTAGACTGCTAAGGCTTAATTCAAATAGGTTTAGTCAAAGAGGGGTCAGAAGAGGATTAGCGGAGGGTCCAAGAAGGTCATGGGGCTGTGAATATATGGTTAGATGGTGTTGGAGGACATTCAGGGATCTTGGAGGATAGGTTTCTGACTGGGGACATGTGAATCCATTCGCAGACAGGGAGAATTAGAGAGTTCTGAGTCAGCTCGGGTGGAATTTGGTTAGTTGGATGTCAAACTGTGGTCATCAAGAGAGGCTTTTAAGTGGAATATCATAGGTGTTTGGAGGTTAGTGTTGAACCGAGATGACAATTGGAGTGTTTAGCTAGATCAGGCAGGGAGGTTGGGAGGGTGTTGAGGTTACCCTTTGAGTTAGCTAGAGGGCTTGGGATGGCTTGTTGAGTTGGTTGGTACCCCTTGGAGCTAGGATTTTAGTGTTCCCTAGTTTTGATCCCATTGTGTCTTCTTCTTATGCCTGTTGGTGGTGTATAGAGGCCATCACCTAGCCGTCGCCACACAATGTCTTCAAGAATGTGGAAATGGATGGGTTAGAGAAATATTTTTTTCTCCAAACATTTCTCAAACATAACCCCAATATGTCCTTCTAGAAAGGGGATGCTATGCATGGTTTGATTGGTGGAAGTCTCCATAACGTTTCCCTTACAACTTTGCAACCCTAGTGAAAGATCATGCCCCATACAAACTCTTGCAATAATAATCCCTCATTAACATGGTCCCCCTCTAAAAATGACTACCACAATTTGAAGGACATTGTATTTACGTCTTGTAGCCCGTCATCTCACATCCATCCTTGGTGAGTGGAAGAGGTTGATATGATTAACAATTCCTGTAGTAGGGAATTGATTTTTTTAAATAAATTAACACTTTTTCTTCCAAATTAGGCACTACCTATATAAAGGTGGCTTAATTATCCCCAGTAGTTTAGGTGGCCCTTTACATGTCTTAATAGAAGATGATTTTGTTGTGCTCTATTCTTTGTAGGAGGATAGTATCACTATGTGAACATACATTATCACCATGTCACATCACATTGATACTTTACCTTATGTAACTAGTTTTGCAAAGTTTATGCTTTTGTATGGTCATCAATCAACATGGATCTTGGGTTTCACTAGCTCTCAAAGGATGTTGTGATGCATATTTCATGCAAGCTATTCTTATTGTGCTATGTGCAGGTGCTCTCCCTCTTTAACCAACGTGGCGGCCCTTGTTTTCCAAAAATAACATTTATTTGATAGTACCTTAGTAGAAGTGACTTAATTATCCCAAGTTAGTGGAGAGTTTGGGCGGCCCTTTACCTTCCTTAACACAAAAGGTGATTTTGTTGTGTTTCATGCTATATAGGGATAGTTTTTCATAGTTTTATTCTTTTTCATGATCCTAATTAAACATGGATATTGACTTTTCATTGTCTTTTAGAGGACAATTTGATGAACATGTCATGTACGTTGCTCTTTGTCTACTATGTGCATGTTCTCTCCCTCTTCAACCAATGCGGCCCTTGTTTAAAATAAAATTTCATTTAGTTTGGTAGTAACACTAGTAACCACGCAAGGTTACTTTGATAGAAGCAATGTTGTTTGTGGCAGGAAACCAACTATGTGTGTGTGGCAAAAGGTGTCAACTATAACATCACATGGATACTCCTACTTATTTAGGTCATTGTGATGCATGTGTCATGCTAGCTGCATGTTCCCACCCTCTTCAACCAATGTGACCCTTGTTTTACCACAAATTTTAATTAGCTTGGTTAACCTATTAGCCATGAAAGAGTCCATGCCTGTTGGGTAGGGAGGCTTTCATGTTCATTCTCTCTCTCTCTCTCTCTCTCTCTCTCTCTCTCTCTCTCTCTCTCTCTCTCTCTCTCTCTCTCGCACACACACACACACACACACATCTAGGAGAAGGGGTTCAAAACACACACAAACACACATCTAGGAGAAGTGATTTAAAACACACACACACACACACACACACACATCTAGGAGAAGTGGTTTAAAACAAATTACAATACAAACTTGTGATTTTCTAGAATTTCCTTTTTTATTAATTAAGCTAACATTAAATATACCTTATGCCATGGAGTATAGAATTTTTGGTTCGGTGTTGAAAGATAACTCTTACACATCGAGAAATATATCAATTGAGAGGGGGATGAAAAATTGTACAAGGGAGAGAGCAAGAGGGAGGCCATGATGGCAAGAGAGATAAGGATAGGGTTGAGATAGAGAAAGTGCAAAAGAAGGAAAAAGCAAAAGGGTTTGAAGAAGAGAAGGCCAAAGGGAGATTGTGATGAGGGAAACATATAGGGCTGAGAGAGAGAAGGAAAAAGAGAGGGCCATGAAAGAAGGTGAGAGGGAGGCCGTGATAGGATGGGGGAGAGAGAGAGAGAGAGAGAGAGAGAGAGAGAGAGGTGAGGGAGGGAGGGAGGAGGAGAGAGAAAGATAGAGAGACAATCAAGAGTTAAAAAATAAATATAAGAAAAATGAATTAATAAAAAAACCTTTCCACCTTTCCAACCCCAAAGTGGGGTGCTTGTCACTTGGGATGGAGGAGGTGGGTTTTTTTTTTCTTTTTTCCAAATTACTGAGAGAGAGAGAGAGAGAGAGAGAGAGAGAGAGAGAGAGAGAGAGAGAGGGTGGGATAATCACTATACAAGAGAAGCAAGCATTAGCATTTATTTGTGGCATTTTACTTTATGCCACTATAAGCATCGTTATTAGCTCCACTGAGTGGTGCTAGATAAATGCTACTGTAAAAACACCAGTATAAACTCCACTCACAGAGTGGCACTATAAAAGAAATAGAATGTTTAATTGGAGTAGAAATAAAAACTAAAAAAACATTAAAGTCCAAAAATCTTGACAAACATCCAAATAGCTTTTAAATAAAACAAAAAAATCATGAAATCATTACAAACCAATCAATGTGTACATATGTTATGATGATATATATTTATTTAGTGCCATCATCAAATCCATCTTGTAATAATTCCATGGATGTCAATTGGTCTATATATAAATCCATCATTTGGATGTCTCCTATATGAATACAAAGTCCTATTCCACTACTTGAAGAAGATGTAGAGTATTATCATCATGGTCCTCATGGTGGTCATATTGATTGTTAGTTGCATCTTCCATTGATTGTCCACCATGCATTTTTTGTAATATACATTTAGATTGAGGAGCAAATTGTATTACATACCACCAATTAGGATCTCTTTGGTCTAGATGAAACACAACCTAAAAATAAGAACCACAAAATATTTACAAGAAAATATATACAATGCCTTCCTTTTATCTATAGATTCATCAGAACTGAAAATCAAGTGTAAACCTGTTCACAATGTTGTGGTTGAACATATGTGTCTCTTGAATTGCAAAAAAATCTGCTTGGATGCTTCTTAACGGTTGCTTGAGTATCTCTACGTACCACTTTGAACCACTTCGCATCAAAGATGAACACTTTGAAAGCTCGAAATCCAATCTCCAAGATGTCTTCAATTATTCTACAATATTCAAGTTTCTTTGCTATAATATTAATATCTCTTCTATTAGCTTGAGTACCTTGGTCAAAACTTACCATTAAACCACAATCATATGTGATTCTCTTGGAGTCCACACGTTGAGTGCGAAAATGTCAACCTTGTGACCACATTACATTATGCACTTTATATTACAACCCAATCAATTTTTTTAAAGATAGCTTATATATAAGAAATTTAGTATTCAACATTATATCTCTTAGCAAAATACAATATATGTTAGTTAAATATTAAAGCATATTTACTTACATGGTAGTCGTGCATCCCCTTGCATACTCCCATTCTTCTCTTGTAGTCTCCTCTCCCGCCCTTTTATCTTGCTCTAGGAAATCTCTAAGCCATTAAATATTACAATCCTTTAGAAGAGCCTTTAGATTGGGTGGGTATGCCATGTGCCTTTGTGTTGATCTCTTAAATGCTCTTCTCTCCTCTATCCTTATCTTTCTTGCATCTTCATATTTCTCAATACACCTTTCCATCACAGAAGTGCTAAGAAGACAAAATGTAATGACCTTTTTGCACATGTGGACTCATCCATCTTTTGAATACGTCCTTTTCCATGTGGTGCATTTGACACCATTCGTCGTTCATCCTCATCTCGGTATTCATGAATCTAGACATAGATGGATCAATTTGTTTCAAATGTTCTAATATGTATGCGAGGGATTCTTTCACCAACCATCCCTCTGCCATGCTTCCTTCTGGCCTTGCCCTTTGCCTCACAATACTCTTCAAGGTTTTCATGAAATGTTTCTTAAAGAACATTCACCGACTACTATGAACAATGCCACATATAGCCACCTCATCTGCTAAATGTGCTAGAAGATGCGATTGAGTTGTGAGTATGCTTCTTGGAAAGCTTTCTTTAATCATACACACCACCTCAATTGACTCAACTCGAGTCTTCTCAATGGAATCTTGATGAATCTCCTTTGACACTATCCACCTATTCAACAAAGGAGGAAATGATAAATTAAAGAAGAATAGATAATTTCAAAGCTATATGTTATACCAAAAGCACAAATCTATCGTTTTGATTGGAACTCACCTTGCCAGTCTATCTAATTTATAGATGGCATTCTGAGCTTTCTGTTCTCTTCACCCACCAATTGATATTGGAAGTATGAACTAGTGAAATCAAATTTTGAAAATAATAAAAGATCAATATAGAGTCCACACAACATAAACTGAGGAATGCCCAAAAAATAGATATAGTTATGTATGTACCTGCATCATCTTATGCTGATCATGTGATTTGAGACTGTATAACTGATGCTCACCCTTCTTGTTTGTCATTGTAAATGCACCCTTTAATGAGTGAATTACACCAGTTGGTGTATGAAAAGATGAAATTTCATTCTTGACATTCTTTTCCTCTTTCCTTGTGAACCTCCTTGACACCTTTGGTAAAACCACCTTGTCATTGACTACCCTTGGCCATGCATCTTATATCCTTTAGGTCATCCCTTATTGCATGGGTATCTTTTCTACTAATTAGATTGCCCCAAATCATTGATGCCACATTCTTAAAAATGCACACTAGAACCAAAAGATGATTTATTCTTAATTGTCTCCAATATGGTAGACGATAGAAGATTGAGTACCTTTTCATGCTCGCGGGTGCTGTGATGGGAGTCATCCTCCATCTCCCATCCCACTCTCCATCTCTCCACCTTCCCTTGCCACATGGCTTCCCACTCCGTACCTCTTATCACAATCGAAGAAACCTATGATGGAGTATAATGAGGGTGGTTTTGGAGGAAGAAATCTATGATGTTCATCATACACCACTTTCTTTAGTTCATGTGCTTGTTTGGATACAAGTGATGGACCACAAATTGGACATGCATTATATCCTGAAGTTTTGAGACCTACCAAAATGGCATGTAAGAATTTAAAGTTAATAGACATTATAATACATTAGAGTTATAAATGAATCATTTGTGCATGTAAGAATTTAAAGTTAATAGACATTATAATACATTAGAGTTATAAATGAATCATTTGTGCATGCTTAGATAATAATTAATTTATGAGTACGACGTATCTAAGCACTCCATATAGCCTGGAAAATCATGCATAGTCTACGTCAAAATACCCTTGACCATTGCATTGTGACATGAAATTGGACAAGAAATATCATGCACCATTATGCCTTTCCATAATTGCTCAAGCTTCTCAATTAAGGGCTCAAGATATACATCCATATTTTGACCTTTTGCTTCTCGGGCACAAGAAGCACAAGCATCACATGACCTTTCTTGATGGACATCCATGGAGGAATATTGTAATTTAAAAACAATGGGCTGTGTGGACCATGATGTAGACCTCAATCCAAATGGGTTCACCCCATCTATACCCAATCCAAGCCATAAATTACACGGGCTCATATTTGAACTTTGTCCATTCGTCCTCAATGTGATCCCAAGCCAGTGAGTCGGGAATCCTCATCATGCCATCAATTGAACAATGGTTCACATGCCATGTCATTAACTCAGCAATGGATTGACACCAAAACATATGTTGAATGTGAGGTATAATAGGAAAGTGCCTCATACCCTTTGTGGAATTTTTACACCCTGTAAATCCTTCTTGTAACAATCCTCTCCCACAAATTGGACCTTTCATGACATTGGCAAAGGTACCCCTAAATAGTACACAAATATTATAACATGCATGCATTTGATTGTAATCCAGACCAAGTTGGGAAATTATTTTTCGTCGAGTGTAACTTTTTATTAAGGGCATCAAATTATTTTTTGGGAGAATCTTCTTTAATAATCGAAGTAGGCTATTCACACTATTATCTCTCCAACCATATGTTGTTTGCAAGTTGATGATTTCCAAGCATGTGCAAAGTTGAGTACTTTTCACTCTCATAAAATGGTGTGTTAGCCTCCTTATGTAAGACATCCTCTATTTCAGAAGTTTGAAAGCTAGGTGTCTCTTCCTCGCCCTCACTTTGAAAAAAGTGAGTGATCATCTCCTCCATGACATCCTACTCCTCTTTCTCCTGTGGAGGAAATCTTGGGTATTCCAAATGTACTGAACATACTCCACGTTCCAAGTGCTCCTTACAATGCTTGTACTCCTTCCTCAAGTTTTCTTCAATGATAGAATAATTAGGCATATTGTGTAGTACTTGTGCATGAATGTCCATGTCCTCCTCATCCTAATGAACAATATATAAAAATGACACTTAACATTACATATGTCAAACCATGAGTATACATATCATCTCATAAGTTTATATACTAAACTAGGAATTGGCTTGCATCATCGTATTGGCTGGCGGTTCAAACGATTCCCATTTTCTAATATGTTCCAATGTCACTTGACGTTCACATACATAAACATTCTTACACCTTGCATAGAAAGAAGGGATTCTTCTTCACAACCACTCTGGACCTCTAATTAATGGTGACCCATCACTATCCAAACTAGTAGAAGACATATGTACTAGGCAAAAAAAGTGTGCAATTAAAAAACTAAATATGAATACATGCACTAAATCTAGTAGTGTCAATGGTATATGGAATGGTTTTCTCTTTGGAATTTACCCTCCACCACTATAAGCACCGTTGGGTGTAGTTTTTAGTGATGCTTATAGTGGTGCTAGGAAATTCACTTTTCAAACCTATGGTGTCATCGATGTCTATCTTTCTCCCAAAAAAAATAATTCCCTCCACTCCTTTTTTTGAGGGATTTCATCCACTCCATCAACTCCATTAATCTAGCTTTGTCACATGTACTTATACTCTGTATTCTTCTTTCCCTTCCCCTTCCCCTTTCCCTTCCTCTTCATCTTACTCTTTATCTTTCTCCTTATTCATCACTACTTGACTATGGTGTGAACTAATGAAGGTATTGAAGGTATTCTTTTCTTATGCTTAACCCTAATGTGTTTGTTCTTCCTTCTTGTTCCTCTTCCTCTTCCTCTTCTTGTTTCTCTTTCTGTTCCTATTGATCACTCTACAAGTGATGGCGTGACCTAATGAAGGTTTTCTTCTCTTATGCTTAACCGTAATGACTAATAGGTTCCAAACATAATGAGATTAGGGTTAAAGTTTACATTACCAACCTTCCTTTAGCTTCTTCTCCTTCTCCTTTTTGTGAGCATGCTTAATGTGTATTTGTCTTTTGTATGTCTCTTGTTTTTGGTAGGTAGAGTTCATTAAATGTGTTACTAATCACTATTTTGCCATTTTATATTGTGTAGGTCTTGCACTAATCCTCTCCCTTGGCTTGACAATAAAGAGGTAAGCTCTCTTTTTCTTGTATTCCTTAATGAAATCTCTTTGTTTATTGCACGCTTGGGTGCTTGGTTTAGGTTTAGCTTAGTGCATTAATCTCTAAACACAAAGCTTATGCATGCTTAAAGATTATGCATAAAGCCTAAAGTATAGAGCTTATGCACTCTTTAAGCTTATGCATATAGCTCTATGCATAAGCTTTATGCATCAAGCATAATGCATGCTTCTTATATACATAAAGCTTAAAGAACGTGCTCTTTTTTTCTCATAAATGTGTTACGAATCGCTTTTTTTCATATTATGTTTTATAGGTCTTGCATTGTTTTCCTCTCCTTTGACTTGACATTGTTGAGGTAAGCTCTCTTATTCATGCAATTGTTAATGCAAGCTCATGTTTAGTGCACCCTTGGGTGTCGGGTTTAGGGTTTAGCATAGTGTTTAAGGCTTATAGGTGTGGAAAGCATCCCAGCCACCACTTCCAAGATGAGAGCTCCCTATGCTCTCCATTTGCTTCATTGTGGCCTCCTCTTTTGCTGCTTATACCTTTGGGGATTTGTACGGTACTTTCTACACTCCTCTTCCCAAATCTCTTGTGAGCAATTCCAAGGCTTTTGTCCCCTTGACTTTACCTTGCATGTGATGTGGTTACGTGAGTACTTCATCACGTTCACCATGTGATCTTTTATCCATCTAGGATGGACCTCTTCACTACCTAGTGCTGGCATAAACTCACTTTTGATTTGATTCACGACTCGTTCCTTTTTGGCCTTATCAAATTTATGCCATGTAGAGATGAAATCCTTGTGAGCAAAGGCTACATGGCGTAACTCATGGAGTCCATACTTCATCTCATTGCCAACATCATCTAAGACCACATTTCCATCAACTACTTGATAGCGGGAAAGAGCCGGATTGTTTCATAGTAGTAGGATGAGCGCGAGCGCGGTGTCTCCTCACAACTGGAAATGGGTGGGCCCTTGTAGCATTGAGGGGAAGAAGCGTCCATGGAGTCACCACCATGGCAACAACCCGTCCAACGATCTCATCTACGATGACTAGAAGTAGTCGAGGTTGCCATGGGCAGGGTTTGTGTGATGTGCTGTGGAGTGTCCGAGGGCGTGGCCTGTGTAGTGGTGGACTGTGATGACTGTGCAGAAGTTCCAACACTTCCCCAAAAGTAGGCTTACACCATGGCCCTTTTCTTGGGGCTCGTTTGTAACTTGAAATGGTGAAATTGATTTGGGGACATTGCCTGTGGTGTAGGAAAGGTGGAGAGATTGGGGCTATGTGTAGCTGTCGCTGGGTGTACGATCCATGGTCTACACAAACAAAACAAAGAATATTAGCTACTTTTGAAGCTCTATGAATCAAAAGCATTAAAGTTTAAATAAAAAACTCAACATTAGAAATTTGTTGGGACTTTGTACAATACTACTTAGACAAGTAGGGTTGATAGTGCCCCTTCTGAATGATAGCTTATGAGGACTTTCCACATGCTCCCTACTATTAAAACCAAAGGAAAATTATCTTTTACAAGAGAAGGATAGGCAAAAGATCGAGGGATCCTCCTCAACTATAACCACCTACTTGTGGATAACCACTCCTAACTTGACTTAAACAACATTCTAGATGGCCTACAATAATGTCCCATATCTCTATGCATAAGCCTAAACCTTAAACCTAGCATGAGGTTGCAATAAACATGAGGTTCCATGAATAAGAGAGCTTACTTTGACAATGTCAAGCCGAAGAAGAGGACAACAACACAAGAATACTCTAACAGGCAAATGCTTAAAGCTTAAACAAATAAGGCAACATGTGATATTAGAACATTGTTGAAACACGGCAATAACTAGATTTTGACCAAAGACAGTTCTCAACCAGAACTTCCTGAAACTGCCAAAAAGACCTTACAGTGACATATTGGAGATCGAAACGCACCCAAAAAACGTGTTTCTCGTCGTAAAATTGCAGTGCAAAATATTATGTACCACACAGGTACCTCCAAGCCTATGAACACAGCTCCTCAATCGGAGATATGTAGCTCCCGAAGCTACCAAGGGGTGTTGTACCTAAACCAAGAAAGGTAAAAAGTTTATGCTGCTCTTACCCATGTATCGCTTCCTTCCTTGCCTCCTTAGCTCTCACACAAACTAGAGCTCTGATACCATAAAGAGAATGTAGGGGGGAGAGAGAGAGAGAGAGCTTGAGCTCCTTGCAGGCAAACACATACACACACAAGAGAGTGCAAGACATAAGAGAGAGATGGATATCTGAATTTTCTTCTATCTTCTTCTCTTCTCTATATCCTTATAACTAAAAGATAAGAGTCCATACATAAAGAGAAAGTACTCTCCTACAATAACATACAAAATGGCCGGTCCATAGTGTAAACCCGACTATATAAGCTAGCGCTATACCTATGCCATAACTCTAGTGCTCCAAAGTGGTTGTCACACAGCCTGTCATCCATTGGCGGCATATCAACTATAATCGCACCAACCATGCCTAGTGGAATAAGTGTGGAAGCTATAACCCAGGTGGGTCATCAATGTCTGCCATAACACTAGTAGTAGTTGAGCTCGATATCTCAACACTTGCCTTACTACACAGTGGCATGATTGGGAGGATATTGCCAGGCAATATGGGATCTCATGCCCAACACTCAACGTGTTGTAGCAGACACTAACATAGGCACTCCTTACTTGTTGGCCCATAGCACTGTTGGCGGCTGCAAGAGTAGATAATTGGCTCTCTAATTGGAGTACCACCTCAAGAAAGCTCCTATTGAACATGAAAGCTGCAGATGTCCCAGTCTACTTCACTAATTGGAACCTCCAATTGGTTGCTCGATGAAAGTCTTAGGACTCTCTTGGTGTATGGAATAGATGCACTATGGACCTTTGGAAAGTGACCCCATGTTTGAGGATTAATGTTTTTATCTGGAAGATTCTCCATCACAAACTTCTCACTCGGGACCGACTAGCCTTCAGGCCTAACATCTCAGTCTTTTGCCCCCTCTAAGTCATGAAGGGAACATGTCTTTTTCCATCTTGGGCTTGCCCTTTTGCTCAAGCCCTCTAGAGCAGGCTACATCAATGGCTCCATGGCAAAGAAACTCAGTATCAATTCACATGTAAGAATGGCCAGCTAGGCGATGACGCTAAGAAGCTGAATCCTTCTTTGCATCCATATGGATGTGCTACAACATTCTAAACATGATGTAGACGACCTAGAATCAAATAATATTCCATCATCGTAGTAACTACCGTTGCCCTACATGGGACCTGATGTGGTTTACCCGCTCAGCTAGGCATACTCACCTTCCCCTTTAGCAACCAAATGTTAGATGAGACTAAGCATAGCTCTCTTGCTGGGTCAACATGATCAAGCAACTCTCTATTTTGTACTGCATCCTAATTAATACAAATCAAACTTTACCTTCTGGGAAAAAACACTCAATGGTATGGCAAACCCTTTTTTCTATTTGTAGTTAAGGGTTTTGTCTAGTCCTTTGTTGGCTAGGCTTGCTACCTTTAGATAGCACGTTCTCTTTTTTTTTGGTTGGCAACTTTTGCAAGATTTTTTTTGAAACTAAGCTAAAAGGCTGGTTTTGCTATTTTTGCTAATTTGGTACGGTTGCGTTTAGTTGATTTTTCTGATTAAGTCGCTTTTGCGAAATATATGTCAATTATGCTAATTAAAGGTTAGTAAATTAAAAGTAGTGAATTTAAAGGTTAATATATACTAATTAAAGGTTAGTAAATTAAAAGTAGTGAATTTAAACCTACCAAATCAGGCATAGACGTGCAGAGAGTTTATGAAAACAATTTGTTTTGGGAAAAAAAAAAGCGACAAATGCTCTATATAGCCACCTACATTAGTGCATGCATGCGCTTCTTATCCACGCTTCAGTATCTCAGGTTTTTTTCTAATCACTTTTGCTAAATATGTATGTGATTTATGCTAATTAAAGGTTAGTAAATCAAAAGTAATGAGTTTAAACCTTCCAAATCGGGCGTAGTGTATGTGGATAATCCAACCTCTAATGCCCAAAGAAATCCGAGGTCTGCCACAACGCAGACCTGCATTGCATTATGTTTACCTTTTTATTAGCATTGCTTGTGTTGCCTCTTCTTATACCTTAGGATAATAAGATGTTGGCTCTATTACCTTGGTGATGCCTCTTATACCTTAGGATAATAATCGGTGATGGCTCTAATACCTTTGGTGAGTGCCCATGTTTTTCCAAGTCATACTACAACTCTTGGGCTCTACTGTTTTTGGTGAGTGCCTACATTGAATATTTCCTACTTTAATTGAATACATTGAATATTTCCAAGTCACATCCAACTCTTTCTTAGCTCATTTCACAATCAAGTCACATCCAACTCTAGTACTCTTTCTCAGCTCATTTCACACTCAAGTCACATCCAACTCTAGTACTCTTTCTCAGCTCATTTCACACTCAAGTCACATCCAACTCTAGTACTCTTTCTCAGCTCACTTCACGCTAAGTCACAACCAAATCTAAATTGCCTCTAGTACCTTTGGCCAATGCCTATATATTGAATATTTCCAAGTCACATCCATCTCTTTCTCATCTCATGGAATATTTCCAAGTCACATCCAACTCTTTCTCAGTACATTTCACACTCAAGTCACATCCAACTCTAATTTATCTCTAGTTACACTTTTGGTTAGAGCCTACATGGAATTTTCTAAGACACATCCAACTCTTTGGCTCTAATACGTTTGGTCAATGTCTACATTGAATATTTCCAAGTCACATCCAAATCTATCTTAGCTCATTTCACACTTTGAAAGTGACATTCAACTTAAATTCAACACACACCAACCTTTATTAAGTCACTAAACTTTAACCCGTTCAACTTAAATTCAACACACTTAAAACCAACCTTACTCAGATCACTCAACCTCAAATAATTAATTTAACACCTTGGGTCTAGGCAAACTTTGATTAAATTTATTCTCTTTCTCTCTCTCAATCAACTCACTCACACCAACCCTAATCAAGTCACTCAATCAATCAATTCGACACCTAAATTATATATCTACATTAATTAATTCGACACCTAAATTAATTAAATTGATTCTCTCTCTCTCTCTCTCTCTCTCTCTCTCTCTCTCTCTCTCTCTCTCTCTCTCTCTCTCTCTTAGTAACTCTCTCTCTCTTAGTAATAGAAGATATATTACCAAAATTACTTTACAAATGGCCACATGGCCGCCATGTAATGTATTAGCTTTCCCTCACTAATTACTCCAAACCACAAGTGTAACTCGGAGTACCCCATCCAATATATAACCTCTCTCTCTCTCTCTCTCTCTCTCTCTCTCTCCTGTTGAGATGTCAAGCTCAACATGAGCTGACACTCACGAGAGGCGCCTGCATAACCGTTCGACATTTACATCACTGGCAGGTTTGGTAGCTGGCACACCGACATATCTTCGCCAGAGATTTTACAGGTAGACTACACTGACTAGTCCACACCTACCCACTCCTCTTATCATGTTCACATTATGGACCGCTTGTATATACTCTATTATGTGTGTTAGTCACTTTATCTTCTTTGTAGACCTCTTTTGTTGTGTGAAGAAGAAGAAGAATTTTCACCCTCTCACCTTGTGTGTTCTCTTCTAGGGTTTGTGTGAGTGTGTGTGTGCTTGCAAGAGCTCAAGCTCTCTTCTCCCCTCCACATTTTCATGGTATCAAAGCCTGGTTCCATGCTAAGGGTTGAGTGGTGGCAAGCAAGAGAAGCACTGTAAGATCCCTGTTCCCACCGAGCAACGGATTCACGATACTGGCAGCGGAAGTAGCACTTCTCGCGCGGGACAGGGGTCCCACATTCGGGCCTCACCCACGGATATTCGGATAAGAGACTAATCGGTCGGTTGTTCCAAAACCGAACCCGGAAAAACTTCCTTTACCGGAAAGCACGGGCGATTCCACCTGGATAACTTTTTACTCTAACGTAGTCAAGAACATTTTTGTTCGAGCTGATCCAATTGCATCTATAAGATACATGGTCAGATTAAGGAAGAAACTTGCACTTGGATCATTGGGATCAACGCTTTTTTCCCCATTCAAGAGGCACAGCCGTTGATTCCTATCCATAGAACAGTTATTGTCCGGGATTTATTTTATCTATCGTAAAAACAAAAGTTTGAGTCTTGATTTACGGATCCATCAGTCCAGCCTAACCCCATCCGATCCCATGGGTTAGCCAACCGCCCAACCACTGTAGTGATGGGATCCAATTTGGAATTTGGTTAGATTTTGTCCCGGGTACCAAGGAAAAGAGTTCCAAGGCCCCCTAGCCGGAAGTTCATGCAAACATAAAACTAGCCACACCACTTACACACCCAATATGAAATTGCCTTTTTCTTAGCATCAGCTAACTTTAAAACAATCCTTTAATGAAACCATAGTACCACTGATCACAATCTTTCAATTTATCCGGTTGATTCATAATTTCCCATCATTCCTTCATCAGAGTATCTATGGCATCATTGGCAACTAGAACGCTCACCACCTGTCCACACAGGGGCCTTTTCAATAGTTCCTAGCCCATAATACTCGGCAATATAATCACTTATAAAAATCAAGATGGACTCTCGTTGAAGATCAGCAAGATCAACCAACAGATCCATATAAAGAGCCATGGACTCATCCATTGAAGACCAGCAAGGTCAATCAACCAGATCCATGCCCGGTTTCACAAAACAACTCTTACTCCTTGTTCCAATATCTTCCTCGACGCACGCGTGGGTATCCTAGGCGACCCAGAGCCCGAGCACCGTATGGTCAGCACCCTCTAGGATCCTTCGCAGGTGACCTAGCGCTTCACTCATAGGCCGCTTCCTTGGTCCCTCATCCACCGTACCGGAAGCTCACCATTTTAATCGAACCGAGGCTGGTCAAGACCTCGGCCGACCTTGCTACGCGAGACGTCCTCCATTGACTCTCCGTCAGCAGTTGCAACTTTATCAGTTAGGTCTCCACGACCTTAATCACAAGACGGTCAAAATGCTTTCCCAGCATTCTTGACATAAAACAGCCATTTACAAACAGCATTTACAAACAGTTTACAAATACAATTTCTATATTAACTCTAATTTTTCCACATTATCCCTCATATAATCCACATTACTTATTCCTCATTCCATTTATATGTGTACTCATCCAATCACATCATTTTCCATCTCTTCACTTCATATTCCTTCACATCACATATCATATATTCACATCCATACATCCACATCCACATCCACATTCACATCCATACATCCACATCTACATGCTTACCTCCATTTTCACATCCTCATTTATACATCCACATCCCATATCCACATTCATACATACACATCCATATCCACATCCATACATCCACATCCACATGCATACATCCACTATCATGTCCTCATTCATACATCCACATCCACATGCATACATCCACTATCATGTCCTCATTCATACATCCATATCCACATACATACATACATCCACATCCACATTCCCATTCACCTCTATACATCCACATCTACATCCACATGCATACATCCACTATCACGTCCTCATTCATACATCCACATCCTCATGCATACATCCACTATCACGTCCTCATTCATACATCCATATCCACATACATACATACATCCACATCCACATTCCCATTCACATCTATACATCCACATCTACATCCACATACATACATACATCCACATCCACATTCCACATTCACATCTATACATCCACATCTACATCCATATACATACATACATCCACATCCACATTCCACATTCACATCTATACATCCACATCTACATCCACATTCACATATATCCACATCCACATTCCCATTCACATCTATACATACACATCTACATCCACATACATACATACATCCACATCCACGTTCCACGTTCACATCTATACAACCACATCTACATCCACATTCACATACATCCACATCTACATTCACATTCACATCTATATCCACATCTATATTCCCATTCACATCTATACATCCACATCTACATCCACATACATACATACATCCATATCCACATTCCACATTCACTTCTATACAACCACGTCTACATCCACATTCACATCTATGCATATACATCTTCATGCATACATCCATTTTCACATGCATACATCCACACTCCCATCTCCACATCCACATACATACATCCATTTTCACATTCCCATTCATATAACCCCATATGCCTTCATATCTAATCTTTTATATCACATCCATTCTCACCCTATCACAACCCATATACATCTTATCCTATCACATACACTTCTTACCTCATCTCATACACATCTTATCACATCTTAATTCATCTTATCACCTCTTATACACCTCTTATCACATCCTATCACATCTCATATCTATTTATAGAATACAAGAGAATTCTTATATTTGATATAAGATTTCTTTACACATTTACTTATGCATAAATTCCATTTAAGGAGATTAATACTTCCGAAGTAAAATCAATCTTTTATGCATCTTCCTATGCATAAATTCATTTTAAATGAAAATGACACCTTTGAATTAAAATTCAATCTTTTATGCATCTTCCTATGCATAAATTCAATTTAGATGAGAATGACACTTTTGAATTAAAAATCAATCTTTTATGCATCTTCTTATGCATAAATTCAATTTGGTAGGAATTACACTTTTAGAATAAAAGAATTTCTCTTATGCATCTAAGTTATGCATAAAATCCATTTATGATGAAAATCACACTTTTAGTAAAAAAAAGAATATCTTTTATGCATACCTCTACGCATGAAATTCAATTATGCTAAAAGTAACACTTTTATAATAAAATATTCAACTTTTATGCATACCTCTATGCATGAAATCCAATATGATAAAAGTAACACTTTTGATATATAAAAAAATTATCCTTTATGCATACTTCTATGCATGAAAATTAAAAATGATAAAAGTAACACTTTTGATATAAAAAAATTTATCCTTTATGCATACTTCTATGCATGAAAATTAAAAATGATAAAAGTAACACTTTTAATATAAGAAAAATTATCCTTTATGCATACTTCTATGCATGAAAATTAAAAATGATAAAAGTAACACTTTTGATATAAAAAAAAATTTCTTTTATGCATACTTCTATGCATGAAAATTAAAAATGATAAAAGTAACACTTTTGATATAAAAATTTATCCTTTATGCATGATATTAAAATTCAATTTCTCCATGATTATAATGAAATTCTTTCAATTAATCTAGGATGATAATTCCTAGAATATGGTAGGAAGTCCTCTTTTTATACTTTGAATGAAATTATTTTATGCATAATTTTTATAAAAATTTTGCCATAGCTCCGCTACTATGACTGATAAATCTCAATTTTTCTAAGGGATAAAGCTTATCACTAAGGAAATAATTAAAATGATCTCTAATTGGATCATTAATCCATAATGGATTGAATCATCAATATGCATAAACTAAAAGCATAGAAAAAAAAAACCATTAATTTGGCCTCAAGCATAGCTTAATCTTGGATTAAGGAAAAGCTTTATGAAAAGCTTCTTTTGGATTGAGAAAGGGTCATGAGTATGACCATTTCTTGAGTGAGAGAGAGAAATTACATAAAAACCATTAGAATTTAAACATAAATGGGAATTAACTTCAATAGAATTTATTAAATTATGTAACTCTTCACTACTATTCACCAATTAACTTCAATAGCATTTAAAAAACCATACCAATTAAGCTTCTCAAGCTTGAGAGGGGTTGAGAAGAGAGAAACATTGAGAAATTATAGAAAAGAGCAATATTCACTAATTACCTTACAAATTGCTTGATTCTTTGTTCACGGTAGAGGCCCCCAACCAATCAATTGGTTAAGTATGTTGATGGAGCCACTAATGGGGATTGAAGAAAGAGGGAAGCTCCAAAAACTAGTGAATTATTAAATGAATTCACAGTTCTTGGCTTAGGTGGAGTAGAGTAACGATGCATAAACACTATATATTTTTCAACAAGGGGGAGGCTTCTATTTATAGAAAAAATTGAGCTCCTAACCAAACAAACTGATTCTAGAATTTTCCAAATCAGTTTGGTCAATTTTTGACCATTTTTAGGTCAGTTAAGCTAATTTTTTGGAGCTAGACTTCAATGAGGAGAGAGGAGAGATGAAATATCTCAATTTTTATGAGTTTAAAACTCATTCAAGCATGTGAAATATGCACCTCCTTTAAAGAACTCCCCTTCCTTACATATGTCATATTTTTAATATTGCTCATAGTTTTTTACTAATAAACCTTGTACATTTTCAACTCTTCATCTTATGTGAAATATGCACCTCCTTTAAAGAACTCCCCTTCCTTACATATGTCATACTTTTAATATTGCTCAAAATTTTTTACTAATAAACCTTGTACATTTTCAACTCTTCATCTTATGTGAAATATGCACCTCCTTTAAAGAACTCCCCTTCCTTACATATGTCATATTTTTAATATTGCTCATAATTTTTTACTAATAAACCTTGTACATTTTCAACTCTTCATCTTATGTGAGCATTTACTCATTTTTGGGTATCTTCTTTTACAAATTGGATTTATCTCCTCCCTACACATGGATTGATGCTATTGGCCCATAGGAACCTTAATTGGACCATAATCCAAAATTTTCTGAAAATCTAGACCCTTAGACTAAGGTCCTTTATACACATTTCCAATTAATTCCAATTGCACATTGGAAAGTTCTTTTTGAATTTCTGTTTCAGGGGAACTTATTTTAATAAGATGAGATAATTTTCTAACCAAAAATATTAAAAATCTAAATATTCTCTCTCTAGAATATTTTCTCTCTCTAGGTTAAAACAGTTAGAAACAAGTCTTTTATATTTCTGAAGAGGGATTGATTATAGAAGAAGATACTAGACATCAAAAGGGGGTTTGGGGGAGGAATCTTACATTCTACCCCACTTAAAAAACGCGAGATGTCCTCATCTCGCAAACTGGGATAATTTCGCAAGATGCACGAATTATTAGACTTAGAGAAAAATTTAAATCAGGATTAACCACCAAGAAAAAGTCACAAAGAGAGCAAGATTCAAGATAAGAACAAGATTTAAACTTTATTCATTCTCAGAACTTATACAGTAAAGATAGAAGAACTCTTTACACTTCCATAAGCCCGTCCATCATATGATCACAAAAGCAGTCCTCACAAGCTGCACAAGTATAGGGTAGCTCATCTATGGGAATGATTCTGCTGGTTATTGCCGCACCTATCTCAGTGGTATGAGGCGATCTAACAAAAGGACCTCTGAGAGGCAAGCCAAAAACGGGATAAAGACATATCTTCTCATGAGGAAGAAAACACGCCAGTAAGAAGACCCGCTCAGAAAACCCAAGATGCCTTGATCTCATGACGCAGTAGTATCGGGGACCCAAACCCAAAGCTTCAATAACCATGGCCAAGCGGACATTATTACGAAAATGTTGCTGACCCCAGGGTGTTACCCTAGTTATGTCTTAATAGGTCCGCCATTTGGTTTGCGCTACAGAAGTTCCCAAGTGAGGGAAAAGTGAGCACTCATACTGCTCTATAAAATCCTTCTTCACAGACTCACTTGCGTCTTGAAGGTGAGGAATCATTATGGATAAAACTAGTTCTTGTTGCCAAGCCATGAAGGAGATTAAGAAAGAAAGGAGATCGATGGAAGTAAGATTACTGTGAGCGACAAGTAAAAGTTACGACTTATATAAAGGAAGGAGCTAGCGTAACTTAGAAGCCAACGGTAACTTGCCACTGAAGTTTTACCGTCTTTCCCTGATTTGGGTTTGGCACATATTTCTATAGAAAGCATTAAGAACCTTGAGATGAGAAGATAAAAGAGGTTCGTAGGCTAAGTTACCTACCTTCTTTGGTCCACAATATCTGGGAATAACTTCTTATACTTCCTAAGAGATAAAGAACTTCTTTTGGGCCGTACTCGAATGAAGACCAAAACCTTGATATCCAAAACATCAATTCTCACTTCTGAACTCATTGTTCTGAATCCGTAAAATAGGTGGGACTCTTGAGAAGTATTCAGGGAAAAGGTTCTTCCTTTTTTTTTTAAACAGAATCTTTCTTTTATTTTAGAGAGAGTATAATTATAAGATCAGAAAGGGAGATTCTTACTCCTGTATACCTCGAAGGCTGGGGGAGAATCTTACATTCTACCCCACTTGAAAAGAGCGAGATGTCCTCATCTCGCAAGGTAGAGGACAACTCTTTTTCTTAAGATCCAATTTTATTCTGGGTTCCTTATATTCTGGTCAACCCAACAGAATACGGGGATAAATATCCCTTATATAGAACTCATCATTAAATAATTTCATTTCAGATCATATCATTCATATCTTTAACACGATAATGGTCCATCAGATCAAAAATTTTTCTTTCTGAACATTCCTCCACGGGAATTTCAGTCAAGCAAGTTTTCAATTTGTCATCCCTTAACTTGATATACCGAGTCAAGTGTTAACAGTAGCACTTTGACAGCACAATCCACTAATCTCATAGTGATTTGCTGAAATCATTATCATCATTTATCATTACAGGGACTCGTCCCATTCATCCTCATTGCGGTTTTGCTCAGGTTATTATATTTCAACTAAATTTCAAAAATCATCATTTTTCAATCAGAATCCCAATCAATTCATCAGTTCCCAAACAGAATTAAAAATCATATCAACCACATTCAAATTCATCATCTGGATAGCATTAACGCTTATAATTTCAAGTCTTAGATTTACTCGTATATACTGTCAGTAAAGAGCTGCAGTTATACTCTCGGTATATACGGATAGTCACGGCCCTTGGAATTATAAGGTAAATACCATCATGTCTAGGCCTCAAGCAAGTCAGGGATTCTATATAATTGCGGTACTTCCATCTGAAGACCCAATTACCAAATTACGAATTTCAGTTTGAATATCAAATTGTATGAATTATATCACACAATTACAACTTTTTTGTGTTTCTTGATAAATTTCTGACCTATTTGTCTTCTCAGTTGATCTTTATTAACCAAATGCTCTGATACCAACTGTAAGATCCCTGTTCCCACCGAGCAACGGATTCACGATACTGGCAGCGGAAGTAGCACTTCTCGCGCGGGACAGGGGTCCCACATTCGGGCCTCACCCACGGATATCCGGATAAGAGACTAATCGGTCGGTTGTTCCAAAACCGAACCCGGAAAAACTTCCTTTACCGGAAAGCACGGGCGATTCCACCTGGATAACTTTTTACTCTAACGTAGTCAAGAACATTTTTGTTCGAGCTGATCCAATTGCATCTATAAGATACATGGTCAGATTAAGGAAGAAACTTGCACTTGGATCATTGGGATCAACGCTTTTTTCCCCATTCAAGAGGCACAGCCGTTGATTCCTATCCATAGAACAGTTATTGTCCGGGATTTATTTTATCTATCGTAAAAACAAAAGTTTGAGTCTTGATTTACGGATCCATCAGTCCAGCCTAACCCCATCCGATCCCATGGGTTAGCCAACCGCCCAACCACTGTAGTGATGGGATCCAATTTGGAATTTGGTTAGATTTTGTCCCGGGTACCAAGGAAAAGAGTTCCAAGGCCCCCTAGCCGGAAGTTCATGCAAACATAAAACTAGCCACACCACTTACACACCCAATATGAAATTGCCTTTTTCTTAGCATCAGCTAACTTTAAAACAATCCTTTAATGAAACCATAGTACCACTGATCACAATCTTTCAATTTATCCGGTTGATTCATAATTTCCCATCATTCCTTCATCAGAGTATCTATGGCATCATTGGCAACTAGAACGCTCACCACCTGTCCACACAGGGGCCTTTTCAATAGTTCCTAGCCCATAATACTCGGCAATATAATCACTTATAAAAATCAAGATGGACTCTCGTTGAAGATCAGCAAGATCAACCAACAGATCCATATAAAGAGCCATGGACTCATCCATTGAAGACCAGCAAGGTCAATCAACCAGATCCATGCCCGGTTTCACAAAACAACTCTTACTCCTTGTTCCAATATCTTCCTCGACGCACGCGTGGGTATCCTAGGCGACCCAGAGCCCGAGCACCGTATGGTCAGCACCCTCTAGGATCCTTCGCAGGTGACCTAGCGCTTCACTCATAGGCCGCTTCCTTGGTCCCTCATCCACCGTACCGGAAGCTCACCATTTTAATCGAACCGAGGCTGGTCAAGACCTCGGCCGACCTTGCTACGCGAGACGTCCTCCATTGACTCTCCGTCAGCAGTTGCAACTTTATCAGTTAGGTCTCCACGACCTTAATCACAAGACGGTCAAAATGCTTTCCCAGCATTCTTGACATAAAACAGCCATTTACAAACAGCATTTACAAACAGTTTACAAATACAATTTCTATATTAACTCTAATTTTTCCACATTATCCCTCATATAATCCACATTACTTATTCCTCATTCCATTTATATGTGTACTCATCCAATCACATCATTTTCCATCTCTTCACTTCATATTCCTTCACATCACATATCATATATTCACATCCATACATCCACATCCACATCCACATTCACATCCATACATCCACATCTACATGCTTACCTCCATTTTCACATCCTCATTTATACATCCACATCCCATATCCACATTCATACATACACATCCATATCCACATCCATACATCCACATCCACATGCATACATCCACTATCATGTCCTCATTCATACATCCACATCCACATGCATACATCCACTATCATGTCCTCATTCATACATCCATATCCACATACATACATACATCCACATCCACATTCCCATTCACCTCTATACATCCACATCTACATCCACATGCATACATCCACTATCACGTCCTCATTCATACATCCACATCCTCATGCATACATCCACTATCACGTCCTCATTCATACATCCATATCCACATACATACATACATCCACATCCACATTCCCATTCACATCTATACATCCACATCTACATCCACATACATACATACATCCACATCCACATTCCACATTCACATCTATACATCCACATCTACATCCATATACATACATACATCCACATCCACATTCCACATTCACATCTATACATCCACATCTACATCCACATTCACATATATCCACATCCACATTCCCATTCACATCTATACATACACATCTACATCCACATACATACATACATCCACATCCACGTTCCACGTTCACATCTATACAACCACATCTACATCCACATTCACATACATCCACATCTACATTCACATTCACATCTATATCCACATCTATATTCCCATTCACATCTATACATCCACATCTACATCCACATACATACATACATCCATATCCACATTCCACATTCACTTCTATACAACCACGTCTACATCCACATTCACATCTATGCATATACATCTTCATGCATACATCCATTTTCACATGCATACATCCACACTCCCATCTCCACATCCACATACATACATCCATTTTCACATTCCCATTCATATAACCCCATATGCCTTCATATCTAATCTTTTATATCACATCCATTCTCACCCTATCACAACCCATATACATCTTATCCTATCACATACACTTCTTACCTCATCTCATACACATCTTATCACATCTTAATTCATCTTATCACCTCTTATACACCTCTTATCACATCCTATCACATCTCATATCTATTTATAGAATACAAGAGAATTCTTATATTTGATATAAGATTTCTTTACACATTTACTTATGCATAAATTCCATTTAAGGAGATTAATACTTCCGAAGTAAAATCAATCTTTTATGCATCTTCCTATGCATAAATTCATTTTAAATGAAAATGACACCTTTGAATTAAAATTCAATCTTTTATGCATCTTCCTATGCATAAATTCAATTTAGATGAGAATGACACTTTTGAATTAAAAATCAATCTTTTATGCATCTTCTTATGCATAAATTCAATTTGGTAGGAATTACACTTTTAGAATAAAAGAATTTCTCTTATGCATCTAAGTTATGCATAAAATCCATTTATGATGAAAATCACACTTTTAGTAAAAAAAAGAATATCTTTTATGCATACCTCTACGCATGAAATTCAATTATGCTAAAAGTAACACTTTTATAATAAAATATTCAACTTTTATGCATACCTCTATGCATGAAATCCAATATGATAAAAGTAACACTTTTGATATATAAAAAAATTATCCTTTATGCAAACTTCTATGCATGAAAATTAAAAATGATAAAAGTAACACTTTTGATATAAAAAAATTTATCCTTTATGCATACTTCTATGCATGAAAATTAAAAATGATAAAAGTAACACTTTTAATATAAGAAAAATTATCCTTTATGCATACTTCTATGCATGAAAATTAAAAATGATAAAAGTAACACTTTTGATATAAAAAAAAATTTCCTTTATGCATACTTCTATGCATGAAAATTAAAAATGATAAAAGTAACACTTTTGATATAAAAATTTATCCTTTATGCATGATATTAAAATTCAATTTCTCCATGATTATAATGAAATTCTTTCAATTAATCTAGGATGATAATTCCTAGAATATGGTAGGAAGTCCTCTTTTTATACTTTGAATGAAATTATTTTATGCATAATTTTTATAAAAATTTTGCCATAGCTCCGCTACTATGACTGATAAATCTCAATTTTTCTAAGGGATAAAGCTTATCACTAAGGAAATAATTAAAATGATCTCTAATTGGATCATTAATCCATAATGGATTGAATCATCAATATGCATAAACTAAAAGCATAGAAAAAAAAAACCATTAATTTGGCCTCAAGCATAGCTTAATCTTGGATTAAGGAAAAGCTTTATGAAAAGCTTCTTTTGGATTGAGAAAGGGTCATGAGTATGACCATTTCTTGAGTGAGAGAGAGAAATTACATAAAAACCATTAGAATTTAAACATAAATGGGAATTAACTTCAATAGAATTTATTAAATTATGTAACTCTTCACTACTATTCACCAATTAACTTCAATAGCATTTAAAAAACCATACCAATTAAGCTTCTCAAGCTTGAGAGGGGTTGAGAAGAGAGAAACATTGAGAAATTATAGAAAAGAGCAATATTCACTAATTACCTTACAAATTGCTTGATTCTTTGTTCACGGTAGAGGCCCCCAACCAATCAATTGGTTAAGTATGTTGATGGAGCCACTAATGGGGATTGAAGAAAGAGGGAAGCTCCAAAAACTAGTGAATTATTAAATGAATTCACAGTTCTTGGCTTAGGTGGAGTAGAGTAACGATGCATAAACACTATATATTTTTCAACAAGGGGGAGGCTTCTATTTATAGAAAAAATTGAGCTCCTAACCAAACAAACTGATTCTAGAATTTTCCAAATCAGTTTGGTCAATTTTTGACCATTTTTAGGTCAGTTAAGCTAATTTTTTGGAGCTAGACTTGAATGAGGAGAGAGGAGAGATGAAATATCTCAATTTTTATGAGTTTAAAACTCATTCAAGCATGTGAAATATGCACCTCCTTTAAAGAACTCCCCTTCCTTACATATGTCATATTTTTAATATTGCTCATAGTTTTTTACTAATAAACCTTGTACATTTTCAACTCTTCATCTTATGTGAAATATGCACCTCCTTTAAAGAACTCCCCTTCCTTACATATGTCATACTTTTAATATTGCTCAAAATTTTTTACTAATAAACCTTGTACATTTTCAACTCTTCATCTTATGTGAAATATGCACCTCCTTTAAAGAACTCCCCTTCCTTACATATGTCATATTTTTAATATTGCTCATAATTTTTTACTAATAAACCTTGTACATTTTCAACTCTTCATCTTATGTGAGCATTTACTCATTTTTGGGTATCTTCTTTTACAAATTGGATTTATCTCCTCCCTACACATGGATTGATGCTATTGGCCCATAGGAACCTTAATTGGACCATAATCCAAAATTTTCTGAAAATCTAGACCCTTAGACTAAGGTCCTTTATACACATTTCCAATTAATTCCAATTGCACATTGGAAAGTTCTTTTTGAATTTCTGTTTCAGGGGAACTTATTTTAATAAGATGAGATAATTTTCTAACCAAAAATATTAAAAATCTAAATATTCTCTCTCTAGAATATTTTCTCTCTCTAGGTTAAAACAGTTAGAAACAAGTCTTTTATATTTCTGAAGAGGGATTGATTATAGAAGAAGATACTAGACATCAAAAGGGGGTTTGGGGGAGGAATCTTACAAGCACAGGAAATAGTACGAGGGTAAGAGTTTCATCTACTCTCCCCCCTTTGTGTTGGCTACTAAACCTTGTCGGGAGCTCTTCGTCGGGAGGCACCGACAAACAAACTCCGATTGAGGAGTTTTCTTCGTGGAAGCAAAGCTTCAAGACAACTATGATGTCTATTGGATAAAATTTTTCGGACGAAAATCGCGTTTTGAGCACATCTGGACCTCCGTTTTTCAGTTCGAAGGTTTTTACAAGCACTACAGATAAGTTTCGATCCTCTGCAGAGCAGAACTCTATTTTTTGAACTATAGGAAGGACGATTAGTTATGCAGACACTATGCCTATTGAAAAGAGGTCTCAAAGTCACATGGGAAATGGAGAGTCAAGAGTCACTTGATCAGAGAAGATTGTGTATTTGTTGGGACAATTTTGACACCTCACTAAAACAGTAACTTTATGCTCGCTTCTCCAATTTTCTTGAAACTTATATCAAAATATTTATTTTTTCCCTCTCTATCCATTGATGTTTTTGAGACTTTGTTTTGAGTAGCACATAAAAAGTTATGGATATCTGATCAGAGCAGACTGTGTATTTGGGACAGTTTTGACACTTCTCACTAAAACAATCATAACTTTGTGCTCGCTTCTCCGATTTTCATGAAACTTATATCAAAATATTTATTTTTTAAGCTCTATCCATTGATGTTTTTAAGAGTTTGTTTTGAGTTGCAAAAAAAAGTTATGAGTGTCTGATCATCAGAGCAGACTATGTATTTGGGACAATTTTGACACTTTTCACTAAAACAGTCATAACTTTGTGCTCGCTTCTCCGATTTTCATGAAACTTATATCAAAATCTTTGTTTTTTCAAGCTCTATCTATTGATATTTTTGGGACTTTGTTTTTTAGTAGCACATAAAAAGTTATATCTGCCGGATCAGAGCATTTGTTTCACTTTGGAAAGTTTTATTGGTTTCTTTCTTTTTTTATTTTTGAAAATGATGCGGCCCAACCATCCGATGTGTCCAAATGAGCCATATCAATATACCCCTTTCACTCTAATTCACATAGTATTGAGACGAAAGATTTTCTTCCAGCAAATACTTGCCCTCACATTTGGAGCTGATCGCTTGGCTCAAATTAATGCTTCCCCAAAGCCTTTCCTATTTCCTCTTCTGGAATATAATCTCACCTTCGATTTCTATGTATTTGTTTTGATCTAGGGGGTGAGAGTTTGTTCCTATTGCTTTCGTTGGTATCGAGACCGCCTCCCCTTCTTCAACCTTTGGGTTTGAGATTTGACCAAAGTTAAACCCCTAACTTTGTGTCACAATACCATACATCATCCTTACATGTTACTACATTATTTCCAGACACAGCATTTACCACATGTTTCATAACAAATAACCTCTCATTATCCTCATTATTTTTGCTAGAGGATGCATAGTTGTTTTTCTGCACTTTTCCATTTCGCATCACTTTGCTTCTTATAGCAATCTGCTTGTACATGTCCAGGCTTACCACAGTAAAAACAACCTTGTGTATCATTATGCAACCTTTGCTAATTACCACAACCTCTTTAACTCTCCTGCCTCTAAACTGGCCTCTTCCACTTGTGTGTTGTTGTTATGAATCTTGGGACTGTTGGTAGTGTTAACCATAATTTTGATTACCTGTTTGGCCACCACCTTTGCCACGTCCACCCCCACGACCTCTACCTCATCCTCTACTTGAACTTGTGTAGAAATCTTGCTCCTCTGAACTATTTTTGTTTGTGAAGACTGTTGATGTTCACCCAAATTCTTCTCTTCAATGATCAGCATTGACACCAAATTTATGAAGCTGGGAATGTTCTCCCGAGTTTGAATAGATGTCTTGAATGCCTTGTATTGTGGCCTGAGACCATGTAGACACACTTCCACCTTATCACATCATCAAACATAAATACCAATTGATGCAAGGTATTCCACAATGCCCTTGATCTTCAAGGCATAATCATTCACAGACATATTTTTCTTCTCCATAGTATGAAGATCATTCTTCAACTGAATCTTTTCTGCCTTGGTGTTGGTTTTAAAAAGCTTCACCAAGGTGTCCCATATTGAGATATAGGCCTTGGAGCCTTAGTGAATAAGGGTGTAGAAGGTGTGTGGGTGTGAATGGTCCTAAGGGAGCCACCTAACCCTAGGCCACTAGCAAGTCTATTTAAAGGCACATACTAAAGGCATTGTATAGAGCAAGAAGCCTAGTTGTATTTTGAGCAACTTAATAAGCAAGATATTTTCTTGTATTTTGTGAGTCTCTCTCCTCCACATAATGATCTAGCATGAGCACCACGAAATTCTATCATGGTATCTAGAGCTTGGCAAGATTAGGTCATTTTTGTGGTGTAGAATAGGTCAACTTCATCCTCTTTCTTTTTGTGGAGCTGAACCTCCCCTCAGTGGAGGACGTGGGGAGGACTGTAGAAGGCGTTTCAGCCTCTGATTTCTTCTGGAGATATCATCCCCCCTAGCCCAAGGCGCATTAGCCCAGCCATCCACAGCCGCCGTCAAGTCTGGATGTCGTACACACATACGTCGTCTCTGTGTTGTAGTGTAAGCGACATTAGCTTAGGGCTTTTGAAGCCCTAAGACTCATGACTTTATAGCCAGAATCTTAGCTGTAATAGACACGTAAAACGCTCGTGGGTGGCAGGCAAAAGACTAGGGCTGCAATTTTTTTTCTCCATGAAAGCTTGCTCAAGCTTTCATGGACACGTAAAACGCTCGTGGGTGGCAGGCAAAAGACTAGGGCTGCAATTTTTTTTCTCCATGAAAGCTTGCTCAAGCTTGTTAATAGTGTTCTTTTTCACTAATCTCCTCTTCTTAGCTCTTATCACTTAAGTGCTCTTGTGAGGGCTTGTTGCATATCCTATTTTGAGTTTGAAGTGGTGGGCATACACCATGAGGTATTCATGAGCCTCATTCTCATCAAGCTCCATCAACAACATCTTCAAGTGCACAAAGCTTTCTCAAAGTGTGCTTATAAGCACTAATAGTATTGCTTAACACTAATAATGGTCATAACCATCA
The DNA here is from genome assembly GCF_041138505.1 of Cibotium barometz. Classification (NCBI taxonomy): domain Eukaryota; kingdom Viridiplantae; phylum Streptophyta; class Polypodiopsida; order Cyatheales; family Cibotiaceae; genus Cibotium; species Cibotium barometz. Next base: position 39,763,782 of record NC_141079.1, on the reverse strand, counting down.
AAGGAGGAGGTCTTTAACACTAAGGAGACTCTTCTTCATCAATATTGGAGGCTGGGCACACACCATAAGTGCGACACTATAAGTCTTCATCATCAACCCGCTTCTATGCTTACCTTGGCAAGCTTCCAAGGAGAAATGGTGCAACCATAAACCATTGTCTTCATCCCATAAGCCAAAGAGATTGAAGTTTTCTAGTTTTTCATAATAAAAAAAATCACTTCCTTGAGTGGTTTAAAGTTAGGCACATGTAAACTAAGTGCTCATCTTTAATGGTTTTGTGTATCATCCTTGAGGCTCTTGTTTATAAGAGGCATAGGCATGTCATAAGCCATATGCTCTCATTTCCCAAGCCCAAGGCATGTTATTCCACTGCATATTCAACATTTTCATCTTCTAAGATGAGTTTTAAGGTTGAGCATAACATCACTAAGTGCTCTACCTTGTTGTTTGTCATGTTTTTAAGCATTGGCATTGTCTTTGTAAGAGGCATAGGCAACATTATGAGCCATGCCCTCACCTTCTTGAGCCAAGAATGATGTACCTTATTGGTTTGAGCATTTACCTCAACCACTTACTCACTTTCATTAAGCTTGTACCTTCAAACCGTAATGAGTATCATGTAACCAACATGCACAAAAGCTTTTGTTGTAATCAAGGAGTAGACACTGTCCTTGACCAATCTATAAGGCAAGTGGTAAGACCCTCCCTTTTCCTTTCCCATATAGATCTACCTCATAACCATTACTCTAAGGAATTCCCTCATTGCCCATGGAGGAGGTATGGTATGCAGAAAAGCATCAAGCATGTTGAAGGAACATCTATGTGCAAACCACTTAAGCAAGGGTGGCAGCCTTGTTTTGATCATTGTGTGAGAATGGTCAAGGTGGAAACCATGTAGAAGCAATGGCATGTACGTCCAAAGCATGTCAACTACAAGAGGTCAAGCAAGCACAAAGAGTGGGGTGCACCATCATTAAGGTGTACATCTTCATCTGACATCAAATAAAGATGTAGATGGCATCATTGTATTAGCCTCTAAGGCTCTAAAAACATGGTTGTAAGTCCTAGATAAACACACCACCATGAACATTCTTGTAAGCCTAATGTTATAAAGGCATATTTTTTTCCCATATGTCCAATACCACCCATTCCAAGCACATTTTTTCATGGCTGGTATTGAGGGGGGGTATTGAGATATAGGCCTTGGAGCCTTAGTGAACAAGGGTGTAGAAGGTGTGTGGGTGTGAATGGTCCTAAGGGAGCCACCTAACCCTAGGCCACTAGCAAGTCTATTTAAAGGCACATGCCAAAGGCATTGTATAGAGCAAGAAGCCTAGTTGTATTTTGAGCAGCTTAATAAGCAAGATATTTTCTTGTATTTTGTGAGTCTCTCTCCTCCACATAATGATCTAGCATGAGCACCACGAAATTCTATCATCCCATGCCTCCTTAGGTGACTTGGCATCCTGTATATGCCCAATCATGGTGTCTTTTATGCCAATAAAAAGCCAATACATGACTTTCCTTGCTCCTTGATTCCAATCCTTGAATTCTTTTACATCTACAACAATTGGATTAATCTCTGGTATCTCTAGTGCCTCCTCATGTTCACCTTCAATGTAGTCCAAATAACCTTTTTTCATTAGAAAATTTGTTAATCTAAACCTCCAAGCATGGAAGTTGTTCTTGTCAAAGCTTCTTTGCAATAATCGGGTTTACTTCATCATTCGACATCTTGTCTGCAACACAAGTTTACCAAAAACAGCACTCTTGTTTGACCAACAAGTATATTCTCTGGCAACGGTACTATACTGTACCCAATCTATCACAACCACTCACCTCAATTTGCATACATACACCCAATGGCATGACCCTTGGATGCCTGACCCTAACCTTAACTCTTAAGGTTAGTCCTAACCTATACTCCACTAGAGCTTGTTCCTTTGCTCCCATGCTCACAAGCCTAATGTGGGTTAGCCTCCTACCTCCTAGTATATGAACACATAATGTACATATAACATACTTCCCCTCTCTCAAAACATTGCACTCTTGCAATGAAAAGAAGGAGAACTGCACTGAACAATCTCAACCGACTCCCAAGTTGAGAAAGCTCTATTTCCCTATCTTTCCACCTAAATTTAACCTCAAGGATTAGTCAACTACAAAGTTTCCTTTCCCTGAATTCAAGTACCTTATCAAGTTCATGTGGAACATAGGATAATTCTTCGACTTCAACTAGTTCTTGAGGAGTAACTATGTTATCCTCACCTCCCAGTTTCCCTTCCAATCTGTTGATATGAAAGACTGGATGAACTCTAATAATTGGAGGTAGTTTTAGTTCATATGCAACCATGCCAATTCGATGTATAAATCGAAATGGACCACAATATCTAGGAGATAAATTCGAGCATTTTCCTTTTGACAAAGTCTGAAAATCTTTAGGAACTTTTAAATAAACCAACGCTCCTGGTTCAAAAGACCAAATTGAGTGTCTTCTATTAGCATAGAACCGTGCCCTATCCTCAACAGCACTCCTGATAGAATCCCGAGCTTCGGTCAGCATTTCCTGCATATATCACACAAGAAATTCCTCGATGCATCAAGCTCGATGTCCTTAAGACCGACATCAATAGGTACCCTAGATTGATACCCATACATAAGCATGAACGGACTAAAACCAATAGTCATATATTTAAAACTGTTATAGGCAAATTCAATCATTGCAATATATTTTTTCCAATTTGATGCTTTTCCAGAGATATATGCACGAAGCATATCCTCTACAATCTGATTCATACGCCATGTTTGCCCATCAGACTACAGTAATTTCTTCGTTGTAAACCATTCGGAATAAAGTAGAAAAACATGGCATTATAATAGCAAGGACCATGTATCCATCGGCAACTCAACATACCCACATCTGCACATGGTATTATCGTTGTCCCAAATTACCCATATCAACATAGAGAGTCATCAACATCTCGATGAGTCACATATGTCCATCCGTAAACCCGGTGAGGTTGACTGTATAAATCACCTAAAGTACGGAACTAGAAAAAGAAATGCAACAAAGGAAAAATCCAAATTTCCTTAATCCGAACACAAGATAAACTTTTTGAACTCTAAAGAAAGAGGTTTCAACAAGTGAAAATGTCGACGAGATTACACTCATCAATACATGCAGGCTATAGATAAAAACAAGTTTATCTAGAGAATGCCCACACAATAACTTTAAATGAATTCAAAAAATGAGATTATCTTTGAATGTTGAGGTCAACATGCTAAGTGATGTAAGAAAAGCAACAATCTTGAGCCCAAATTATCCCATAAGATAATATATGTGAGGGATCGCTAGCGTCCCCCATACCACCATGATACCACCCATACATACCTTAACAATTTGAAACTCTCTAGTATGCCATCTAGGAAAATGAATAAAATCGTGTATAAAAGGAATAAGATGGCCTTATCCCAGACTTTCACATACTAAAATTTATCTCTATATACATGAGACTACATCAAGGAATAACTCTTTCCGAGTACATCATTAGAAAATAAATTGAATTATTGGCACCTTTCTAATGATAGCTACCCAATAAACACAATAAAGCTGGGGTAGAAAAATAACTCACCTATATACATAAACAACTAGGTATCCAAGTTGGAATATGTACAAGAGTACAAGAAATATACTCCAAAATTACGTGCAAAAAATAAAGGAAAATGCTACCTTCAAAGCACATGATATTATCCAAAAGATCAAAAGATCCTTATAAAACCATGGATAAAAGCATAGAAGCTCCTCAAATCCATGAAAACCATAGTTGATCATAAAAAATCAATGCATTCCATCTAATGATCATTGATCATGCCAAAAGAAGCATTAAAATTGGTGGATAACTCATCAATCCAGAGTATATGAACGCGGTGTTGTTCAAGCAAAACTCCAAAGTAAGCAAGTGAAACACATGTGTGTAGCACTCATTAAAAAACCCCTAGACACAAGTGATCTGAGCAAAACCTGATGAGTCGATATAAAACTTAGAAAACATCCAATAAAATCCACCAAAACAAATCAATCAACTAACCCATGATAGAATTTGTCTTAGGCTTAAGAAATTAAGAACTTGGAAAATATCCAATAAAATCCACCAAAACGGATCAATCAACTAACCCATGATAAAATTTGTCTTAGGCTTAAGAAATTAAGCATAGACCACACTTAAACAAGTGCAAAATAAATTATCATGTACAAGTGTCAAAGGTGAGACACACTTTGAACGCAGATTATAGCCATCATTGAAGAAATTAAGGAACATATCCAAAAAGAATGGCTAGCAATGGTAAAAAATCATAAAAACACCGTTTAGAATTAATCCAAACAGAAATAACTACTAATACAAGGTACAATCGTATTAATAATATGTGAATAACCTGCATCAATCTAATGTCAGCACGAGAAAACGTACTTCAACATTAAATAACCCTCGAAAATATTAAATTCTCAAGAAAAAGAATTATCATGATTTTTTCTAAATTTTTCCTAATTTTATAGGGTCTCAAAATACGATAATTTTGAATTCTACCAAACCTATCTTATGGCATTCCAAACCCATATTTTTCCAAAAAAAATTAGCAATTTAATTTACCAAAATACCATTGATATTTTAAAAATACCAATTTCTAGGTTTTCTAAAAATAATTTCTAAAAAATTCCTAATTTTTCCTGAGAATCCCATCATTCATGAAATTTTCAATTCTACCCGACAATTCTCAAATCCAATGAAATTTTACAATTTAAATGGATTTTTTAATTTTTTGGGTCAAAAAATATATTTTAAAGGAATTTGAATGGTCACGGGCGCCCGAATGGACACACCACATGCCAAACACCAACCCCACATTTTCTTGAAATTTAAAATAACGTTTGTCTAATTTTTCACTAATTTTTAAAATAAAATAAAATTTTTAATTTACCCCTAACGCATTTAGAATACAAACGGTCAAAAAAATTCAGGAATCCCAACGATTATCCCGGAATATGGAAAGCCAATAGTTTCAGGAAAATGAAAAGACAAAAAAAAAATCACAATGTGAACGGTCAAAAGTTTCCGGAATCCGAAAGGTCAAAAGATTTTCCAGAATTCGGAAAGCCAAAAGGTTTCCCAGGCCAAGAGACTAAGAGAAATTTTTTAGAAAAATCTAAAGATTTTTTTTTCAAATTTCATATTTTTTTCTCTCTTTTTTCGAGCTTTTTTCCAAGCTTTTTTCGAAAACATTGAAAAGCTTTTTATAAAAAGAAATCTCTTTTTTTATCTAAAAAATAAGCTTTAAATAAAGCTTTCTAAATATAACCTTGAAGGTTATATAAAAAAAACGAATTTCATGGGGGGTGGCGTTTTTCGCTGGCCGCCCCCCCTCCCCCCCCCCCACATGCGCCAAATGGAGAGGGAGAGAGGACTCCCTCTCTCCTCTCCTTCTTCTTCTCCATTCCATTCTCTCTCCACTCCCTCCTTCTCTCTCTGTTAAGAGAGAGGTTACCTTTTAATTAATCTTTTTAATCATAATTAAATCCTAATTATGATTAACATTAATAAAAAATGTGCTTTTTTAAGAGGTGTTTATACACGCGAGAGGAAAATAGAAGGAAAATTTGAAATTGAGAGATGAAGAGGGTCCCATGCACACAGGAGAGCATTCAATGCATCAACATGCTGCCCCCTACTGCATTTTAGCAGAAAATTGGCAGAAATTTGATCGCATACCCGCAGAAAAACTCGCAAAAATGTATTAAAAATATATTTTTAACCATAAAAATGCTCAAAATATTTCTTAAAATTAGGAAAAAAAATTCCTTAACATTCAAGAAATTTAGGGAATCCATTCTACCAAAAATATCCACAATAAAATATGTAGTATTTTTGTAAAAGTTTCCATTAATGCTTATTTTAAACCACAAGAAATAGAGAAAAATAGCATTAAACTCACAAATTCCCCTGTAACGTCGATTCGTCCATTGAATAGTAGTAACACGCATTCCAATCACCATATCAATGATCCACGTGCAAATCATTAACACAAATCAATAAAATAACATTTTTTATTTAGTAAATATTAAAATTTACTTCAAAAAAAGTCATTAATTTTACAATAAGAAAGAAAAAATAACAACAATTAACTAGAGATTGCTGTGATACCACTGTTAAAACCCTAAGATCTCTCTAGATAATTGTTATGCAAAAACATGCATAAATCACGCATAAACTCATCCACCCGACCACCCCCGGAGCCCAAGGGATGCACACATGAATTATAATGAAATACATCATAGCTTTACTTTGATGTCCCATACCATCGAGAGGTATAACTCCAATCCAATAGCATGTAGCTATAGTGTGAAATGGTAGGTGAGGAGTTATGATCCTCTACATAAGAGAACATAACATAACGTACCCTCAAGATGACATCAAGAGACCATAGCCAACCTAAGCCTCAAGATAACATAGCCTTGGCCTCCCTTGAGTGTGCCCCATGCCCCTATTATATGGGAGGGCCCTCAAGTGACTCTTGACTCTCCATTTCTCATGTGGTGACCCTTGGATGCCTGACCCTAACCTTAACCCTTAAGGTTAGTCCTAACCCATGCTCCACTAGAGCTTGTTCCTATGCTCCCATGCTCACAAGCCTAATGTGGGTTAGCCTCCTAGTATATGCACACATAATGTGCATATAACATATTCCTCTTGATCCGACGCTTCTCCACACTCCTCCACATGCTCTTCATGTGCTTGGCATGTGGTCTCCATATTATTTAAGTATCTTATTGAGTCCATGTACACATTTGGCCTACCCTAAATACATGACTCATTTCTATCTTCCCAATACAATCTAATAATTTTTCCTTCTCAAACCACTCTATCCCCATACCAAGGTATTTATAACTCATACACATGGTATTTACAATAATTCACTCCCCTCATACTCACATCCACAATCATTCTACTAATTATTCTAATTAGTATCAAGTCTATATTTGTTATTACATGAGATAAAGTAGTTGTCATTAAATGATTGAAAAGCCGCAACGAGACTAGCCGTCAAAAGCCATCTCCGCCAGCTTCTGCATCACGCTTCTCGGTTCCCATGTCTCCATGGCTAGATTCTCCATCACATTGTGGGCCCTGCAAGATTCTCCCACAAGTTTCCACCTTATTGTTGTTCCGGAAAAAAAAGATATCAATTTTTGTTGTCACAGTATGTTTATTCAGGTGCTTCGAACCATACTACAAGTCATGGTTCAAGGAAATGAAGAGTCTTGAGTGAAAGACCAGGTTTTTTTGAAACAGGGGATGATACTGCATATCTGATTGCCCATGTTGGATATGTGCCATTGTCTATACAAGATGGTAACGTGCACTACCTTCTTGCAGATGTACTTCATATTTTGAACATTACAAAGAATTTGGTTTTTTGTTGGCCAGATGATTGAGTAGGGTTTGTAGGTCCAGTTTAATCCTAATTGCTATTATGTAGAAGAATTTAAAGATCAGTGCCAGGTTGGTTGTAAAAGACAACAGAGTGGACATATTGTTTATATTGAATGTAAATATGCCTGAAGTGAGTGCTACAATGTTTGTAAATGGTTCAGGAGTTGTTTTTGCAGATACACACATTTGGCATATTAAGAGAATTGGGCATGTAAATGTGCAAAGAATCAAGTCTATGCAGACTAAAGAAATTGTGATAGGGCTACCTAAGTTTAAAGTTGAAGGTATGCAGAAAGTAAGTGAATGTTAACCCATGGTGGCGGACATTGAGACGTACTATGTTTTACGTCATTAATTTAATATTCTGAGTCATGGGCCGGGCTTGTCGGCACCATATGTTAAGGATAAAGGGATTGGGTGATCGCCGATGAGAGGCGCACCTTGAATATCAGCAGGGTAAGGGTTAGGATCAAGGTTAGGATCGGCCGGCCATGTATGGGCGCCCAAGTGTGAACGGCCACGTCACCTATAAGAGTCAAATGTAACCCTAAAATCCTCATTCTCATGTGTTGTGAATACAAGAGTGCTCTTGCCTTATCTCCTTGGTTTCCTTCTCCTGCGTGTGTGTGTGAGAGAGAGAGAGTGAGAGTGAGAGAGCGATCGAGCACTGTGTAGCGGCACGGCGGCGGCGGCGAGGTGGTAGGGCGGCGACGGCGGCTCCTCCTTCACGGCTGCGATGCGGGAATCCTTCAAGGCGACAGTTAAGCGGTGAGTGACACACCTTTTTGCATTCTGTTTGAGCTTGCCTTCCTGGTTATATGCTTGCAGCTATTCGTGGCTCGCATACGGTGTTCGGCAAGTTTCCAGCTACGACCTGTGCGGCACAGGTCAAAGCTAGGGACTTGCCGAACACCGTATGCGAGCCACGAATGGCTGCAAGCATACAACCAAGAAGGCAAGCTCAAACAGAATGCAAAAAGGTGTGTCACTCACCGCTTAACTGCCGCCTTGAAGGATTCTCGCGAGCGTCGCAGCCGTGAAGGAGGAGCCGCCGTCGCCGCTCTACCGCCTCGCCGCCGCGCCGCCGTGCCGCTACACAGTGCTCGATCGCTCTCTCACTCTCACTCTCTCTCTCTCACACACACACGCAGGAGAAGGAAACCAAGGAGATAAGGCAAGAGCACTCTTGTATTCACAACACATGAGAATGAGGATTTTAGGGTTACATTTGACTCTTATAGGTGACTTGGCCGTTCACACTTGGGCGCCCATACATGGCCGACCGATCCTAACCCTTACCCTGCTCATATTCAAGGTGCGCCTCTCATCCAATCCCTTTATCCTTAACATATGGTGCCGACAAGCCTGGCTCATGACTCAGAATATTAAATTAATGACGTAAAACATAGTACGTCTCAATGTCCGCCATGGGTTAACAGTGAAGCATGTCAATTTGGAAACCAAACAAAGCATGTATTTCCACACGATAGAAATGTGAGCAAGAATGTACTAGATGTGCATTCATATGTATGGGATCCTACAAAGACTATATGTATGGGTGAATGCAGGTATTATGTAACATTTATTGACCACAAGAGGAAAGTGTGGGTGTATTTCATGAAGGAGAAGAGTGAAGTGTTCACTCATTTTCATAATTTCAAAGTGATGGCTGAAAAATAGACATGAAAGCATATGAAATGCCTAAGGTCAGATGGAGGGGGAGAATACTTCTCCAATGAGTTCTCTAAATTCTTGAAAAAGAATGGCATTCAGAGACAATTTACATGTAGATACACTCCATAGTTAAATGGAGTTACTGAGCAAAAAAATAGGCACATTGCAGAGATAGCACGTGCATTGATGGGGCAGAGAAGAATATTTCCCATAGCTATTGGGCTGAGGCTGTGTCTACAATAATTTATATCATGAACAAGACTCCTACGTGATGTAACGCTAGAGGAGAAGTTTACTAGCACGAAACCTAATTTGTCTCGCTTGAAAGTTTTTGGATGTATTGCATATGTGCATGTGTGCATGTGCCAGATGAGTTGCGTGTACCAAGATGGATCCAAAGGCAAAAGAATGTGTTTATTGTATATTCCATTGACCAAAAGGGATATAGATGCTATAATCCTACTACACGTGAATTGAGAGTAAGCCCAAATGTTCTATTTGATGAGATGAGTTCCTGGAATGATGTTGAAAAAGATGCTGTTAGGGCTGATGTACGTGAAAATGTGGTTGTATAGAATGCAAGTCAACAATCACAGTCATTGAGTGGACCAAGAGAGTCCTCATTTAGTGGTTATGTTGATAAATCATGGAGTGGCAGGCTGCATCATAATACCATTCCTAGAAATGTTGTTGGTACATCACATAAAGGCAAAGAGAAAGTGGTTGAGCCCCTTGCCATGCCTCATATTTTTCCAGGGCATTCTCTTGTTGATGGAGAGTCTAGTGGCTCGGAGAGATGAGCCTTGATGAGAGGAGCTTGGGATTCCAGCAATGAGGACACCTGGTGTGAAGAAGGCTATGGAAGCCATGAATGCAAAGTTACAAAGATATGGAAGTGTCAAAAACCCTGTGTGTAGAGGTTGACTTATGATGGTTATGTGGCACATCACTATGCTTATATGGCAAAAGTTGTGTAGGTTGTAGAACCCACATATTTTGATGAGGCTATTGGAAATGTGATGTGTAATGGTAACCAAACTTTACAAGTGTGTGTGGGGTGCCCCTCTCCACAAACTTGTAAAGTTTGGTCAATGCAAACTATATATGAACTCAAATGTGCATACTCTCTGAAAAAGAGCAAAGTTCTCAACCTTGAGAAATTCCAGCAAAGGCTCCAAAACTTCAATTGTAGTACACATCACACTATGCCGACTTAGCCAACAAACTTTATGAATACCCTTCATATGCAATGTAGGACAATCAAACCCTTCTTCCAATTTGACTAATTTAGCAATACAAGTGGGACTTTTTTTAAAGAATGAGCCAGTATTGTTCAAAGTTGCATCAATTTTATGAGCATAACCACTATGCTTTGTTGCATCTTCTCCACATAAATGGGTTTTATGTGCCACACAATGAATAGATGTGAGATATGGACTTGATTTCTTCAAAAGTGTTGCAAGGCCATTATCTTTACCAACCATGATAGATGCCCTGTCTGACCCAAAGCTCTAACAAGTTTTGACACATCTATTTCATGCAGTTTGAAGAAAGCATACAATCCTTTGGCTATTTTATCTTCAATATCCAACAAACAAAGAAAATATGCATGTGGTTCACGACAATACATATAGCTACCATAAACTATCAAGTGCTCTACATCTGTTATGAGGGTGTTGATATAGGTTTCATAGTAGCTGACTGAGACACATATGAGAAGCTAGACATATTTTTGGATAATACAGTGTCATAAGAGTCTCCCGGTATTATGAGCTATCAGTCTTCATAGGTTGATGTTGTTTATATGTATTTGGGCAGGATTCTGTGTGACAAAAATATAGTAGAACACGTGCAAAGTATTGGTGATGTGATTGATGCTGAGCTTGATGTGATCTTATATGATGCTCTGATGGATTTTACATGTGTTGATATGGATGCCAAGCTAGTCTATGCTCCTTGTGTATGCCAAGAAAGTGATCTTGATGATGCTCATGGGGTATTGGGTCTTGCTAAGACCCATCAGGGTATGTATGTGGGGTCTCATATACATGGAAATGAGCTAGAGATTGACGAAGAAATAATGGATTTTCAGATGATGCATTGGAGGGGTTTGTGAGCCATGGTCTTTACACCGTTGGCCTAGAGAGTGCTAGGAATGCAGTAATGGAAGGTGTGCATGAAGAGCTTGTGGTGGAAGATAATGTGTAGAGAAATCTGGTTTATCGTTTTTTGGATGATGTGACACACGATCTAATGCCTTCAATGATGTGGTTTGATGGCAAAAACTAGGTTGTCATGCATTCTCTAGAGGATCAAGTGCACAGGGATGAGAACCTATCTACTGTGAGCAAAGAAGTGTATGTGCAGTTTGATCCAGGAGGGCTGGAGAATGTGGTACAGATGCATGTCTTCCATCCCCTCAAATTGATGTTTATGGGTGGTGACTTGGACTTACAGGGCATTCAAGAAGGTGATGAAAGCTATATTGATGTAGACATGATACATGAAATGGCCATGGACATGACATTTGACCCATGTAAGGGGTGGAGTATGTGGATGAGAGACATGGTTCGCATCCTTGTTTTGTGTTTGATCTAGGTAGAGACTCACACTAATGTGGTCGTACGAATATGCTAGTAGGAGCTGGAGCTAGCTGTAATGTTTAACTAAGTTTTTGCCAAAATAGGTGGTTGCATAAATGATCTAACCAAGGGGGGTTAGGCAAACTATGATACGTTTTTTTTGTGTCCAAACCCTAGTGCCCAAAACATGTGCCCACCCAAACCCAGGAACTAAATAAGCCCATCGAATATGCTTAGAACCTTAGGGAAATAAGAGGCCTTTGCATGGCCACCTACTACAAAAGAACTAATTGTTGTCAATCCACTTAAGTGAAGAATGAACTTCTGCATGCATAGAGGAGTCAGGAGTAGTTGACAAGGACAAGAAATAGATGCATGGGACCATAGATGCGGCGGGGAAAAGTTGAGAGAGAGAGACAAGGGAATTATGAAGAAACTCTGTAAAAGCTTACTTGTGAATATAGTGTTTTGTTTGGGAAGAAGACACGAGAATAGATTGAGGAAGCTTGGTTCTATCCAGAGCAGAGGGCGCAAGGGGAAGAAAAGGATCTTGTAGGAGGTTGATGCCCTAGGATCTCTAGGAATTGCAACTCTATTAGAACTTGGGTAAATCCAACGTTTTGCTCAATTATTTCTTGCTATGTTTGAAGGTGGAGACCTGCAGATTGTGGCTACAGAGACTTTTGATGTTGGTACTTGTGGAAATGAAGATAAAGTCTTGAAGAGTTTTTGTTAGGATATACCTGTGGAGAATCCCTCTGTTTCTTGGTGCTTTCTCTCAAGGTTGTTTAGAGACTGGCTCAAATTTTCAACTATATATAAAAGGATTCCTATGGGTTTGGATTGGTGAGTTATTTATGTACTACTCCACCACTCATAGGGAGGAGGGAGGCGCACGGGATGATCTACATGGTTAGCAAGTTCTGCAACTACCTCGGTAATAAATTTACTTTCCATGTGGATCACTATGCATTACTCTACCTAGTGGATAAGCAGAGCCTGGCAAGAAAAATATCTTGGTGGATATTGATCCTACAGGATTTCGAGCTCAACATCATCAACACACCAAGAACCAGCCATATAATGGTAGATTACCTATCTCAGGAGACTAGTGAATCCTTGATCGAAGTGGCTGATGATTTACCAAATGCGGAGCCGTTTGCAATAGAGGCAATCGTGTCGATCCCATCAACTTGGTATGATGAAACGTTGCAGTCTGTAGCCATAGGTGTGATGGAGGATAACCTTTCTCGGGACCAGAGGAAGCCGTTGGCTATCTGAAGTCGAAATTTCAAAGTGATAGTGGGATAGTTGTACAAGAGGGGCATCAACTGGATTCTCTGTTGATGTGTGTCACCTCATGAACAAGGGGTTGTCCTCTGGGAAGCCCATCAAAAAATCAGCGCGGCCATTTCACAAGGGAAGTGACGAGGAGGAATGTACTCTAAGCCGTTCTTTGGTGGGCTGACGGTACTAGGCAATGCGTACTGACTCGCCAAGCAATGTGACATCTACAAGAGACTCAGCCAACCGACTAACAGAGATCAGATGCCTCACAACCCGATCCTTTTGTTGGAGCCATTCCAAAAATGGGGACTCGACTTTGTGGGTCCATTCAAGCTGCCATCGTGCTTTATCGATAACCAGTATATTTTGGTGGTGGCCATGGTCTACTATACCAAGTGGGTGGAAGCCAAATCTCTTAAGGACAATACACACAGGTCCACGACCAAGTTCCTCTATGAGATGATAATCATCAGCAGGTTTGGATACCCGATTGAGTTGGTCAGTCAAGGCAAGCATTTTGTAAATGATGTCATCCGCCAACTTGATCATCCCATAAGAAGTCCACCGTCTATTACCCGCAGGCCAATGGGCAAGCAAAGTCCACAAACAAAATCGTGCAATGTATTCTCAAGAAGCTGGTTAATTAGAATCGCATGAATTGGGACAAAAAGTTGTATTCAACTTTATGGGCATTCTGAATTGCCTATAAGGTCTCTAAAGAGATGACTTCGTTCAAACTAGTGTATGGCACTAAAGGTGCCAATGGAGTTCCTAGTGATCAGTCCTTCGGATTGCCATAAAAGAAAACTTGAGCCTAGAGGAATCCCTGTGGTGGCCGCGTCTGGATCAGCTCATGTAGCTAGATGAGGATCGATTTACCAGTTTCTTCACCATCGTGATCTAGAAGAGGAGGAAGAAGTGGGTGGACCGCCATTCCAGGTTTCACCTGTCTGAAGAGAAAGACTCGGTACTCTTGTTCCAATCATGGATGGGTCCACATCTGGGAAAATTAAAGTTTCAATGGAGTGGATCATTCTGGATACTAGAAACATTCTATGATGGAACCTTTCTACATTTAAACAATCATAGGGGAACGGTTCTAGAAGCTAGTGTGAACAGCTACCACCTCAGATCGTACAATGGGCCGATGCTCGAGAATCCTTTCATTAATAAGGCAAAAAAACCATCCACTACGTGGAGGAGGTCGATCAAATTAATACGGGCGCGCTTCAAGAAATCAAATTCATACGGGCGCGCTTCAAGAAATCATCATGGTAGATTTGGCTGAAAATTTGATTTTTTATTCTCTTTAATCATAACACAATGCTCTACCCTTCAACATCTCACAAGCGTGCAGCAGGCACCATGTTGACCTTCAACCCCTTCACCCACATTGCCCCCACAAACTCCAGATGTGTGCAGGCACACGACTGGTGAATATAGAGCCAACAAAGTTCATGAACATGCCATGGCACACAATCCCAGTACACCGTACAGAGCCGAAGAAGTCATCAGATTGCTAAGAGGGAGAACCATAATCATGCTACAAGGGGTGGAGATGTAGCTTACAGAAAGCTTAGTAGCACAAAGGCTTAAGTTGCCCAATGAAGGCCTCACAAAGATCTCCCTAGCAAGACACAAAGTCAATTTGCTAGTCATCCCTAATGTAGTCAATAGTTCTTTCTTACTATTAAGGGAGGAGGTCTACGGCCAAATAAATACCTTTGGCTTGCTAATCTTCTCGAAAGCGACTACGAGTGAGAATTATAAAAGGGTGTAATCCGCCGAACATTGTCAAGGTTGTTGTTGAGGATAAGGCTTTGTAAGATTATTGTCTCTCTATATTCTCCTTTATCTCTCTGTATCATCTCTGTGTACCTCCCAGGTCAGTCCGTCTGTCTGTTTAACCATCTTGTCTTTTATTATTTCTAGTGCATCTATCTATTAAACCTTTTGGTATTCTTTTACACAACAATCGGGATCATCCGCACACCAATTAAGTAGTCTTAGTATTCGGCTCTGTTGCATAGTCACTTCTTGTAGTAGCGGATAGGTTGTGATTGTTTGTGTACTCGATTCGTATCCTACTGCTGGTGTATGCTACGTGCATAGCCAAAGCCACTCAGCACGTTACTCGAGATAGCGATCGGGGTCCCTGACAACAGCCATCCCTACTTGTCAAACTTGTTGGTAAAAATGCCCTACCATAATCATATTATGGCCATCAAATTGAAACCCATGCTCATCCACTATGTCATGCCAGTTGAGGATGTACTTTAACCTATTTATAAATCAAGCTCAGCTAGTGCTGCCAACATTGATGACCTGCCTGGGTGTGATAGCATCCACACATGCATCTATAATGACTCCAAAAAATCTCTCTCCTATAAGAAATATATCAATGTCATAGTCTACCAAACAAACTGGGCCTATAAGTACTAAGGGTTGTACAAGATATGGAAGGTGCATAGGAGTCAATATACCAATGCTCATCCCATGCTAACTAAGCATAATCTATATAGTCACCATCCATACATGACCCATAAAAGCATACAAAAATTCAAGTGAAGATCATGGGGTCTACAGCCATCTACAACCATCATGGGGTCTACAGCCATCTACATCCACCACCATCATGCTCCTAATGGAATGGATTCCAAGATTTCTTGCAACTGTCTCACAATCATGCTACCATCCACACACCAAAAATAACTACTCATAATCCTAGCCTCATAGTAGGGATATGAAGACACTACACTCCTTGCCAAATGTTGACCACACCAATCATGCATCTCATAATCATTCAATGTGAGATCAATTATTGTACAATCCACACACCAAAAATGCCTCCTCACAACCCTAGCCTCATAGTAGGGATATGAAGACACTACACTCCTTGCCAAATGTTGACTACACCAATCCACCACCTAGGCTACACCTTAAATTTTCCTACATCATGCTGAAGTTGGTAATGATAAAGAGTGTATTTCACACCATTTAACACTCTATCATGCCCCCCCTTCGTGTGCCTAGTCTTAAAGAATCTCTAATTGATCTTAATGCCCAATAGTGCCACCTATAAAGCCAATAGAGCTATTGTATGCTCTTAAAATGTGCACCACATCCATCTAACCATACCCTACCATGCTTTCTCAAGAAAGAATTATGGAGAAAGAAGAAATGTTGTACAAAGTGTGCATCATGTGTGAGCGGTCACCGTCTCGATGATGTAGAAGTGGTACTCCCTAATGATAATGAACAATTTGAGGTACTTGCCACTCCATCCACATCAAACTCGACATGGTACTAACTAATGTGCACCATTATCAGAATCTAATGGGGGAGGGGAGGGTTACAAATTAATCAATACTTACATATAATAACATTAATTTTATAATTAATAAATCTAACATTTTCAAAAAATATATTTACCTTCTCAGAGAAGTAGTACTCTAACTAAATCTCCTATAATATGGTGCAAATGTATGGTGCAAATGTGTAGTTCTCTACAAAATCTACTACTATAGAGACAACTACACTTGAAGGAAACTTTACCAAACATGCTCGTAATTGTTGGTCCTACTACTTGGTAGAGGTGGCATGATGCTTATGTGGAGTCTTCCCAAGCAAACTTCCTATGCTGAGATGGACACAAGGTGACATAGACATGTAGGATGTGTACCCACCAAGCCTAGGATACAAAAGATAAGTTGGCTTACATATGGCATAGCTTTTAGGCTTGGTTCATTTTACCAAGCCTAGATTACCAAAGCTAAATAAGCTTGGGTTTAGACTTGTATGGACACAAAATAAGGATTTTTACTTGTTCTAGTGAAAAATGGGCTTCCCAAACTTAGATTAACCCTTATATATATATATATTGACCATTACGATTACCTATGCCCACATAAGTTTGGAGTAATTGGCATAAATATTAAAAAATTTATTATTAAATTACAAACTTTCACAAGACTTCAAATAGAATGCTATGATTTTTTAAATGAGATCTAAAAAATTCTAATTGTTAAATTTAGAATTTCACCTATGACCTTAGCCTCACATTTTGTCAAACTTCATCTATTTCCTAACCATAGGATCTCTAAAATTGAGCATTGTAAGTTGTCGAACAAAAAGTAGAGTACTTTTTAGCACTCGTAAGTTCTTAAATTATTTTTTAAAAACTAAAAACAAAACTCAAAAAATTACTAATAAATCAAGTTAAGCTCTATATTATGAAAATTTATTATGTTCGAAGTAGCTTATTAATTGGAGCTAAGGTACAAATGTTATAAGCATTTTAAGGGCATATTTCCCTAGAGATATTGCCCTATAGTCCAATATACACATGAAATACCTGGCAGTGTACAAGGAAATGTGCACTTGTAAATATCCAATTTTTTATTAAAGTACATCTTTAGGTGCTCGACTTCATGTGTGACGTTTCATTCTAAAATCTTGTAATGAAATTTTGTTTGTAGCTAAGGGTGATTGGACATTAGAGGTGAAGAAAGGCCTATTTCAGCCTATTTTAAGGGTGCCCAAGTGAACAAAGGCAAGCACCTTTACCATGCATCTACCAACCACCATTTCACCTTCATTATATTCAGATTCTCTTATTGAAGAAGATTTTTAAGATTCTTGATTTTTTAGGAATGTATGGCCTCATATTGGTTGTGCAATAAAACCCATGCTTCTGCAATTGTGGAGATATGATAAACCATAGTTAACACACTATCTTCCATGCTAGTGATGATGGCCCAAAGAGTGTCTATGTCCCTTTGTCTCTAAGCTACCTTAACCAACTTGCGAGCTCAATCAAGAGTGATTTCTTCATCCAAGGACAAACCAGTCGAATAAAAATATGGTATCTCATTACTCCAGTACCAGGCTCAAGTGAAATAGGTAGGCATGAGGCAAGTCATCTTCCACACCTGTGGGAGGCTCATCATCATTAGGAACTTAGGATACATGGTCATCCAAAGCATGCTCAGAGCCCTTCCTAGCCATCACTATAAATTAGAATTCCAATAATATCAGCAACCCTCAGGTGATACAGCCACCAGTAGCATGCGATTTGTTTACCAAATACAAGAGGCCTTGGTCACAAAGAACATAAAATTATTGGCGAGAAGCTAGTGTCTATAGACCATAGCCAAACCTTTTATTTATGTGGTCATGTAATTCTTCTCAACATCATTGAGTTATGTGCTTGCATAGCAATTAGGAAAATCCATATTATTCTCACCTGGTTACATAACAATTAGGAAAATCCATATTGTTTTTGGCATCATTGACATAGCAATCAAGAATACTCATATTGTTCTCACTTGGTTGTGCCAAAATATAGCCTATGGAAAATGCAGAGATGTCAAAATACACATTAAATATTACATCTCATCTTGGTGGCATTATAATGGGCGCTAAATCTAACGCTTTCTTTAACTTTTCAACAAATGATTTCTCGCATTCATCTGTCCACACAAAATAATTAGAAACCTAAAAGAGGTCATGATAACTCATAATACATGAAGATGAATCTTTTGTAGTATCTATAATGACCCATAAATCTCTAGACATCCTTGAAGTTAAGGGCTCTTGGAAGCTCAAGGATGACCTTGCTCTTACTCTCATCAGTGGATGTGCCATTTCCAGAGCCAATGTGTCCAAAGAATAACACCGTGGTGCACCACGAGCTAACACTTTTTGGGGTTAAGAGAAATCCGATATAGTCTACATAGCTAAAAAACTTTCCTTAGGCAATCTATATGTTATTTCTAAGAGGAATTACATACAAATCATCCTCGAAACACTTTTAGGCATTTTTGGAGGAGAATCTTAAAAGTGGTGTGCTCATAATTCCCTGCAACATAGAGGGAGAATTGATAAGTCCAAAGGGCATGATTTTGTAAGCAAAAATATCCCATTGAGTTATCTTATGTTAGTACTTGGGATCAATCATCACTTCATTGTATCTCAAGAAATCTATAATCCTCTTTCTCCACTAATCATTTTAATACATGCTTAATGTAAGGAAGTGGGTAGCTATGATTCACTATAGCATCGTCTACCTTTTTAAGATCGCCATTCTTTTTAGTAACTACTATAATTGAGGCCACCATTTCATGTGTTCAATCTCATAGATTAATCCCACATCCAAGAGTTTCTGGATCTTATCTTTGATGGGCTGAGCATATTTTGGATTCATCTCGCATGGCTATTTTTCGATAGGTCTCCACTCAGCCAAAATCAAAATCATATTCACTACAACAGCAGAGGGGTGTATTCCTTTCATGTTAGAGTATGACCAACTAAACACATCAAGATATTCTTTGATAAGATCAATGATATTTTTCTCTCTTTATCTAGTGAGAGGTCTTTGGTGATATACATAGGTTTGGGTTCCTCTCCAAGGTCAGCTAATCCACCTCGGGTCCTTTAAGAACTTCTTCTTGATTGCTCCTAAGGGATCACTTAGTCTTGTCACTTTCAATGAATCATTCTCCTATACATGTTATAGTTATGAAAATGCTCACAGACAAGCCTTGAACTTCCTTTCTCTTCTTCCTTTACCATATCTTTGGCTTCTTTGTCTCTTCTTGCCAACTCTTGGCTCTGTTTCTGCCCTAATCGCTAAATTTTTTTGGTCCCTGGGGTTAAGCAGGATGGGAAGGGCCTTTGGCCTTTCATAAGAAGGTGAGAAAAGACATGATAAGGTCAAAACACACAAGCCCAACTTTTTGACCCTAACCATGCCCATGGGCAAGTTAATATTTCCATCAACCAACTTGATTTTGAGGTTAGCGGAGGTAAGGGTTGGTGATCCTCAATTATCCCACTATCTTTTTCTATAGCTATGCTAACTCCTGCACCACCATCTAGGATAGATATGGATGTTTCAATTCCTAGTCTTAATGGTATGGTAGCATTGAGCTCTTTGTCCTCAAAATACCTGCCCTAGATTGTTTTACAAGTATCTCCTTATAGACCTTTCTAGGATTCTCTCTCCCACCGATCTCCTTAGATTCTATTTTAGATTTCTTGTCAAGATGATTTGAAACAAATCTAGCATCTATCCATTCTCTCATGTGCAACCAAATATTGGGAACGTTTGCTAGGAATTCTCCCAAGATAAGTGTGATTGGGGCAAAAAAACAACACTCTTCCCTATCTATCTTTATGTCTTTCAGGATAGCCAAAGATAGGTGCTCTAATTGAAGTGATTACATCTTTTGAGAAGAGAAGGGATTTTAAAGAATTTGGTCTAGATTCTTGCGGTCTCATGGTGGATGCAGAGAGGTATAAGTCTTTCCCTACTTCTCAAGATAGCTTCTCAAGATAATCATTCAGAGTATATCTCATCAACGGATCCTATGTCTTCCCTCGATCTTCCTGGGTTGCATAATCTAGCCTTGTTGCATCAACAGAGGAGACTCAAATTCATTCATCTTGGTAGCCTGCATTGTTGAAAGCTTAGGATTCAGCTTTTGGGTTTCAAAACAAGGTCCTTGGGGGACAACACCCTTCCTTCCTTTGATCCTTCAACAATAGAGAGAAAATAGAGAGAAGAGAGAGAAAATAGAAGCCCACCAATCAGCAAGAGGACAACGTAATGTTGGAAAATAGCTAAATGCATATAAAAATGCATTAAAATTTTTTATAGTATATTCAAAAAGCACCGTATTCATCTAAAAGTAATACCTTTTTGGAGAACATAACTCTCAATGGCATTGAAAATTCCTAACAAAGTACAAGGCATATCTTATAGAGCATATCTTCTCGAATATTATAGAGGAGGGAAAAAATTGAATGCTCTCCCACTTTTTTAGTCTTCTTCTTAACACCTGATCTACTCACATCAGCCTGTTCTTCTTCTCTCTCTAATTTATTTTTTCAGAAATGGTTACAACCCATCGATTCATATCATATTAGACTTATCCTACATCTGAGGATATTGATGAAACAGTTCAAAGGCCAAGGAGACCTAGAACAATAGTGCATTCAATAATTGTCTCCAATACGGTCAATGAGCAAAACCAATGGATTCAACTTCAAATAAGTAAGTGAACCTACAAACATCAAAACTGGGGCCAAGAAATCATAGCACCTCTTCGTTCTATGCATCCAGGTCATCTAGAAATTGTTATCTTTGAGCCTGGCAGTGTAATGCTTTGAGCTATTCAGCTGCTTGCTACGCTTGCTATTCAAACTTATGTTTTCTCTGTGTAGGTCTACCCCTCACTTTTAAGCTAAGATGAGTGTCCCATTCATGGGCCACTTCTTCTACTCTCACTCCATTCCTCTCTCTTCTGAGGGGAGGGATCTCTAGGATATTTCTCATTCGTGAATCAAGAATAGGGAGAGAAGACAAGAGACGTCCGTATTTATAGTGAAGTGAGTGCATGTATTTGTCCATGACAGTTACACGATGTGCATGCGCTACCAGGATGTAGCTATCTTGGAAAAACTCAATCAGAAAACCTCTCTTGCCTCTTGAAGGTAGGAGATGGCTGAGGGCTTATGGCTGAGGGCTACCACCATCCCTAGAGTCCATAATGTTTGCAGATGCCATGTAACAAGACCGCTTTAAACACAATATAGAATATTGGTAGACAACAAGACAAGATTAAATAGATGGAGAGAGAGAGAGATTTTATTATATTGCAAGAGAGGTTACAACGGAAAAAGTACTTCTATACAGAAGCTCGACCACCCGACCACCCCCGAGCATTTGTATGCATTTGTATGCATAGGCTGCCTTGATCACACTCACACTCGCAAATGCATACAGCCTATGCATTTGTATGCATAGGCTGCCTTGATCACACTCACACTCGCAATCACACTCTCAATCGCAATCACGCTCTCAATCACATTCACAATCGCAATCACAAGAGGTCTCGCGATATATGTGACACACACTCGCGGTATGCCGAATATAGAGAGACGCATTCTCCAAAAATAGCCAAAAGCGAGACGGTGCTCCAAAAGCGCGCGGCCCTTTCCTGCAAATTTTGGCGCGCGATCGATGCTGCAAAACGTGGTAAAAAACAAAAGAAAACTTTTCGAAAAGATTAGCAAAGTTGAGCTTTTTTTCACTAGAAAAATCGACCCTTCTTCAAGCTTCCATATCTCCAAAACTGATGAGAATTTACCTGCGCTCGTGAGATAGTGTTTTGTTCTCCTCGGCGAGCTCTACAAGCGCCGTGGGACACTCTCTCTCGAGACTTGCCTCCGAATTCTCAAAAAACAAACTTTAATATTGAATTTTCTAGAGAGAGAATAAAAAACATGCATTTTCTTACTTTTTCTCTAATCTAAGGCATCAAACGAGATTGAAAACGACTAAAGTATGAAACCTTCCCTCTGGCAAAGTTGTTCTATGTGATAAGGACTACATTTCATACATACAAAACTTTTTCTAATTCAATCCATAACATGCTCAAAAATCAATCCCAATGTATGCACTTGTGAAGGTGGGATGAGTCACTGTCAGAACATGCCCATATGAGACTTTGCACAAACACCTAAAAATCACTTTTAAACTTTATCTACATGCATGATACAAAAAGTTTATTATGGCCTACAAGGGTCAAAAAAGTTTATTATGGCCTACAAGGGTCACGGTATGCCGAATATAGAGACGCATTCTCCAAAAATAGCCAAAAGCGAGACGGTGCTCCAAAAGCGCGCAGCCCTTTCCTACAAATTTTGGCGCGCGGTCGATGCTGCAAAACGTGGTAAAAAACAAAAGAAAACTTTTCGAAAAGATTAGCAAAGTTGAGTTTTTTTTCACTGGAAAAATCGACCCTTCTTCAAGCTTCCGTATCTCCAAAACTGATGAGAATTTACCTGCGCTCGTGAGATAGTGTTTTGTTCTCCTCGGCGAGCTCTACATGCACCGTGAGACACTCTCTCTCCACACTTGCCTCCGAATTCTTAAAAAAAAGACTTTAATATTGAATTTTCTAGAGAGTTTCGTACTTTAGTCGTTTTCAATCTCGTTTGATGCCTTAGATTAGAGAAAAAGTAAGAAAATGCCTGTTTTTCATTCTCTAGAAAATTCAATATTAAAGTCTGTTTTTTGATTAATGAAAATTAATCAAAAATATATTGAAATGATAAAAATTTGATCTTTTCATACGAGTGATCCAATTTTTTTGTCCATAGATGCACCATTACAAGTACACTAGTTCCTATAGGTTCTAGATGATTTACATCAAGAATGTAATTTTACTAATTAGATTATTAATATTTGCAGGCCTTCTGATAGCTTGGAAGACTTTTGGAAAAGAGATCATTAAAACTCCAACCATTGGATTTGCAATTTTGACGAACCCCACCACATTCTACCAATATCTCACTATCTAACACTCTTTTGATCTACAAGATTGAGCATTTTAAGTGGTAGTTATTATGGTGGGTACAAAAAGTGGCATATATTATAACACTTTAAAGACCTTGAAATATTTAAAGAAAATAGACAAATAGCTTAAATTTTTCTCAAAAAATCAAGTTAAGCTCTATATTATGTGAAAATCTAATGTCCAAAGTGGGAATCTCATATGAGTTTATATGTAAAAGATATTAGCATTTCCTTGCTAAGTGGCTTTGTAAAGATGTCTGCCACCTGCTCATCAGTCTTCACATACTGTAGATCAACTGTACCATCCAGCACCTTCTCTCTGACAAAGTGATAATGGACCTCTATGTGTTTGGTCCTCGCATGAAATACTGGATTCTTGGCCAACTGTATACTGCTCATGTTGTCACAATGAATGACAATGTTGCCATCAATAGGCTCACCCAAATCTGCCAAGAGATTCTTTAACCATACTGCTTCACAAGTAGCAATGGCTGCACCCCTGTATTCAGCCTCTGTTGTACTGGTGGATAAAGCAACTGTAGGTTGCTTCTTGCTACTCCAACTCACCACGGCACTTCCAAGTGTAAAGGCATAACCACTAGTAGATCTCCTATCATATGAGCTACCTGCCCAATCAGCATCTGTGTAGCCATGTATATCTAAGCCTTTACCACTCTCATAAAGTAGACCATAATGTGCAGTGGTCTTTACATATCGCATGATGCGTCTCACTGCATCCAAATGAGGTTTTCTGGGGCTCTGCATAAACTGGCTTACTAGCCCCACGGCATAACTCAAATTCGGGCGTGTGATAGTCATGTAAATGAGACTACCAACCATCTTCCTGTACATAGATGGATCATCCACCCAACACCTCACCAAAATCAGCCCGCAACTTCACATTTTGCTCCAAAGGTGAACTGGCTTACTAGCCCCACAGCATAACTCAAATTCGGGCGTGTGATAGTCATGTAAATGAGACTACCAATCATCTTCCTGTACATAGATGGATCATCCAACACCTCACCAAAATCAGTCCGCAACTTCACATTTTGCTCCAAAGGTGTACTCATAGGCTTACACCCTGTCATGCCATACTTTGCCAACATATCCAATGCATATTGGCGTTGCACTAACCATGTACCTGCATGATCTTTGATCACTTCAATTCCAAGAAAGTATCTCAACTCACCAAGGTCTTTCATGTCAAATTGCCCACTCAATGCTTTCTTGACATGCATCACATCTGTAACATGATCACCTGTGATAATCAAGTCATCCACATAGATGACAAGTAAAACAATCCCATGATCTGTTTTCTTCACATAGAGTGAAGAATCTGCTGTAGAAACCTGAAATCCAAGAGAGATAAGATATCTGCTCATCTTATCACTCCAAGCAACGAGGTGCTTGCTTCAAACCATATAATGCCTTTTTCAATCTGCATACATGAGTGTGATATCTTGGGTGTACATAAACTTCTGGCTGTGCCATATAAACCTCTTCTTGTAGATCACCATTTAGAAATGCATTTTTCACATCCATTTGATGCATTTCCCAACCATTAGCTGCAACCATAGCAAAATGACTACTCTCACTGTTCCCATCTTTGCCACTGGACTAAATGTTTCATCATAGTCCAAACCTTGGGTTTGTGCATAACCCTTAGCTACCAATCTTGCTTTATGTCGCTCAATGGAACCATCAGACTTGCACTTCACTTTGTAAACCCATTTACAACCATAACATTTTTGTCCTTTGGTAATGCAACCAAGTCCCATGTGTCATTATGAACCAATGCATCCATCTCAACATCCATTGCTTTCTCCCATACATGCTTTCCAATAGCTTCTGTATAGCATGTAGGTTCCACATGCTTCACCAAAGATGTCATATATGCATAATGCATAGCAAAATCACGGTATGTCAACCTGTCAAACAACTGGATATCTGACCCTTTGGGATCTCCGCAATGCATGCGGATCACTCTGAAGACCTGCCACTCTAGCATGTGGTGGCACATATCTATCCTGCCTAGCACCAGGTGTGCGTAAAACAGGTATACCAAGTTCCTCATCCAAACTCTTTGAACTTGATGACTCATAACCTGTAATTTCAATTCCTTCAACCTTCTTTTTGCCTTTATCCATAGCACTACTCCCAGTGCTCACACTCTCATGTCTCAAACGTCCTAACCATGGACGTACAGTGCTACTCTCAGCCTCTACTGCTAGCCCAGACATAGAAGTAGAACTAGAACTTGCTTGTGGCAAGTTCACATGCACATCAGCTTCAAGTGACTCAATGACACCCTCATCCTTTGCTTTGTACCAACTAGCAAGCTCATCAAACACCACATCTTGTGAGATAACAACTTGTCTAGTTTGTGGATTATAACATTTGTATGCCTTACGATCCTGTGCATATCCAACACACTTTTCTGCCTTAGGATCCAACTTCCTCCTTCTTTCGTCAGGCACATGTACATAAGCTATGCATCCAAAAACTTTGAGGTGTCCAATGTCTGGCCTGTAACCTGTAAGCCGCATCTCTGGCGTACTTCCATGTATGGCTGCTGTAGGTGTTTTATTGAGTATATACACTGCAGTAGCACATGCTTCTGCCCAATAATAATCTGGCATGCTCTTTTCATTGAGCATCGCCCTAGCCACTTCACATATGACTCTATTCTTTCTCTCAACCACACCATTTTGTTGAGGTGTATACCGTTGCAAGTCAATTGCCTTCTTATTCCATGCTTTCTCAAGAAATGCTCAAAAACATTTGAGATGTATTCACCACCTCCATCTGTCCTCAAACATTTAATCCAAGAACCATATTGCTTTTTTGCAAAAGCTTTGAAATCCATAAACTTTTCCAACACTTCACTTTTCTCTCTAAGAAAGTATATCCATGTCATCCTACTGAAATCATCAATGAATGTCACATAATATAAACTGCCTTTGATAGATGGGTTTTGTGCAGGACCCCATACATCGCTATGTACTATCTCAAGTGGCCTGCTACTCATATTTCCTTCTCTAGGAAACCGTAACCTTGCCTGCTTTCCAAACTGACAGGCTTCACAAACATGCATATTCCCATCATACTTGAATCTAGGCAGCCCACTAACAATGCCTCTTGCATGCATGTTCTTTAACCTTTGTATATTGACATGTCCAATCCTCTTATGCCACATATCAATGTCCTGTACCACATTTCTGCTTTTAGAGAACATGGCTGATTTTAACTCAGGAATTTCAGCATCCAGCTTAAACAACCTGCCTTCTTTCTTGCCTTTAGCAATGACTCTACATCCATGTTTGAACTCCTCAACGAAGCAACCATGCTCGTTGAAACGAACCTATAATCCCTGTTCCACCATTTGACCAACTGAGGCTTTTTGTGATAGAAGGCACGTACAATACATCTGACATAGATTTTGTTTGACCATTGTGCATAACCAATGGTACACTTCCAACATGTGTAATGGCATGCTGAGTATCATCTCCTGTTTCCACATAGCCTTTCACATCCATAGGCTTCATATGCTCAAACCATTCACCATGACAAGTCATATGGTTTGATGCTCCAGAATCCATATACCAAGTGTCATCATTTTCAGCATTTGTCATCATAGATCCAACAACATGTTTCATGGCAAACAAGTGATTTGCACTGCCATCATTACTGCTTGATGCATAATTTCCACCACCATGTTGTGCATAATGTCCACGATGTTGTGCTCTACCCCCTCTCAAATCATTCTGTTTGCAAAAACAATCTCTTGCCATATGACCAAATTTCCCACAGTAATGGCATTCCACATCTTGCATAGATGTTTGTTGGCCTTGCCAACGTCCTCTACCATGAGGATTACCTCTGCCTCTTTGAGGTGTATATCCACTACCACCTCTAGCACCATATGAAGGCTGAAAATTCTGTTGTGGTGACCTGTCCTGCCATCCACGACCATTACCACGGCCACGTGATGCGAATCTCCCCCTGCCTCTAAAGCCTCTTTGCGAATAGAAAGCCTGATTTCTGCCATTATCATCATGGCTAGTAGATGCATCCTGAAATGAACCACTGAGTTTGATTTCCTCAACAAGCAAGAGTGAAACCAACTCATCAAAGTCTGGTAAACCTGTATACTCCGAACCGAGATGGATGTATCAAAAGATTTATATTCCTTGCCAAGACCACGCAAGGTAATATCTACCAAATCATCATCAGGCATGGGGGCATTGATTGTTGCCAATGCATCTGCAAACTTCTTTATTTCTTGCACATAATCATGGATGCTCCTTCTATTCCGCTTCACATTATGTATCTGTTGTCGCAATTGAGACTTGCGAGCACTCGTGTCTGTATCAAACAACTTCACCAATGTATCCCATGCATCCTTGGGATTCTCAGCATCATGTATGTGTATGAGCATAGCATCCGAAATACATATAGACAGATAATGCAACACTTTGAATGCTCTTTCTGACCATTGCTTATGAGCTATAACCTGCTGCTGTGTAGGTTGTCGGGGTAGTTCCGGATCTGGATCAGCACCTGTAATGAGATTCCAAAAACCTTTTCCCTTCAAGAAACTTTTGATCCTGTACTTCCATGCCTGGAAGTTCTTCCTATCCAGCTTTTCACCAACAATTTGTACTAGATTATCCGACATATTGCTCAACGCAATACACCTTCCGCACACGTCCAAATCTATAAACAAGCCTTCCTTAGCTCAATCACACTCCAATGAGTGTTCGAGATGCTCCAAAGTAGCCAACAAACTTCAATTTTGATGTAGAAAATCAACCTGTATGCATCCAAAATGAACTGGCTCACGTAGTCCAAGATACCCTGATTTGATGCGCCTTCCAAGGCTCCAAATTACAATGTAGTGGTTCAATCAAGTGTGGGTAACTTGCATTAACACCTAAACAACCTCAATGTTGAATATCAACACCATCCGATGTGTGTACATATCCATTTTGTCAAACCCCCTTCTCTATTCTGAGAAAAACCAGAAAAACCAGTAGTAATTTTGCTCTAATTTCTTCAATCCTTATCCAAATTGAGCAACCAGGCATTCATTAGCTTAGCAATGATGTCCACTAACTCCATGTAAAAGTAATTAGTCCAATTGTTTAAGACTAGTGAGTAATTGATCGATTAAACTCACTCTCTTTCTGCAACCAGTAGACAGCCTATTTAATCAGCTCATTTCCAGCCCAATTGATGATAATTGATCAAT
The DNA here is from genome assembly GCF_041138505.1 of Cibotium barometz. Lineage (NCBI taxonomy): Eukaryota > Viridiplantae > Streptophyta > Polypodiopsida > Cyatheales > Cibotiaceae > Cibotium > Cibotium barometz. Next base: position 39,735,135 of record NC_141079.1, on the reverse strand, counting down.
CCAAACATCTAGCCTTCTTCTCAAGTGTGTGTAGCAACCAATTGCTAAGTCAATTGTGGAAGTAATCAAGCACCCAAGTGGAATTTGACCTTCTCGTATCAAAAGTATCAAAAATCTGCCATGTTTCTTTGTCCAAAATGTGTCGCCTGCTGTAGAGGGCTTTGGGAGTGATTATAGTACTAATTGATTATAGAATCAAGTGCCCAACACACCTAGGCAAGTGTGTAACCCATCAATGCTTTGAGTTTTGCCAAAAACATGCTCCAAATGCATCAAAAATTGACTTCCTTTTCTCTGTTTTGTGAGAGCTCAAAAACTAGAAATTTTCACACATTCAAATACATCCAAATTGCTCCAAAATCAGTTTAGGGCTTGCATATGAGTTGCCAATACATTCCTCCTTGTCAGATACATGTGTCTTTGCCAGATTAACATGTATTTCCACCATACATCAGTGCTTCCAAGCTTTAATGGAAAGCTTTCAAAAACCAAAATTTTTCTTTGCTTTGGGAAATCCTATTTTGCTTTGTTTTTGCCTAAATCACCTGCAATCCGCTCAAGGATGTTTAGAATACCTTACCCGGTAGGCCAAGCTCTCAGATCTGATAGAAATCAGTGTGCCCCAAGCTTCATAGCTTCAATGGCAAGCTTCACAGCTTTTCTTCACAGCTTCTTCTCCCTCTTCTCTCACTCACTCATAAACCCTAATAGACAGCACAAGGCTCTGATACCATGTTGAAAAATAGGTAGGGGGAGAGGAGACACACACACAGGAGCAAACCCTAATGTATATTGCAAACCCTAAACATAGAGGGAAGCCATCTCCCTTCTCACACAATGCATAAAGCCGTAATCCATAATACACACAATACACTATGAGTTGTGTCCACACATATCTAACCCTAGCTAATGTCCACACACTATGACCAGCTGGACGCGGTCATTTATGTCTCACACATGTTTCTACCTAACATGCCAGCACATAGCATAGCTAGCAAACACTAACATCGAGCTTGAATCTCAACAAATTTGAGTGCATGTGTATGTTCTATTAGTTTCTTGATCTCATTTGAAGTACCTTGCCTCCCCAAATTTGCTCTCCAAGCATTGTCCCAGTCCAGCATAAACTGGGCAAAACTGGACACCCTGATCTTGCAACAACCCCCCAGTTGGTTAACTGGTATCATTAGGGGAAGGTTGAGGTCTATAGGGGCCCTTTAAGCTACCATATTATGATTTTAATGACTTTTTGTTAAAATGTTAAGTTTCTTTGACTTTAGATACCTTCTTATTCTTCAAATGGCTAGAAGTTTGAATTTCAAAGTTTCCCACCAAAATTGAATTTAAAATTGAGTGGGCAAACCCATATCATGTGACATATCTATGGAAAGAGCTCAGCGAGTAGATTCTGGATCTCTAATCTCCGACAAATTTTGAGCTCATACGTAGAAGTTATGGATGTCCAAAATTTCAAAAACTTCCCCCCCCCCACTTTTTGGGAATGAAAAGTACAAAAAGGCATCTTCTAGAGAATCTTTTGACCACCTTTAATCACCCAACATTTTTGTATACATGGCATCACATGATTGGCCCTTTTCCTTAATAACCTTCTAATCACATGGCATCTTAAAGGGCCCCTATAGACCTCAACCTTCCCCTAATGCTTAAAACGACTCGCATTTCCTTGGTATGCTTCAAGGGTGGCAGAGTCTCATTAATATTATCGGCTGGCTGCTTCAAGGGTCTTTCTGCCACCAAGGGTGGCAGAGTCTCATTAATATTATTGGCTGGCTGCTTTAGACCTCCCTCAACCCATTCTTTTATATCTATCCATAAGGTGGGTGAATTGTGTAACAGTTGCCCCCAAGGGCATCTAGGGACAGGTGTGGATAGTACAACCGTGCAAGGCTTCCTATATCCCTGGGTTCCTTGGATATAGAGTGTTCTTCCCATCGACGTGTCTCGTATTCTTCCAAGGGGAAGGAATGAATAGATCCCCCCAACTCATTTTCCTCAAACATTCTATTCATTGTGTTTGTTTAGGAGTCCTCTTCAGTTCCCTCCGGAATTGGGGTTGGCATGTTCAAGACCCTATTCTGAGGTAGTTCATCTCATGGTGGATAGATGGTATCCCCTACTCGAATGGCCCCCTTGGCTTAGTTTCATGAAGTTTTTAGTACTCTTCAACTAAGGCTTTGGCATCATTGGGATACTCACCAACCCCCTTTGGAGTTACTGGTTGTTCTCCTTGCGTTTGCAGGTCTAATCCTCCCACATTGATCCCTTTATTCCCTTCTTCCTTTGATTGTGTGGATCCGATATCAATTGTATCTTCTTTGGATCTATCTTGGATTGTAACCCATGTGTCCCCCTTTCCTAATTTCTTCACTCTTCCCCTGTGGCCAGATCTAGAAATAGTCACATCCGCCCAGTTTCTTCCCTTGTCTCCTAAACTGAGCTTGAGCTCGTGTTAGGATATTGAGCAGTGTGATCTTTCCAGATTGTACACTAATGGTACGGATGGTGGCATGATTAGCAATAGAAGCAGAACCACTTTCTCCGTAGGGACAATCTTTAATCAAATTTTAATGATCAATTCCACATTTAGTGTAGGTGAGCACTAGCATGTCATTGGGCGTGGTCGCCACTTGTTGTGGTTAGTGTGTTATGATTCATATTCTTGTTTGGGCACTCGGCTACTCGATCTGGCCCACCGCAGCCATAGCATTGTAAAGGTCCTCTTCTCAGATTTGAGTTTATTTCCTTGCCCTTCCACTGTACCATGGTTTGAAACACATGTACTGGCATATTATTCTGTATGACATAGTATTCTAGCGTTACCTCACCCATGTCCTCGTAATATTCCCCACTAAGTTCTAATTTTCGCACCAGCTCAACATCTTCTAATGGCTCTTCAATCACTACTTGATTGATCTTAGCCTATGGTGGTTGTGGCGGTAGAATTGGTGGTGGGCAAGGGCAAAGCGTCTTGTACCCGGAACATCCCCCTAGGTAAGTAGGAAGAGTTGGGTTGTCCAACAGTGGGAGTGATCTACATAGGTGGTGCTGGAAAAGCCAATGGGGCTCTATTTGCTAGTAGTTGTGCCACATTTTGAAACCTTGGAAATCTACACATTGATGTGTCATGATTTCCCAATTTTACACAGTGCGCACAATAAAGTAATGATCTTGCCCCCTTAACTATGGAAATTCGATCGGTGGGGGTATGATTTAGTCTACACATGGAATACCACACCCATTCCCTGTGGGGGTAAAGATGACTATGCCCCTACCACGACGTCTCTCTTCCTTCCCTGACCTTTAATTTTTCTAATATGGCATTGCTGAGTTCATCCACAACTAACTTGCTTACTTCGAGTTCCAATTTCTTGGTGACTTGAGACATGCGAAGTTGTGATTGCTGCAGATGTTTTAACGTCTTCGGGTTGTGGCAATTCTAACATGTTATCTTCATATTCGATTGCCAATTTGCAGCATGCATCAAGAGTAGCTGGCTGGGCTAGTACGAGGTAATCATGCATTTTATGGTCTCTAACCCCTCTCCTGAACAAGGTAACAATAATTGATTATCTGTCAACCTTTCTTAAAGTTTGTATCTTGAATTTAAGTGCTTCAAGAGAGATACATAGTCTATCATCGACTCATCTTCCTTTTGTTTGATGTTATGTAGTTGTGCCACAAGGCTCCATCTGTCACCATTGCGTGCAAAGCTGGGCACAAAAACATTCTTTAATCTTGTAAAATTAACCTTGTCCTCAGGTTTAAGGGTTCTAAACCACTGATAAACTTTTCCTTCTAAGGTCAGCGAGAAGGCATGTATCATGGTCACGTCACCGGTCCGCAAGTTTCAAATGTAGATTCAAAAATCTCTACATGTTGGATATGAAAAGATGCATGGGAGAAGAGAGCTTGAGCTCTTGCAAGCACACACACACTCACAAAACCCTAAAAGAGAACACACAAGGTGAGAGACTGAAAATCTTCTTCTTCCTTTACACAACACTCAACACACCATATACAAAGATAGGAGTACACACAATGAAAAGGTACTCAACCAAATACATACTAGGGTTCTCTATAGTGTGAACCCAACTAAATGAGCTAGTGCTATAACTATGGCAGTCTCTAGAATGGCTGTCACACATAGCCTATCATCCCACTGGCCGCATATCACCCATGAACTCACCAACCATGTCAGTGGTGTAAGTGTGGGGCCTATCCCCCAGGCGGGTCATCAGTGTCCACCATCGCCTCACTAGATGAGCTCGATATCTCAACAGGATAGGATCCCCATCCCCAGAGAACTTTTGGGCAAGTTTTGAAATGATATGGGGTTTCATCTGGGAAGTTTGGGGTTCTAGAGTAGAGCCTAGTTCCCTGACCATCCCCCTACCTATGTCTACTACCATATTTAACAAGTCTACCCTTATGGCCACATTAAGGTCCATGGCTAGATTGTTTCTAGGTCTCTGGGGATTTTCTCCCCCCCTTCCTAGACCTTGTCCCCTACCTGTATTGGCTCTTCTAGGTATCTCAGGTTCATGGATTGGTCCAGTTGTGGTACCCTAGTGGGATTCCCCAATAGTAGCCTCTGTGTGTCTTTGTGTAGTTAAGAGCTCCATGTCTTGTAAGAATGTAGAGTGATTGATCATTAACTCAATATCCTTCTTGGTATAGGGTCGGTCCTCTACTTCTATAGCCAAGTTAGCTATATTACCCTCTTCTTGTCCGGTTGTAAACCCTTTCTCCATTTCCACATCGACAATTTGTAGTTTTGGGTGCATAATACTTATCCAATTGATGAAAATTAGATTGTGCCAATGCTAAAGAATGAAATGCAAGTTCTTGGCTCAATCAATGGTCCTTTATGTTTTTTATTTTTATGAATTTTTTTGTGAAAAAAGAAGAAAACAACACCCAACCTGCTTCTTCACGTTGGTGTTTTTTGTGATGCTAACTTCAAAATTAACAAGAGTAGCCAATGAATCCTTTGCTAAACTACTCTCCACAACATTCACAGCATCAAAACTATAAATTTTTTCTCAACCACACACACCTTATCCTTTCACTTCCACACAATGCACTACCAGAATGCAAAGGTAATAATGAATACTATGCAATGGGAATTGAAACTCAAAGAGTATGGAAGAAACAAAGGTGTTTCCCTGGTAGTGGTGCCAAAAATGTTATGGGCTACCTCACCTCCAAGAGGGAACTCTACACATTCACCTAATGGATGAGCAATAGAACACAACCATCGTGGGTACTTACTAATGCTTCGATCTTGAGTCCCTTGAGGCCTCCAAGCTCGCTCTTGTAAAGCTCCAAACTCCAAGCTCCACCTCCACACTGTCACCGTGGAGTCGCTCACATCATCACATAGAACAATCACACTCTCTCATACAAGCATAAACACACAAGCATGAAAGAGGCACAATGAGAGAATGCTCTCACTCTCTCACAAAGCACAAGGGGAGAGCTCTCAATAGCACAAAGGGGATTGTGTCCTTTTCATTATAAGAAAATGCCTTATATACAATTGGCCCTTATTCACACTTGGGCGCCCAAAACTTACTAACTAGGCCTTGGGTGGTCAATATCTCATAATGTACAACCTTTATAGTGCCTTTGCATGACACTTATTAATGTCCTCAATTGAGGATCATGTTGTTAATCCAAATGGGATTAACAAGAGGTCACATGCTACATTGATCGGACAATGATACACATCCTCCTATATCTATATGACATGGATTAATTAACACTTGGATGCATTTTAGGCAGGGAAAAAAGTAAGGGATAATCTTTCCCAATTGGCTATTTTTTGGGGGTTTTCCAAAAAACATTCACCAAATTTTGGCCATTTTGAAGGGTTTTAGAAAATATTCACCCAATTTTGACATTTTAGGGCATTTTTGAAAACATTTGCTCCATTTTCCATAATTTTAGATTTATATAGGAGGAATAATCGCCAACCCCCACCTACACTTATATATTCATAGAGGCATCTTATTTTTTACCCTGAAATTTGTAGGCCTTTTGTGATGCTAGGGACCTTATAGTGAATCTTGGGAAGACTAAGATTTTGCTCTTCAACACCTCATAACCTAGTTATAAGTAGATATTCTTTTACATACAGAGGAGATAATTAATTTAATCAAGTCATACGTATATTTAGGGATCACTTTAATTAACATGCTCTTTATAATGCATACAAACCCATAATGATATGCAGCCCTTGTTCACTTGGAGACAGAGTGCCTCCTTACCATTTCTAAGAGCCTAGTATTGAATTCTGGTTTACATAGCATTAATATATGGGGCAAAATTTTAAGGATAAATTTTGGCAAAGGATAATTGGTGGAGAGTTCAATTTTCTTGTGAAGTTATAATAAACTTACATTTTAATCAAGAAATATGAAATATTTCATATATGAGTGGTACTTCTATCATCTCAAAATTTACCATAGAGCTGTATCTTATGTATAAACATTAAGGAATAAGGGGGTCTTTTAGTTACCCCTTGAATGCACGTGCTATACAGGGTTTTTCCATACCATATAATGCATGTGCTATATAGATATGCCACCGCATGCCCCCCCCCCTTCCCCTTTTCTTCCTCGTACCCCTCCTTCTACTCTAATCCCCTTTTTGATCCCTCTAAGAGTCTAGTGACATGTGATGAGGTTTTGCATATGCTAACTAAAACTTTAAAACTTACTAATGATAATAGTAATAATAGTCCCTATCTCTCTCTTATAGACCCTTGGGGTCTTTTTTTAGATGCTAATAATAATCCTCACTCTCTCTCTCTCTCTCTCTCTCTCTCTCTCTCTCTCTCTCTCTCATACACACACACACACACACACAGATTCAAAAGAAAAATTATTGTGTAAAGGTGTGTAAAGTCTTACCCTACCATAAACAGCTAACTTAAAAGTTTTCAATCATCAGAGAAAACTACTTAAATGCTTAAATAGAGAGAAAACTTAAAGAGCACATTTCATGTCATTGATGTTAACTTGAAATGTATGGCCTTGAATAATGAGCATGATTGTGAAAGTTGGTTTTTTTTTAAAACCAAGATTTCAAATATAACAAAAAGATTATTTTTTAAGACAAGTTTATTTATAGGCTGGATATGAGCATTCAATGTGGATTATGCAATAATGAAAATGATGACATAGGCATGCAAATATGTGACACTAAAAACACTCAATGACATCACATAGTTTTTGGATATCATTTAAATTTAGAATATTGGGCTATTTTTTAAGAAAAGACTTATTTATTATAGGCTAGATATTAGCATTCAACTATTTTTCAAGAAAATCTTATTTATAGGCTGGACATTAGCATTCAACTTGGATTGTGCAATAATGAAAATGATGATATAAGTCTATAAAAATGTGATACTAAAAACACTCAATGACATCACATAGTCTTTAGATGTAATTTAAATTTCGAATATGGATGAAAATTTAAAATTGGATAAATGTACTAGCAAAAACATGCATATGCATGATGTTTGAATGTGCTTACATACAAAAGCTCTTTGAGTTAAGAAAATATTATTTATAAGTTGGAACTTAGTTTTTGACCTAGAATTTAAAGCCTACGATACCCTTCCAAGGGGGTTTGTTTTTTTTAAGAAGGGTAAAAAACATTTACTCTTTATAAAGGCACAATTTTGAAATAAAAGTAGTAATCATACACTTATAATCTCTTTAGAAAGAAATAGACTTCTATCTTAACTGTAGCTATATTTGGAAGTGATGTGTGTAGCTATATTTGGAAGTGATGTGTGTGACACACTTGGACCAATCGAGGTACTTTTTCCCTCTTTAGGAGGTTTTTTCCCCATGCTGGTATACACACATCTTGGGGTATACTTATTATCTTTGAAGAGCACATATTCATTATCTATCTATCATCTCATTGTGTACTTCCTTGAGCTTCTCCAGTGTGTGTGTGTGTGTGTGTGTGTGTGTGTGTGTGTGTACGTGTGTGCATTCCTCCAACGCTATTCCCAACATTTGGTATCAGAGCATATGCTCCTCACCCCTTTTGGTGCCTATTCTTCTTTACCCCGAGTTGCCTGCTTTTTAAATCGGATCAAGGCACCCTTTTGGGAGAAGAAAAAGGACCTTGAATTGTGTAGTACTTTGTATTAAAGGTTTGCAGTCAAATTTGTTCTGAGGGCCATTTGCACGTTTTTTGGTTTTTTTGCAAACATCTTCAGGGACCTTATTTGAGCTATTCTTCATCAGATTTTGGAGTATTGTGTCAGATCTACTACAAATGGGTGTGAAAATACACATGAAAGCATCATCAAACACTCACCACACCGGATCTTGTATATGAGCTACACTTCAGTGGTATCAATCTCTACATCTGATTACAAGTAAAATTTCTACTCACTTTAAATTTCTTGCATAAATGTTGTAGGTCTCCATTGCCAATGGCCTTATTAGCAACCACCTTGGTTCCATTAAAGGATCACTTAGCACTTGCAAGTTTCATGAGCACTTAGTTGGGTATTATCATAAATGGCACAGTGATGTATTTCGGATGTTATCTACCCGCTAAGGATAAGCTTGATGGGACCAACTATCCGTTATGGCCCTATATGATGCACCATGTATTGGTAGCTAAAGGGCTATGGAATTTTGTGGTTGGTACTAAGAAATGACCTAGTTCCTCTAATGAACATGTTGTAGAAGACAGATCTATAGACATGGACTCAGTTTCACATGGTATGTTAGCACCACAAGGTAGCATACCTCCTACGCATGAACAAACAAAATGGGATGGAAGAGATGAACAGGCACATGCATTGCTTATTGTGTCAATCAAGAGGAGTATCATTCCTCACATTATTCGATTATGCAGGACTACTAAACATGCTTGTGATATATCTGTGTCCTTGTACCAAGTACGTTATGAAGCACATGTTGCTTATCTATGCAAGCAATTAGAGTCAAAGCATATGAATGAGAGAGACTCCATGGATAGTTTCCTAACAAAAATCAAGTATTTTGAGCAGTTGGCAAGTGTTAAATGAAGTATATCCTAGCAGTTCATTAGTGCCTATAGTGTCTGGAATGTGTTGTCGATGGACTCATATAAAAACTTTTCTTCTACCACATCAAAAAGGTAATCCAGATGCCTTGAAGTTTGAGGAGTTGGTTTCTATGCTCTTATAAGAAGACCAATCTAGGTAAATTAGATCTATCATGCGTAAAAAAGATTAGGCTTTTGATGCCAATCAACCAAAAGGCAAAAGTAAATCCTTTCCTCAGGGTAGTTACAAGCCAAAATCAAAGTCATTGGGCAAGCCTATAGACAAGGAAGGTGACAAGCCAAGGAAAAAGGGCAAATGTAACTATTGTAAGAAACCTATTCACTACATCAATGAGTGTAGGAAGTGGCTTGAAAGGCCCATGCACCATGGAAACGATGTAGGAGATAACCACTTATCGTGAGGCTTTGCCCAACCACACTACTCGGGAGCATAAAATAGCTCAACCAAGAAGCCAATGTTCCATGACCTAGCTCACAAATGCAGGGTCAAGGTGTGTCACTCACCTCGTTGAATACTTGTGTTGGGATCCTTGTAGGTTGCATTACCACATGAGCATCCAAGAGCTCCACTCTGTGACTGCCTCGGCACTAAACGCAGCAGCAGCTTGATCCTCCATGCACTCAATATCACACACATGCAATGAGCAAACAAAGAGCTCAAATCAAAATAGGCAAGCAAGACATAAAAAAGCAAGAGAGTAAGAAGAGGATAACTATATTGATTATGCATAAGAGAATGAATGGTCAGAATGCAAGTTGACACTTATCTTGGCCCCTAGTACCTCCAAGTTGCAAGCCACCCCCTTTAACCCTAGCATTCACACCTTGGCCCCATACTTAAAACATAGGTCCATGGCTTTCCAAGGCCACCTAGGCTTGTGTGCAAATAATTAATCTAAGCAAGAAAATAATTAATCCTATGGCATGCCTTTTATAGACAAGTAGCGATCACACATGTAAAATATACAATATTAGTATTTCTAATGCCAATGGCCTAATGAAGTGACAGTTGCTAATAGATGGCATCGATTCTAGAGAGGTGTCCAAAGAAGGTTAACATGTCACCCCTTCTTGATATAGATTGCATCCTTAGAATATGTCGATGAAGATGCATTGAGGCCGTATGTTGGACGCATGGTGGCGTTGGAAATGTCAGAGATCTTGTAAGGTCTGCACGGCAACATGGTACCAAAAAAGTGTTCTTGTGAAAAATAATTAAAATCCAAGCCCCTGAAAAGACCTAATCAAGTAGTGAGAAAATATTGTTGTGCTAGTCAAATATTTCTAGTTAATACAAGGGTAATATCAAGGTTGGTCCAAATTTAATCTATACTACGATAGAGCAAAGAGCATACCTTGGGTTATGACCCGTCTCTACACACATCACTTTGGTGAAACCATCTCTAGCTATTATCTAACCTCATAAATGAAACTGCTAAGTGATCATTACATGTTTTTTCCTTCTTTTTTTAAAAAAATAAGAAGATATAAATATAAAAGTAGGGCATCACCCTACAAAGACCCAAGAAATGTCCCAAAGACCTTATATAAGCGTATGTAAGAGCCACTAAATACCTCTACAGTGATGGGTTTTTTTAAGCCCTTTATTAGTAGGTTTTTAGCCACAAGGTCCCATCCCATGGAGATCAAGACTACAATCCCAAAGCTCCATCACTAAAAGCTAAAAGTCATACCTAGATCACACATGGTGATGGTAATCGTCTTGGATTTTTTTTGTATTTTTGGTTTGTTTTTTGTTTAAACTAGTTTTAACAATTCACCTAAAAGGCTCTATTCTAACTAAAGAGGTTACACTAAGGAAGATGGATTGCTTGGCATACTTTAAAATCAATCTCAGAAAGGGTTGAGCTAGGACCAAATCTTGAATGGTTATCCAAGTAATAACTAGAAAAGTGATAGACCAATCACAGAAAAATGCAAGCAAAGCACTCGAACAGTGATAGACCAATCACAGAATGGTTATCCAAGTAATAACTAGAAAAGTGATAGACCAATCACAGAATGGTTATCCAAGTAATAACTAGAAAAGTGATAGACCAATCACAGAAAAATGCAAGCAAAGCACTCGAACAAACATTAAATTGAGAATTATAAAAAAGATTGAAATTCAAAACAATAGCATTAGTTGAGGATGGGTTTAGAATACACCTTGTTAGTTATATGGTTGGGAAGTTGGTCTTGCACATTTGTAATGTTCAGAACTTCCCTTGTGCTTCTTGTGAACCTTTGAAAATCTTCAAAAATCAATGCAATAGATCGCCATCATCAGATAGCCATAACTCGTACACTGGGTCAAACTCAATGTCACTAAGCTCATTAGAATGGGTTTAGAATACACCTGGTTAGTTATATGGTTGGGAAGTCGGTCTGGTGAATTGTACTTGTAATGTTGAGAACTTCCCTTGCGCTTCCTGTCAACCTTTAAAAATCTTCAAAAATCAGTGTAACAGATCGTCATCAAATAGCCATAACTCATACGCTGGGTCAAACTCATTGTCACTAAGCTAATTATCCTCACGGATTTCTTCTAATATATATGCCTCCTTTGGTGTACGAGGGAATGGTTTGAGTGCAGCCTCCGTGCCATATGGCATGGGTACTATAGGTAAGTGAGCTAAGTAGCTACTGCTAGTGAAGCTGTCTAGGAAATGACCCATTATGCTCCAGAAGGGACAAGGAGTCAGTAACATTATTTCATAGAATGATGGTATAAGTGCATAAGCTCTTGCCCTCCTCCCCTACTCTACAAGCTCTTCATATGCATTTCTTACTTGATAGGGTCCTCCCACTAGGTAAAGTACACTCACGTCATCATGTCATTGTGGTGTATCTCCTACCATGGATTACAATAGTCATGTCCCATAGCACCTAAAATAAGTTCTACACGTTGTGTACAACATGCAATGCTTATAGCTAAGACACGGTGCAAGAGGAGAGGATGAAATTGTAGGTAGAATAGGTCCACAATGGTGGCTCCATAACATCGCTCTCCTCCTAGTGGACCGTGGTACACAAAAATAGCATGAGTGGGTTTGGAAAGGAGGAATGCTTAGTTGACCTTGATAGTACCAATCTAGACAATCCAAGTCTAGGATATGGTCTCTCGTATCAATCCATGAAAAGTCCATGCTCATGGCCTATAGTAACAATAGAGTTTTACTTTAGTCTTTTATTTTGACATGTACTCTTTCTCATCATCTTTTTTAAAATTTTATAGTTAATTGGATTTTTAGTATATGTGTATAGGTGCTATATTATTGTATGTGTTGGTAAAAGCTATATTGTCATGGGTAACTGCCTTTTTCCAATAGGTTCCCTCTTGATATGGACATAAAGTTTATCTTGGAGTGAAACGTGAGGGGTAAATATTTTGGCTTTATGGAAACGCCCCCCTTCCTACTACTACAAGTCATCCCTGGACTTCACAGAATCTTGTTTAAGCTTTCTGATCCCCTCTAGATTTTATCCCCTTGGGACTCTTGCTTTGGGGCGCACATGGTTGTTGATGTTGTTGAGTAATCGAGGATTAAAGGTGGTAATATGCTTTCATACACCACAGATAGGACTTGTAGATTCTTGGAGAGGTTGACATTGATGCAAGAACTTGTTGGGTAGCACGTGTTTCCTCAAGTACTAGGCTCTCCTGAAGTACTTTTGAAAATGGAGGCTGAGTAGGCATTGAAGAACTTGTAGAGGCCTCATGGGAACTGGAGTCCTTGTCAAAGTCTTCTTCTCTTAAGGGGTCGGCCATGTTTTGAACATATTTTGTCAAAGTCTTCTTTTCTTAAGGGATCGGCCATGTTTTGAACATATTTTGGAATACAAATCTTGTTTGATGTTGGCAATGACGATGTATCAATTTGTTTTCTCTTGTCTACTCTGGCATTAGAGTTGGTAGAGATTATTGATTGGCTGCCGACAAATGTGTCTATGAATGGTGAGCTTATAGACATCTACATCCTCTTCGACAGCCAAAACAATATGTTACCCTCATAGTATTGTTGAGCTTGAAGAAGACGAGTTGTAATCCATCGAGAGGTAACATGTGGTTTAGATTATTATTTTTTGCGAGACAACCGATGGGTCTCCTAGGTTTTTTTATAGAAGGTTGAGAACTAGTGGAGAGGCTTTAGGGACCCACTTCAGGGTAGGTTATGGCTTTCTTTGTTGGTGCCCTCTACTGGTAGTTGGTTTGGTATATGGAGGTAGATGCAGATGTGGATCTTAAAGATGAAGAACCTTGTAGTTGGTGAAGTAGATGTCGATAGGAAGGGAACGACATTAGATCTTGTTGATGTTGAGGCTTTGTTATTGCAAAATTCAAATGCTTGTTGTTGGTCCAATGTAGAGGCAATGTTCATGGAGTGTAAAAGTGTAGGGTTAGAATTTTTTACCATTAAGAAACTCCTTGTGTTCATGGAGTGTAGGGTTATAATTTTTACCATTAATAAACTCCTTGTGTTCAGGAGTGTAGGGTTATAAATTTTTATCATTGAGAAACTCCTTGTGGCCCAATCAATTCCGCATTGAGCCACTATCATCTAGGTCCATCCAAGAACGACATGTTCTTTTAAAGTTCATGTGGGCATGACCAAAACGCTACCAACCAAGTGCATGTTATCACCATAGATGATAGTCCTAATCAAACCAAGTACTTTGGTATTTTTGACACTTATACCCTCTATTCTCATGTTTGACTTTTCAAGTTGAGCTTTGAGCTTAACCAAACTGATTCCATGTAGCAAAGGAGAGTAGATTGTAACTAGCATCCATGTCAAGCATAGCATTTAGAATACTTTACCAAAGGGGCTAGGCAATTCAATGGGTGTTCTGAGAGCTAGGATGTGATCATCGATGTTGTCGATTACCTCTCCAACATAAGCTTGTGCAGAGTAGGCCCAAGGTTTCTTCTCAACATTATTAAGGTTTTGCCCATCTTCCCCTTGCCTCCTGTTGGGATTGGATCTTCTTTCAAGTGGCCCTTTCCATGGTGGGTTTCTTGTCATGAGAAGCACATAAGGTTTGTTGTATTTTTTATACTTACTACCATTAAGGAAACCGATAGTTTCAACTCTGTCAAGAGTTGAAACCGATAGTTTCAACTCCGTCAAGAGTCTCAACACGTATCGTATCTTATGGAGTAACTTCACAAACCCTAATAAATTGTCCCTTTCTAGTATATTTGAGATTTTTCTTTTCACTATGGACCCCATACATAAGTACAAGATCTCATACCTTGATCTACTTATCCATGAGATTGTGGTCAAACCACTTCTTTCTTCGGTGCTTTTTTGTCAACATGTTTTATACTGCAATTTGTCTTTTCTCTGTAAGTTGTTTTAAAACAAACAACCAGTCAGCCAATTCATTACTATCAAGCTTTTCATTTATAGCTACCCTTAACCTAGGGATCATGAACTCCTAAGGAATTATTACCTCAAGTCCATACACCATCTTGAATCGCATGCAACCAATTGCAACTTTGTATGATGTGCGATAGGCCCATAAAGCTGTTGAGCTTAGACTCCCAGTTAGGGCATCAATCCTCAATAGTCTCTATCAATATCGAAATAAGAACCTTGTTGGTGCTCTTTGATTGGCCATTTGCCTACCTTGGGTAATATGGCATTGACTTACAGTGTGCGATCATGAATTTGTTGGTGACATTTTTTATAAAATCATTGATGAAATGCTTACTTTGATCACTCACTAGCTCAAATGGACATCCAAAGTGGGTAATGATGTTTTCATAGAGAAACTTAGTAGTCGTCATGGCATCCTCTTTTCGTGAAGCTATTGCTTCAGCGCCCATTTGGTTACATAATTTGTGGCAACAATTATGAAGTGTGCTTGTGTGCCACATGCAACAAGACTAATAGGGTCAATAAAATCTAAGCCCCATTTTTCAAAAGGATGGTTGACTCTAATAGGATGCAATGGCATCATATCCTTCTTCTGTGATGCCAATAAAATCTAAGCCCCATTTTTTAAAAGGCTTGTCGACTCTATTAGGATGCAATGGTATCATGTCCTGCTTCTATGGCTTGGCACAACATTTGGCACTCATCACAACCTTTTACAAATAGAACAAGACTTAAAACATGACATGTTTTTGGCCAAGCCTCACAACTATAGTGAAATTAAATTTGACAAGACTCAATTAACCACCTTGTGATTCTCGCTGTGGAGCATGGTTTGTTAACAAGGTACAAGAGGGCTTGATGATCAGTATAAAAAATAAATTTATTAGCAAGAACGTAATGCCCAAATTTCTTAACAACATATACTATTCCTAAACCCTCATGCTCTGTGGTGATATAATTAGTTTCAACCTCATTCAATTGATGGCTTGTGAAACTAATAGGGTAGTCTAATATATAATCCTCGGGCTGTGGGCTAGGGTGCATCCAAATGCAAAGTTAGAGGCATCAATATGAACTTGGAAGATATCATCCCAGTTTGGCACTCAGTGTATGTGAGTGCTAGCTTCAACCTGTCATAGGCTTGTTGGCATTCTTCTCTTTACTCAAATATAATGAGAATCTTGTACAAAGGTCTAGCTTTCTCAACATAGAATAATATGAACCGTCGATATAGTAGCCAACATGACCCATAAATCTTTGCACCCCTTTGTAGTTTTTGGGCCAGAGTAAGTTTAAAATGACTTTGATTTTTCCCTCATCTATAGAAATACCATTTTTGGACACTATATATCCCAAGATCACTCCATGCTTAACCCAAAGTTGGCATTTAAAAGGGTTCAATGATATGTAATAAAGCCTACACCTTTCAAAGATATTTCTTAAGCATGCTAAATTTTCTTTCTAGGATGAATGAACACATAATTAATCTAAGAAAGCTTCAACAATCTCTCTTAAGAAGTCCTTTCAAGGCAATGTTTATCAGCCTTTGGAATGTGACTAGTGTGTTGGTTAGGCCAAATGGCATAACACGATAAGCATACACCCCACCTTTTGTAACAAATGTTGTTTTAGTTTGGTCCTTAGGTGAATGGAAATCTGATTATAGCCTAAGTATCCATATAAAAAGCAATAAGCTTCCTTGCATGCAACTCACTATAGTAGCACATGTTCAAAATAAGGAAAGGGGAAGTGATCCCTGGTTGGTGGGCGCGGGTGGCAACATTCACCTTCTTGAGATCCACACACAAGTTTTCCATTTTTCTTAGGCACAACCACAGTAGGTGAAACACACTCTGAGTGTTTGATCTCATAAATGAATCCACATTCAATAATCTTGTAAATTTCTTCCTTCATAATTTTGGCATATTTAGGATTCATTGGATAGGGTCATTGTTGCTAGACTAGTCTCACATTTAGTACCATTAGGATGGTGTGCTATACGACACTAGTAGGCATTCCCTTCATGTCATGAGATAAGTCCACGTAAAGCAATCCCTATAATCCTTGAGGATAGCTATAAGTTTAGTCTCCTGAGCCTTATTTAATTCCTTGGCTATGTAGATAGGCTTAGGATCTTCTCTTGGTTCAACCAAGTCTACTTCCTTGACCTCTACAGGCCCATCATATATCCTCCACTCTCACTTGTGGGGTTATATTTTTCATTATCAAACACTAACTTACATTCCCCTATGGTGTATGACTTGTAATTCTCAGGTGCTGGGCACAAATCAGGCTCATTTTCCTTTCCTTCATGAGCTGCTTTTTAGCTGCTCTATAGCCTTTTGTGCGAGTTCACGATTTTGTATCCTCCTGGTTGAACGACTCGATTTTGGTTCATTAGATACTTTCACCACCTTAGCTATATCAATTGGGTGTGGCCTAAAATACTTAACCTTTTGTAACTCCTCTTCCCAATCATCTATAAACTTTTGATGTAAGTCTATTGCACCCATGTACTGGAGCCATTGGATGGTAGTTGTTCTCTCTTGCAGTCCTCTATGATGATTTGCTACATAGCATTTACATCTCTACCATCTTTAGAGATGCTCCTTGGTGTTTTATAGAACATCCCTTTCGCTTGAATCATCCCATGTGGACTCAAGTTAAATATAACCAATCCCCTTTGGTATCAAAAGGTATATCACAAATCATTCATAGGGGCACAACCTTAGGGAGATCCTCACCATTAGGTGTAACCCATGTAGATTTTCTCGCTCCTGAGCTATCAATTGTAGCCATCATATGTATGTAGTTTAAATCATCTTCAAGCTCAATAGCTTGCTTTTTAGTATCTTTGTAGGGTGGGCCCTTCCTTACATCAGTCTCTTCTCTGAAAGTATATAGCAATATCACATTTAGGGGTTGAATGGATGGTAGTATCAGATCTTTGGTCGAATAATCCACCACTACCCACCATTGAATGTATGTGACTAGTCCATGAGATCTACTCTAAGGATTGAGTCAAATTATAGGTAGGCATGGTTTTTGGACCAATCATGGATGAATTTAGCTTCATGCATAAATGGTCTTCCTAAGATCATTTCATAAGAATCAGATTGCTTGGAAAAGTCCATCACAATGAACATATGCCTCACTCGATGTTTCAGCACATTGATCTAAAGATTGTGTAACATTCCCATTGGTTTGATAACATTACCATCAGCCATTTTAACCATAATTTTTAAGACTTCAAGCTTGGATTTGGCCATTTTTTCCCAGCATTTTTTGGTGATTATATTGACTCCTGCACCACCATCAAGGCCTCCCATTACTGTGATGTCCTTTTTGGTAGTGATTGGTAGTAATGCATTGGATTCATCACCTTCAAAGTCTTGACCCAATTTATTCAATGGAATTTTAACCATTTATTTGGTGTACCCATCCTCTACTTGGGTTCTTGGATATTCTATGACTTTAGTCGGTGAAATTCTATAGTAGGATTGAGTCTTGTTGGTTTCTGCAAATGGTGCCAATCCTATGTTGAGTTATCCATTTAAAAGAGCTTTCAATCCTCCATCATCTGGTCGGTATGTAGTAAGATTTAGTTCCAGAGGTAGTAGCGGTTGAGGCCGAACCTGTAAGGTAGCTAGCTACGCGGTCAAAAAGATTTAGTTCCAGAGGTAGTAGCGGTTGAGGCCGAACCTGTAAGGTAGCTAGCTACGCGGTCAAAAAGATTGGTAGATAATTTGACTAGTGAAGCCTGGTTAGGGTTCTCACTTCTTGGGATTGGGGATCCTTCCATTGACTCGAAGTCAGACGAAGTATCACTGGCCCCTAGCAGGTCCTTGTACAATGCTAAACTAGGTTCTCACCAAAGGTTGTCTTGAGCTTACTGTAGGCTGGTATGCACCTAGCTCGATAGACGCACTATCGTCTAAATAGGCCTCTATACACATCTAGATTGTAAGTGCATGTGACTTAAGGCTAGTCATGGGCAAAGCAACTAAATGGCCATTTTTTTAATTATTTTTTTAAATTTTAAATTTTTAAAAAAATATCATGTTAGAGAAACTTGTCCAAAATGGATTTCAGACAGCTCTGATAAAACACTTTGGAAAGGGTTATGCATGTACTTTTTTGGGGCCAACCAGAGGGTTTCCTTTATGGGAAATTGTAATTTTTTTAGGTTTTGTATCAAGTGCGCCAAAATGATTGTAACGGCCTAAAACATATAATAGGCAAACTTGTGCGTGCACTTTTCAAAAATTTCTTTTTTTTCCCCACGAACCTTTCACCTTTTACCTTTTCCTTTTTCCCTTTTTTCTTTTCTTTTTCTCTTTTTCTTTTTTATTTTATACTTTTTACATTTTTGGTTTACGGTTTCCAGTTTACAGTTTATATTTAAACATTTACTGCAAAAGAGTATTGATGGAATCTTGGCCTTGGGCCTGCACGCATTAAATGCATTCAGCCACTCAAAACTTACCCGAAAATGGGTACTGACAGGCTTTTGGACTTTTTTGGCTACTAGTGGCCTAAAAGCCTACATACATTAAAATGCGGCCAGCCAATCAAGTCTCACACTTAGATACCCAAATTATAAGGGGATTAAGCTAATATATATTAATTACACTAATGTAAAAATACAAAAAGCTTGCAAAATGTAAAATTAATCCACCTTGCAAATCCTCCCAGAATTTCTATTTCAATCCCAATTTCTCCATGTAAGGAGTCTAAATTGCGATAAACCCTATGCCCAAAAACCGATTTTGAGGTCTGTTTACATAGATTAATTCAATTTCATGCCTAGTTTACTGTTTTTTATTTTTAAAATCGAAATATGTGAAATTTTAGAAAATCCAAAAATCAACTAAAACATGAAATGCAGAATTGAAACACATAGTCTTTGTAAAAAACAACCAAAACTAAACACACAAATTTGCAAATATAACAACAAAATTCAATAGGAAACATAAATAATACAACAAAATAGATAAATTTCTAAGATTTTTCTTATGTTCCTTTCTTGACAAAAAAAAATAGAATTTTCACAAAAATGAACCACACCACACAAGCATTCAAGATGCACTATGGCTATGCGGTGGGGATGTTGTGCCATTTATGGAAGGCCCTTGTACCATGAAAAAGATGCAAGAAACAATCACTTGTCATGGGGCTTTGCCCAACCACACTCGGGAGCATAAAATAGCTCAACCAAGAAGCCAATGTTCCATGACCTGGGACACAAATGCAGAGGCAGGGTGTGTCACTCACCTCATGAATACTTGTGCTTGGGATCCTCATAGGTTATGCCACCGTAGGAGCACCTGAGAGCTGTAGACTCCACCACTGCCTCCACCACTCCAAACGTAGCCCTCCTCACACTCCAAATGCAGCCCCTCCTCCTCGCACTCAATCTCACACACTCACACTCTCACACACATACACTCCAAACGTAGCCCCTCCTCACACTCCAAATGGAGCCCCTCCTCGCACACTCAATCTCACACACTCACACACTCACACACTCACACTCTCACACACATACAATGAGCACACAAGAGCTCAAATCAAAAGAGGCAAGAAAGATACTAGTGAGCAAGGGAGTACAGAAGAAGAGCACACTATTGATTATGCATAAGCGAATGAATGGTAAAAATATAAATTGACTCTTATCTTGGCCCCCCCAACATTCACACCTTCGCTAGCCTTACTTAAAACATAGGTCCATGGCTATCCACCAAGGCTGCCTAGGCTTGTGCAAACACTTAATCTAGGCATGCAATCTCAATAATTAATCACACGACGTGCCTTTCATAGACAAGCGACAATCACACACGTAAAATATACAATATTACCATTTATAATGCCAATGGCCCAATGAAGTGATGGTTGCTAGTGGATGGCATCGATGCTAGAGAGGTGTCCAATGAGGGTTAACACGACTGGAGAAGGAGAAAAAGAAAGACTCAGATATGGTTGTAGCCATGCGATGCATTAACATCAATGTAGAAAACAAAGAACCTCCAAACTATGCACATGATGATTGGGTTTTCATTGTGCAATACAATTTTTTGACCCCTATCATAAGGATGTATACACGGTTGTTTACAGATGTACATGTTTGGTATTTTGACAGTGTTACTAGTAAGCATATTACTTCTCATTGTAGTTTGTTCTCATCACTTGAATTTGATTCACAAGAAAACACTGTTACATATGAAAATAACTCCTCATATCATGTAAAAAGAGTTGGTAAATTTGTTCTCACTACTACAAATGGTGGAATAATCACACTCTTAGATATATTATATGTACCAGGGATCAAGAAGAACTTGTTATTGGCCTCTACTCCATTACTTAGGAAGGCTAGGTGGTTTTGTTTGTGGATGACAGATGTATTTTTCATGATCGTAGTACTGATGGCAATATAATTGTTACTTTTGGTACTTTGTCTCATGGCCTTTTATAGTCTAGATGCATATGAAAGACAAAAGCATGTTGTATGTACAATTTCTACCACAAAGGTAATGGGTGATGCTAAGTTGTGGCATGCACGCTTTGGTCACTTGAACTTTGGTAGTTTGTTGCATTTGCATAAGCATGACATGGTGTCTTGGGTGCCACATCTTGAATCCCCTATCAAACATATTTGTGAGGGCTATATTCTTAGAAAAATGCAATCGGGCATCATTTCCCACAAAATCATTCAACTAGATCTATCCAAAAATTGTAGCCTATACATAGTGATGTATGTGGTCCTATTAACAACACGAGCTATTAGAGACTACCTCTATTTTCTCACATTCATTATTGATAAATTATTCTAGGCATACTTGGGTATATCCATTGAAACAAAAATCAGAGGTTTTTATGTGCATTAAGCACTTTGTTGCTCTCGTTGTTTGAAAATGTTTCTACATGTAAGATTGGTAACCCTATGTAGTAGTACTGAATGATCGAGGGGGGGAGTATATGTCTAAGGAGTTTCATGCATACATAGTTGATCATGGGATAAAACACCAATGTATTGTGCCCTATACACCTCAACAAAATAATGTAGTTGAAAGCGAAAATAGGTCTCTCATGGGGACATGGCACGTTACATGGTCAAAATTCAAGAGTTACCTCATGGTTTTTGACTAGAAGCAGTCATGTGTGCAAAATATGTTTTGAACAAATGTTCTACAAAGGCTTTGCATACAATTATGCCTTTAGAAGCTTGGAATGGTAGAAATCCCTCTGTGGCTCACTTATACATTTTTGGTTGTCTTCCTTATGTACTTGTGCCACCTCAGCAAGTTCATTGTAGCAAGATTGGTGATAAGGCTGTTAAATGTATTTTGGTGGAATACAGCTCGAAAAGTAAAGGTTACCGTCTCTGTCATCCTGCTACAAATTGGTGGATTCTAGTGAGTAGAGATGTATTTATGGTAGAAGATGCAATTCAACCTTTAATTTCATGTAAAAAAAAGAAAACTATATGTTCAAAACATATTCGACACTCTCCTTCCATTGCTCAATGCAAGACACATTGATGTAGAGAATTTAGGTACTCAAAGACTGAGAATCAGTCCACAAGTTAAAAATCAACATGTTTTTCAACCCACAAATCAACCTATTGATGAGATAAATGTGGATGATGCAGTTGATGAGAGGAAAGAAGAAAAATTGAGAAGTCAAAAAGTATGTCAATAGCCTGGTGTAAACACCACATGATAGTAAATTGGCCACTCCTTTGCCTAGCAGAACATGTGCCAGTTCTTATCACACATCTTATGTTGACGCAAGTCATGCTCTTATTTCCAGTTTACGTAATGGAGAGAAACTTGTCTCTCTACCATATGAGGGTGCTGGTGATATTGTAATTTCCACCTCTTGAATGGGTTTAGGGTTCTCATATGCAAAACTTCTCTTAAAGAGTTGATAATCCGTGCTTGGGATAGGTGAGTTCTTTGCTGACCGCAAGGATGACACTAGGTATATCCAAGGATTTGTGGGTTATGATAGGCTTTAGGTTGTTTGGATGATTACTATTTTGGTCTTGGTTCTAACTTCTTATGAGTATGTGTGACCATATTCTTGATCTCATTAACTTGTTCCAATTCTTTTACAGGGTCAGGGTATGAACCAAGTTTCTCTTTATTTGGTTTCTTGAGGGCCTGCATCCTTTTCTTTTTTGTCTCCTTAGTTTTGTTCACTCGTTCCGTTTTCTCCGTTTTTCCCCCTTTTTATGGATTTCTTTCTTCTATGGTCCCTCTTCTTTTTGGATCTCACTACTAAAGTAGCTTGGTTTTCTACTTTCTTTTCCAAAACAGGTGTGTTTTGAGCCATGAGTCTCGTTATTGCATTCACAAGTGGGTTAGGATTTCTCATAATTGATCTCTGAGTTTGACCGCCCATTCCAATCATGTTTAGAGGTGTGATGGTAGGACCATTCTGTTGATTTGCAACCCCCACTTTCATTGGGAAATCTTTGATCTAATGATCTATGCCACAACGATTTATAGGTTACAGGTGGCATGCTGGAAGATGCAACTTGGGTGATTGGTTCGTTTCTGATGAGACACTTAGAGACTCGGTGTGGTCCCTAACAATGATAGCATTAAAGAGGCATTCTCTTGATAGTAGATTTGTTAATGTCTTGACCTCTCCTATTGCGGCTAGATGGTACATAGGTTTAACTCCTCCCCTTGAATTGACTACATAGTAGTCTGGATAAAGCTCTATGGCCTCGTATTTTGGATACTCAAAAGGTTCCTACGAAAACCTATTTGATTCAATGGTGTGATCCTCGGGGGGGGGGGGGGGGGGGGGGGGGGTGGAGTTTGAGGTCCCAATGTTGGTGGAGGTAGTAACGACACATTTTGTGCATTGTAAATCCCCCTTGCAATAGGTTGGTGTGCCGTTTGCTTAGCATTGGGTGATTGAGGTGTTACAGTAGAGGCATTATGGCATGTGTCTATAATGGAGATGGTAAAGTCAACAGCTGAGGTCTAGAAGCATTATCAAGGCTTTGAAAATGCATGCGGCACTATGAATCCTCATGCCCATAACGTCCACAAAATGTATAATTTCCATTATAGCGAGCCCGTACTGGACACTCATGGTCAAATGCCCTTATCGGTAGATTAAGCACCATTGAAGCTCCCTCCTTGGATATATATGTACGTTTTCTAGAGATTTATTGGCCTTCATTCCCTCTTGGAGTTCTTTCATGAAATCTATGAAATTCATCTCCTCTAAAGTGTTACCTTTAGCAAGGGGTTTAACTGTAGAAGTGCTATGTCTCATGAATCGAAAAGCAATAGATTTAAAATCTGATGCTCTGGCTCCCTTGACCATCAGATTATCTCCTAGTTGGATGGCATTTGTTTACGACTTCAGCCCATGTAGCGATCCCTCTAATGATAGCCCGTATAGATCCCTTCATGTTTAAGTCTATGGATAAATCTATCAAGTAGTTTATTATTCGAATAGCGTTCATGCGGAAGGCAATGAGAGTTCAAACGCTTGAGATAGCTAATGAGATCTCTAACCGAATCCGATTCTTCTCTCTCATGTGAAGCTACACCCCATAAGACTCCTTCACGCACGAATTGCTTCAAGAAAAATCTCCTAAGAGTAGTCAAGTTCCAAGCATTCCTTGACCTTGAGAGTTCTATACACCAATCCCCAGCCTTATCATCTAATGTTAAACTAAAGGAATTAGTCTTAGAAACCTCATTTCGTTATCCTAGTACCTCACAAACGTAACCAAATACCTCCAAATGTCTCCTAGGATCACCATCTCCAGTGAATTTATGAGTTAGCTTGGCTATCTGGGCAACCTTTCCATGGGTATGTTAACCACCATCTCTCACAAGAGGTGCTATGCAAAAGCAACTAGGTCTATGGGTAGAGTAGGTCTATGGGTAGAGTTAGAGATGGTCTGTACATCTTGGCTGATCTTTGTGAGCTGCTCTTGAATCCCTCTATTGGCCGGGGGAGGAGTTGACGCTTAAGATAATCGTACAGCTTCTTTCTCCTTCTCTGCTAGCTGTGCCCCTAAGCTTTCTTTGACCTTGTTTAACTCCAATCCAGCGTCCTCCACCATGAGAGCAAGTTCCTCCCTTGCGAATGTCACTATCTCTTCACGTATGTCGTGGTGGGTGCTGACAGTGGCCTCTCTAGAGGCAAAGTCCACTGGAGTTTCTAGGATAAATTGTGCATATAGCATCTTAGCAAAATAAAGTGGAGCGTCGGCGTTATGGAGAGGACGACCGTACACCTCCAAGAAAATGCGCTCGGCATTAATTTTGATATCATTATGAGTGCAACGCGAAACCTTCCATCTTCCCTTCTTAATCTCGCCATCTGGACATGGCCATATTTCCTTGATCATCTCTGTGGTTACGCGTTTATTTATGTCTTTCCATTGGGCATAAGTAGGATTTGTCCATTTCGACAACCTGCATGCTGTTCTCGTAGCTTCGCGGGCTGTCAGTCCATGTGCAAGGGCTTTCATTCGCTCATATGCCTTCTTGGCTAACTCTTGATGCTCGTTTGGTTGTGCTTTTGCCATATCTGCATGAACGTAAATGACTTTAGGATTTTAATGAACTATAAAGATCAATGTAAGATAAATTGACCATTACCCTCAAAAACTTAAAGTTTAACACCACGAGATGAGATATGAATTGCAAAGACTCAATGAGAAATATCCACTTGACTCAAAGAATATTTCAAACAATGCGCGCACATCAAAATTTTGAAGAGAAAACATAAACTTAAACACCACAAGAGGAGAGAGATATTGCAAAGACTCAATGAGAAAATATTTCAAACAGTGCGCACATATCAAATTTTGAAGAGAGACAAACAAAGAGCCATTCTTGAAACTAAATCTCTTGATACTGTTAAATTACAAAATTGGGATGAATGACACCGATAGCTCTACAAGAGGATGTTGTGCCCTCGTCGGGTCAGTATTTAGTGATCTAAAAAATTCCACTACTTGCAAAACAGATTTTCGCTCGTCGCGCGATTAGGTAGACACATCCAATTTTTGACTCTATAAATAATAGTATCCATGGTAACTTTGTCGTAGGAACTATTGTCCATCCACAACTCTTGTACTTTCTGCCAAAAGTCATATAAAATTTGTAATAAATACCCTAAAGCAAAAACATCAGATGCAGGAGTGTATGCATCTGCCACCAAAAACGGATCATAAATTTTTGGGGCTATCCAAGGCCGTTTATTTCGCTCTCTGTCTGCGTAGGAGACTGCCTGTGCCACCTTCTCAGGGTTCTTGTCTGCTTCAAATACAAAATTGAGAGACATCCGTTTTTTGGACACTCTCAGTAGTAACCCCCAATCGATAATACCTACACGTGGCTTCAACTCTTTTGTAAAATCCAACACTACATTGAATGGATGTAGGTCGGTATGTACAATTCCTGCCAAATGTGCTGCCGCTAGGCCTGGCATGGTTATTACTATTTGTTTTATTTTAGAAAGTTCTAGTAGATGACTTAAAGGAATATTATCGGGTCTTCTTTCCCACATCGCAGAGGAAATAGGAATAGACTTGAAGAGGGTTGAGGTAGAGCAATAATTGCAGTTATTAAGCTTAAGAAAACAAGAGCTTAATACTCTAAGAACAAGGGCGGAACAAAGGAAAATGGAGAGAGGGTTGAGGTAGAGCAATAATTGTAGTTATTAAGCTTAAGAAAACAAGAGCTTAATACTCTAAGAACAAGGGCGGAACAAAGGGAAATGGAGAATGTAAATCCGTTTCGATCACGTGGTAAAGAACCAAAAACATCTAGAAACGCCACTGATAGTATATGGATGGGCATAACAGAAGGAGCAATACCAACTCTAGAACCCATCAAGGGGGTAGATGAAGGCCTTGAGACGCGAGAAGAGGAGGACAATTTACTTAGGGAATCTGCATAAGGTGAGGATCGTCTCTATATAAGAGAAGATATACAAGAAATGATCAATGATCCTGTTGAAAGAACAGTAGAGGAGGAGGAGACACACACACAAGAGCAAACCCTAATGTATATTGCAAACCCTAACCATAGAGGGAAGCCATGTCCACTCTCACACAAAGCATAATGCACTAATCCATAATCCACACAACACACAAATGAGTTGTGTCCACACTCTACTAACCCTAGCTAATGTCCACACACTATGACTAGCTGGACACGCGGTCATTTATGTCTCACACATGTTCCTACCTAATCTGCCAGCACATAGCATAGTTGGCTCACACTGACATATCGAGCTTGAATCTCAACAGCCCCTCTCAAGCTCATGATGTACTGCCGATGAAGATGTAGATGAGCTTGGGATATCAAGACTCTCAACACTCCCCCTCAAGCTCATCCCATGTACTCCCAACATAGTCCGGAAGTACTCAAACTTCTCCCTGCTAAGTGGCTTCGTGAAGATATCAGCCACCTGCTCATCAGTCTTCACATAGTGAAGATCAACTGTACCATCCAGCACCTTTTCTCTGACAAAGTGATAATGGACCTCTATGTGTTTGGTCCTCGCATGAAATACTGGATTCTTTGCCAACTGCATACTGCTCATGTTGTCACAATGTATGACAACTTTGCCACTAATAGGCTCACATAAATCTGCCAAGAGACTCTTTAACCAAACAGCCTCGCAAGTAGCAATGGCTGCACCCCTGTACTCAGCCTCTGTACTGGATAAAGCAACTGTAGGTTGCTTTTTGCTACTCCAACTCACCACGGCACTTCCAAGTGTAAAAGCATATCCACTAGTAGATCTCCTGTCATATGCGCTACCTGCCCAATCAGCATCTGTGTAGCCATGTATGTCCAAGCTTTTACCACTCTCATAAAATAGACCATAATGTGCTGTGGTCTTCACATATCTCATGATGCGTCTCACTGCATCCAAATGTGGTTTCCTGGGGCTCTGCATAAACTGGCTAACCAGCCCCACTGCATAACTCAAATCCGGGCGTGTGATAGTCATATATATGAGACTACCAACCATCTTCCTGTACATGGAAGGATCATCCAATTCCTCGCCATAATCAGCCCGCAACTTCACATTTTTCTCCAATGGTGTACTCATAGGTTTACACCCTGTCATGCCATATTTTGCCAACATATCCAATGCATATTGGCGCTGTACTAACCAAGTACCTGCATGATCTTTCACCACTTCAATGCCAAGGAAGTATCTCAACTCACCAAGATCTTTCATGTCAAATTGCCCACTCAAAGCTTTCTTGACATGCATCACATCTGCACCATGATCACCTGTGATAATCAAGTCATCCACATAGATGACTAGTAAAACAATCCCATGCTGTGTCTTCTTCACATAGAGTGAAGAATCTGCTGTAGAAATCTGAAAACCAAGTGAGATAAGATATCTGCTCATCTTATCACTCCAGGCACGTGGTGCTTGCTTTAGACCATACAATGCCTTTTTCAACCTGCATACGTGAGTGGGATATCTAGGGTGTACATACCCTTCTGGCTGTGCCATGTATACTTCCTCTTGTAGATCTCCATTAAGAAATGCATTCTTAACATCCATCTGATGCATTTCCCAGCCATTAGCTGCAGCCATAACAATGACTGCTCTCACTGTGCCCATCTTAGCCACTGGGCTAAACGTCTCATCATAATCCAATCCATGGGTCTGTGCATATCCCTTTGCTACCAATCTTGCTTTATGTCTTTCAATAGAACCATCAGATTTGCACTTCACTTTGTAGACCCATTTACATCCAATAACATTCTTGTCCTTTGGTAGGGCAACCAAATCCCATGTATCATTATGGACCAATGCGTCCATCTCTACATCCATTGCTTTTTCCCATACATGCTCTCCAATAGCCTCTGTATAGCATGTAGGTTCCACATGCTTCACCATAGATGTCATGTATGCATAGTGCATAGCAAAATCTCTGTATGTCAACCTGTCAACAGGATATCTGACCCTCTGGGATCTCCGCAATGCATGCGGGTCACTCTGTACACCTGTGACTCTAGCATGTGGTGGCACATATCTGTCCTGTCTAGCACCAGGTGTGCGTAAAACAGGTATGCCAAGCTCCTCATCCAAACTTTCAGAATTGGATGACTCATATCCTGTGATTCCAATTCCTTCGACTTTCTTTTTGCCTTTATCCATAGCACTACTCCCAGTGCTTACGCTCTCATGCCTCAAACGTCCTGACCATGGACGTACACTGCTACTCTCAGCTTCTGCTGGCCCAGACATAGTAGTAGAACTAGAACTTGCTTGTGATGGCAAGTTCACAGGCACATCAGCCTCAAGTGACTCAATAACACCTTCATCTTTTGCCTTGTACCAACTAGCAAGCTCATCAAACACCACATCACGTGAGATGACCACTTGTCTAGTTTGTGGATTATAACACTTGTAGGCTTTTCGATCCTGTGCATATCCAACAAATACACATTTCTCTGCTTTAGGATCCAACTTCCTTCTTCTTTCATCAGGCACATGTACATAGGCTATGCATCCAAAAACTTTAAGATGTCCAATGTCCGGCCTGTAACCTGTGAGCCGCATCTCTGGCGTGCTTCCATGAATAGCTGCTGTAGGTGTTTTGTTCAATATGTATACTGCAGTAGCACATGCTTCTGCCCAATAGTAATCTGGCATGCTCTTTTCATTAAGCATTGCCCTTGCCACTTCACATATAACTCTATTCTTTCTCTCAGCCACACCATTCTGCTGAGGTGTATACCTGCATGTCAACTGTCTTCTTATCCCATGCTTCCTCAGGAAATGCTCAAAAGCTTTTGAGGTGTATTCACCACCTCCATTTGTCCTCAGACATTTAATCCAACAGCCATACTGCTTTTCTGCAAAAGCTTTGAAATCCATGAATTTTTCCAATACTTCACTCTTCTCTTTCAGAAAATATATCCATGTCATCCTGCTAAAGTCATCAATGAATGTAACATAGTATAGACTGCCTTTGATAGATGGGTTTTGTGCAGGACCCCATACATCACTGTGCACGATCTCAAGTGGCCTGTTACTCATATTTCCTTCTCTAGGAAATCTCAATCTTGCCTGCTTCCCAAACTGACAGGCTTCACAAACATGCATATGTCCATCATATTTGAACCTAGGCAATCCATTCACAATGCCTCTTGTTTGCATGTTCTTTAATCTCTGTATATTTACATGGCCAATCCTCTTGTGCCACATATCAATATCCTGTACCACATTCCTGCTCTTTGAGAACATGGCTGATTTTAGCTCAGGAATTCCAGCATCCAGCTTAAACAGTCTTCCTTCTTTCTTGCCTTTAGCAATCACTCTACATCCATGTTTGAAGTCTTCAACGAAGCATCCATGCTCATTGAAGCGAACCTGTAATCCCTGTTCCACCATTTGACCAACTGAGGCCAAGCTT
This sequence comes from Cibotium barometz, assembly GCF_041138505.1. Lineage (NCBI taxonomy): Eukaryota > Viridiplantae > Streptophyta > Polypodiopsida > Cyatheales > Cibotiaceae > Cibotium > Cibotium barometz. The sequence goes on along the minus strand of NC_141079.1, from coordinate 39,705,207 downwards.
TTAGTGATCGAAGGCACATACAGCACATCTGACATAGACTTTGTCTGACCATTATGCATGACCAATGGTACACTTCCAACATGTGTAATGACATGCTGGGTATCATCACCTGTTTCCACATAGCCTTTTACATCCATTGGCTTCATGTGCTCAAACCATTCACCATGGCATGTCATATGATTTGATGCTCCTGAGTCCATATACCATGTATCATCATTCTCAGCATTTGTTGTCATAGAACCCACAACATGCTTCATGGCAAACAAATGATTTGCAGTTCCATCATTGCTACTTGATGCATAGTTGCCACCATGTTGTGCATAGTTTCCACCATAATGACCACCACGCTGTGCTCTTCCCCCTCTCAAATCATTCTGTTTGCGAAAGCAATCTCTCGCCATATGACCATATTTGCCACAATAATGGCATTCCACATCTTGCATAGAATTTTGTTGGCCTTGCCAACGTCCTCGACCACGGGGGGGTACCTCTGCCTCGCTGAGGTGCATAACCACGACCACCTCGAGCACCATAAGAAGGCTGAAAATTCTGTTGTGGAGGTCTATCCTGCCATCCACGACCATTACCACCACGTCCACGCGATGCAAATCTCCCCCTGCCTCTAAAACCTCTCTGCGAGTAAAATGCCTGATTTCTGCCATCATCATGGCTAGTAGATGCATCCAGAAATGAATCACTGAGCTTGATTTCCTCAACCAATAAGAGTGAAACCAACTCATCGAAGTCGGGTAGACCTGTACTCCTCACTGAGATAGATGTATCAAAGGATTTGTATTCCTTGCCAAGACCACGCAAGGTAATATCCACCAAATCATCATCAGGCATGGGGGCATTTATTGTGGCCAATGCATCTGCAAACTTCTTGATTTCTTGCACATAATCATGTATGCTCCTTTTATTTCTTTTCACATTGTGTATCTGCTGTCGCAATTGAGACTTGCGAGCACTCGTATCTGTATCAAACATCTTGACCAAAGTATCCCATGCATCTTTGGGATTCTCAGCATCCTGAATGTGTATGAGCATAGCATCAGATATACATATAGACAAATAATGCAGCACTTTGAATGCTCTCTCTGACCATTGCTTATGAGCAATAAGCTGCTGTGTAGGTTGCCGAGGTAGCTCAGGCTCTGGCTCAGCACCTGTAATGAGATTCCAAAATCCTTTCCCTTTCAAGAAACTCTTTATCCTGTACTTCCATGCCTGGAAGTTCTTCCTATCCAGCTTTTCACCAACAATCTGAACTGGATTGTCAGACATGTTTGCTCAATGCATACACCTTTCGCACACTTCAAATCTGTAAATGAGCCTTCCTCAGCTCAACCACACTCCAATTAATGTTCCAGATACTCCAAGATAGCCAACAAACTCCAAATTTGATGTAGAAAATCAACCTGTAATCATCCAAGATGAACTGACTCACGCAGTGCGGGATACCCTGAACTGACACGCCTTCCAAGGCTCCAAATCACAATGTAATGGTGCAATCAAGTATAGGCAACTTGCATTGACACCTAATGAACCTCAATGTTGAGTATCAACTCCATTTGACATGTGTAATTATCAATTTTTGAAAACCCCTTTCTCTGTTTTTGGAAAAACCAGAAAAACCAGAAAAACCAGTAATGATTTGGCTCTAATTCCTTCAATATTTCACCAAATTGAGCAACCAGGCATTCATTGGCTTAGCAATAGTGTCCATCAACTCCATGTAAGAGGAATTTGTCCAATTGTAAAACACCAAAGATTAATTGCTCGATTAAAATGCTCTGTTTCTCTGCAACCAGTGGACAGCCTGTTTTAATCAGCTCATTCCCAGCTCAATTAAGCATCATTGGCCAAACAAATCACATAGCCCTCTTCTCCAAGATGTAAAGCATCCAATTGCTAAAGAGATTGTGGAAGGAACCAAGCACCCAAGTGAAATTTGATCTCCTCGTAGGCAAAAATGAACAAAATCTGCTCTGTTTCTCTGTATGGGCTGCGTCGCCTGCTGTAGGGCCCTTTGGGAAGCTTTAAGATGCTAATTGAAGATGCCTATAGGTGCCCAACACACCTAGGCATGTGTGTAACCCATCAATGCTTGGATTTTTGTCAAATACATGCTCCAAATTGATCAATTTTTGGCTTCTTTTTCACTGTTTTGTGAGAGGTCAAAAACCAGAGTTTTCCACTCAATTAAATACATCCAAATTGCTCCAAAATTTGTTCAAAGCTTGCACATGGGTTGCTAATACATCCCTCTTTGACAAATGCATATGTCTTTTGCCAGAATCACGTGTATTTCCACCATACATCAATGTTGCCAAGCTTTAATGGAAAGCTTCAAAAACCAGAATTTTTCTTTGCTTTGATTTGCTCTATTTTGCTTTGCCTTTGCCTGTTTCACCTGCAATCCGCTCAAGGATGTTTAGAAGACCTTACCCGGTAGGCCTAGCTTTCAGATCTGATAGTATTTGGTGTGCTCCAAGCTTCACAGCTCCAATGGCAGCTTCACAGCTTCTTTTCACAGCTTCTTCTTCCCTCTTCACTCACTCACTCATAAACCCTAATAAACAGCACAAGGCTCTGATACCATGTTGAAAGAACGGTAGAGGAGGAGGAGACACACACACAGGAGCAAACCCTAATGTATATTACAAACCCTAACCATAGAGGGAAGCCATGTCCACTCTCACACAAAGCATAATGCACTAATCCATAATCCACACAACACACAAATGAGTTGTGTCCACACTCTACTAACCCTAGCTAATGTCCACACACTATGACCAGCTGGACACGCGGTCATTTATGTCTCACACATGTTCCTACCTAATCTGCCAGCACATAGCATAGCTGGCTCACACTGACATATCGAGCTTGAATCTCAACAGATCCTACATTCTTGCAAGGCATGGAGCTCTTAATCCAACAAAGGCGGGCTGAAGCTGCTAATAATGAGCCAAGCCACGGGGTTTTCTCCATCCTCGATCCAAATGGAAAATTGCTCTGGTGAACTCACTGAATCTCAAGGGGACCTTCAGAAGAGTATCACCAAGCGAGCCGCCATTATAGTATGGGAAAATAGTGATCCAAGGAGATTCTTTTGTGAAGGCAATACACCTGACAATTGATGGGTGTAGAACTTGCATGCCCTGCTCTGCCTGGAAGCTCTCAAACTTGGCGCTGCCTTCTCCTTTGTAGTGCTTTCCGCAAAAAGTAATGTGCTCTGGCAAAAATGATATACCTCTAACTCTATACTCTTTTACTGTGCCAAAAACACCAGAGCCTATTGTTCGCCCTTCGAGCAGAGCCTCGTGCGGGACGCCAATGAGGTGTGTGCACATAGAATTGTAGATTGTGCAATTAATGGCACCCGTCCCACTCGCATCTGGCTGGCTAGACATTGCAGCGACGTCCTGGGCAATGCGCACTCTTTTGGGGAGTGACTCTGCATCCAGCGCCTTCATGCGCTTGCTCTTGGCTCTTTGCTCGCTCCATACAGCGTCCCATAACTGTAGACGATGCATATTAGCTTCAAGCGGGGCAGCATCTCTAAGATCATTGCATGCTTCACGCATGCTCCCCAAAATAGTTCGTGTTATATGTTGATGGTTGAAGTCTGCTATCTTTTGTCTATCAAGCAACTCAGCATTGCCTCCGCTTCGAAGTCGACTCTGTGCATTTTTCCATATCTGCTCTAACAGATCTCGCATGAGTATCTCAGACTCATTGATCTTTTTGACGATGTCTTTTGAACATTGTGACACTGCGATGACTGCTTCAATGCAAATTGCTCGTAGAATGATTTTACGCTCTTCAGGGGAAAGCATGGTGGTCGTCTTCGCAAATCTAGCAAATATCACTAAACACAACAAAAACGGAATATTAAACAACATTACTGAAATCAACATCAAGCAATACATCATCAAACGTGAGAGAACAGCAATAAGTGTATCATTACTTATCAATGATCAAACAAAAACGGAATATCAAATAATATTACTGAAATCAACATCATCCAATACATCATCAAATGTGAGACAACCGCAACAAGTGTATCATTACTTATCAATGATCAAACAAAAACGGAATATCAAACAATATTACTGAACTCAACATCATGCAATACATTATCGAACGTGAGACAATCGTAACAAATGCATCATTACTTATCATTACTTATCAAGTGCATACATGTTGCACTCCTCATCTACACACCTACCGTTGACAGAGAGAGAGAGAGAGAGAGAGAGAGAGAGAGAGAGAGAGAGTGTTGTGAAGTGCATCATGAGAGAGAGAGGGGGGGGAGGAAGAGAGAGAGACGTGACAGATAGAGAGAGAGGGAACATTAGATGACATTTTTAATAGTTTTGTGAGTTCCTAAAGAGAGAAAAATAATGTTTAGTATTGTTTTATATTTTAAGAAAATAGAGGGAAAAAAGGTAATTTATTAGAGATTATGTATATTTTAAGAGAAAAAAAAAGCACTCCTCATCTACACACCTATCGTGACAGAGAGAGAGAGAGAGAGAGAGAGAGAGAGAGAGAGAGAGAGAGAGAGAGAGAGAGTTGTGAAGTGTATCATGAGAGAGAGAGAGAGAGAGAGAGAGAGAGTTGTGAAATGTATCAAGAGAGAGAGAGAGAGAGTTGTGAAGTGTATCATGAGAGAGAGAGAGAGAGGGGGGGAGGAAGAGAGAGAGTCGTGAGATAGAGAGAGGAAACATTAGATAACATTTTCAATAGTTTTGTGAGTTCCTAAAGAGAGGAAAATAATGTTTAGTATTGTTTTATATTTTAAGAAAATAGAGGGCGAAAAGGGAATTTATTAGGGATTATGTATATTTTAAGAGAAAAAAAAAGAACTCCTCATCTACACACCTATCGTGATAGAGAGAGAGAGAGAGAGAGAGAGAGAGAGAGTTGTGAAGTGTATCATGAGAGAGAGAGAGAGAGAGAGAGAGTTGTGAAGTGTATCGCGAGAGAGAGAGAGTTGTGAAGTGTATCATGAGAGAGAGAGAGGGGGGGGAGGAAGAGAGAGAGAGAGAGAGAGAGATATTCATTTTTACGAGTCACGATATCATGAAATTAAACTTAAAGACAATATGATGTAAACTTTGATCCATGAAATTCTCATGCCGCGTTACCAACCAAGTATCGCATGGATCACACACAATAAAAACAATGCAAGCCACATCAAGCAAATTTACGACATTTTTTCGATCACGTTAATGATCAAATGCCGCAATATGCAAAAAACAATATATGCACTAGCGGACGACACCAACTTGCCGTGTTAACGACAAAATGCCGCCCGAATCTATGGGAATACGAATAGGATATGGACATACACTGGCCGCGTTACCGACCATATGCCCGCATTTGACAAAGGGAAGGGAAGGGAAGGTGACATCGCCATAACGATACTAGGCTTGCCGCGTTACCGACTAGTACCGCTACGGTGTGCCATACTTACCATAGGACACAAACCAGCCGCGTTACCGACTATGTGCCCCACAATAAGCACCATTCCGAAGAATGGCCTTACACACACACCCCTCGTGTGGCGGACCACCCACATCCTGCCGTGCATTGCGACCATGGGCGGCTGCCCGCACAAACACACACACCCACACACACCCACACAAATACAACTGTCATTACCTGTGTATACTGTCAGCAAATGAACTTCCAAAGGGTCCCCCGGGCCCATATATATACAAAAATGTAGCCCGCCGGGCTAAATGACGACCCCGATGGGGGCCGCCAGGGTTATAATATTCCCGACGGGACCGTCGGGTATTGCAAAAATCCCAACGGGATTTTAGCCGGTTACTAGGGAACCTCCCATCGGCTTTTTTGGGAACATGTTAACACATGTTATTAACAAAAAAGAAAATTGTGATCACGTGATTCATATAAGATCCTTGATTCCTAATCAAAAGTTAATCCAAGAGGCCCTCTTTGGGTTCAAAAAATTCCTAATGGCTTCATTAGGAAATTTCAGAGGTCATTTGGAGAGCCTCTTAAAGGTGAGATAAAATAGAGCGCAACCAATGAGGAAGAAGCAAACGTAACGTTGAAAAATATCTTAATTCATTGAAATTTTTCAAAAAATAGTCACGTTCACATTCAATGAGGGTATCTTTTTAAAAAACGATTGAGTACACATTCAATGCGGGTATCTTTTTCAAATGAGATAGAGTTACTTTATTAAATACGGCTTACATCATCATTGGATTAAAAAAAGCACTTCGAAGCTAAACGATTGAGTACACATTCAATGCGGGTATCTTTTTCAAATGAGATAGCGTTACTTTATTAAATACGGCTTACATCATCATTGGATTAAAAAAAGCACTTCGAAGCTAAACTTTGTAGACACTTGAGTCTATACATTTCTTCTGATGGTATTTTGATGTAGACACTTGAGTCTATACATTTCTTCTGATGGTATTTTGATGTAGAATTTGGTGCTTTTGACATCACCATTGCATCCAGAGCGGCCAAAAACCTCCAAAACGACTTTTGAATCACTTAAATCGGACACCTGGAGAGGCAGAAACGACCAAAAGAAGGGGAGAAGAGGCTTGTGCAATTTGGCACGCATAGAGGCCTCTATGCGCGCCAAATTGCACAAGCCTCTTCTCCCCTTCTTTTGGTCGTTTCTGCCTCTCTAGGTGTCCGATTTAAGTGATTCAAAAGTCATTTTGGGAGGTTTTTGGCCACTCTTGATGCAATGGTGATGCCAAAAGCACCAAATTCTACACCAAACTGCCTGTAAAGTATAGACTGTTCTAGGAGAGTAGCATCAAATTTTCAAAAAAGGTGCCATATGATGACGTAAGTGCCTTTTGCAAACCCAAAAAGTTGAGAGCGACTTGTAGCTAGTGCACATATTTCAATACCTTATCAAATCCATTTTTTTATAACTTGCGACGAAGACAATTTCTTGTCAAGTACACATTTAATGAGGGTATCTTTTTTTTTAAATCTAGAGAGAGAAAATACGAGTTTGTGAATTTCTTACAAGGCCCTAGAAATGACCTCCAAAATTTCCTAATGCTTGGCCAATGTGGTTTCTTTGGGTTATTGAGCTGTTGGCTCGAGTCAAGTCCTGGCTACCAAGTCTTGGCTACTTCCCATCTTTATTCACTTGCAAAGTAGTTTCTCATGTCTTGTGAGCTCTTCATCTTTGCTTGAATAGAATCCTGTAATAATGAACTCATTGTCTCATCTTCTTTAAATTTGCAACTAACAAATTCACTTCACGACATGTATTCTCCTTGATTTCTTTCCCATGTCTTGTGAGCTCTTATCTTATGAGCTCTTCATCTTTGCTTGAATAGAATCCTGTAATAATAAACTCACTGTCTTGTGAGTTCATTTAGTTTCTCATGTCTTGTGAGCTCTTCATCTTTGCTTGAATAGAATCCTGTAATAATGAACTCACTGTCTCATCTTCTTTAAATTTGCAACTAACAAATTCACTTCACGACATGTATTCTCCTTGATTTCTTTCCCATATTGATCAAAGTCTTAGTTAAGAGTCATCAATCATTGTATGTGTCTTAGTTGGACACACGCTTGACAACCTTGTACACCAAATTATTAAGGCTTTGGACAGTGAAAGGTTAAAGAAAACGTTTGCACAGTCAATGAGATCGGTGTGATGAGGTACATCACTCAAGAACCTCAAAAGAAATGTTGAAATAAACCACCAGCCCCTTTGCAGAGAGCGATCCAGTTAACCTGCTCTCTGCACTCTCTCTCACAGCTATTTATTGACACTATACTACTGCACCTCAACGCTGTGCCCTCCTCAACAATCTCCACAAATCGATTGGCTCTTCTATGCTCCTTCTTTTTGTTGATGCACTCACGTCTTCGCCGCTAACACTACTGCACTTTTAGCACTACATTATGCCCGTTTGTGGATATGTTGCTATAGCTACTTCTTACTGCACTTGATGCACTCTCTTGTACCTTCTTGCACTCAGGTGATCGACTAGTGCTTCTTGGTATTATTAACATTAAAGGTTACATTTATATAGGGTTATTTTCACCTGTTCATTTGTATCACTTGGTGATGGGCGCTCACACACATGCAGACACACACGCATTAATCCCCACCCTTAAGGGTTGCGACCACTTTATATGTCAATGATAAATCTATTGATGAGAGAAGTGACGTAGTAGACGTCAAAGGTATTGTTGATGTTGTCGATCTTGATTTGTCAAAGTTGATCTTCTTCTTCACAACCACAAGACACATGTTCCAATATGATGTTAAAACATTGGACTTGATGGTAACCACAACATGTGTGTTTCGATATGATGTTGAAACACAGGTCTTCTACTCTCAAACTTGACATCCGAATTATCCCCCTCAAGTTGAGTAGTGGAATCCCAAGTATTGCATTGGTACATGCCAAAATAGAAAGGTTGTATGAGTTCTTATGATCAATAAATATCAAATGAGAGGTGATGTTATTTACAAGTGTGTATTTACAATTACGTTTTAACACTAGTTTGGTACCAAAAAAGGACACTTAAGTGTCCTTTTTCGGACGATGCAAATAAAATGCTACTTGCGCTAAGAAAGACATATTCAAAATCCCTCTTGAGGAGTTTGAATATGACCTAGTGTGTCTTTAAAAAATGTAACCTTGCAATTTGGATGCTGGCACGATAAGGAATTACACCCATAAATAGGACTTGCATGAGACTACAACTCAGGTTTGAGAAAACTTCCTTATAAGCTTAGAGAAAAAAATCACTAAGCCCCGTGAAAAATTCCAAGTAATTATTTCATATTTGTGTCAAAGATTTTGCCAAGTTTCACATGAAATAAAATTCAACTGAGAGTGTCTTAAATAGTAGGAAGTTGTGTGTGTTTGATACATCACTTTTTAGCATCCATTTGTATCCAAACCAATACATGGTTTTAATGTGTTTGCAAGTTTTTTAAGGTGATACAATGCTTACTCTATCCATTGAGATCTTAAAGTTATATGTAAAAGCCCCTTAGTAAGCTACAAATATTAATTGTTTCAAAATGTCAAAACTGCACACAACAAAAATTCTGGATTTAGATTCTTGAGTCATACGCATTACATTCCTTAGTAAACTTGCAACATTTTGTCTGTATAGAATAATTCCGCTAAGGTACATTGTACAAACATATGAGGGTGCTGGTGATATTGTAATTTCCACCTCTTGAATGGGTTTAGGGTTCTCATACGCAAAACTTCTCTTAAAGAGTTGATAATCCGTGCTTGGGATAGGTGAGTTCTTTTGCTGACCGCAAGGATGACACTAGGTATATCCAAGGATTTGTGGGTTATGATAGGCTTTAGGTTGTTTGGATGATTACTATTTTGGTCTTGGTTCTAACTTCTTATGAGTATGTGTGACCATATTCTTGATCTCATTAACTTGTTCCAATTCTTTTACAGGGTCAGGGTATGAACCAAGTTTCTCTTTATTTGGTTTCTTGAGGGCCTGCATCCTTTTCTTTTTTGTCTCCTTAGTTTTGTTCACTCGTTCCGTTTTCTCCGTTTTTCCCCCTTTTTATGGATTTCTTTCTTCTATGGTCCCTCTTCTTTTTGGATCTCACTACTAAAGTAGCTTGGTTTTCTACTTTCTTTTCCAAAACAGGTGTGTTTTGAGCCATGAGTCTCGTTATTGCATTCACAAGTGGGTTAGGATTTCTCATAATTGATCTCTGAGTTTGACCGCCCATTCCAATCATGTTTAGAGGTGTGATGGTAGGACCATTCTGTTGATTTGCAACCCCCACTTTCATTGGGAAATCTTTGATCTAATGATCTATGCCACAACGATTTATAGGTTACAGGTGGCATGCTAGGTGGAAGATGCAACTTGGGTGATTGGTTCGTTTCTGATGAGACACTTAGAGACTCGGTGTGGTCCCTAACAATGATAGCATTAAAGAGGCATTCTCTGGATAGTAGATTTGTTAATGTCTCGACCTCTCCTATTGCGGCTAGATGGTACATAGGTTTAACTCCTCCCCTTGCATTGACTACATAGTAGTCTCGATAAAGCTCTGTGGCCTCGTATTTTGGATACTCAAAAGGTTCCTACGAAAACCTATTTGATTCAATGGTGTGATCCTCGGGGGGTGGAGTTTAAGGTCCCAATGTTGGTGGAGGTAGTAACGACACATTTTGTGCATTGTAAATCCCCCTTGCAATAGGTTGGTGTGCCGTTTGCTTAGCATTGGGTGGTTGAGGTGTTACAGTAGAGGCATTATGGCATGTGTCTATAATGGAGATGGTAAAGTCAACAGCTGAGGTCTAGAAGCATTATCAAGGCTTTGAAAATGCATGCGGCACTATGAATCCTCATGCCCATAACGTCCACAAAATGTATAATTTACATTATAGCGTGCCCATACTGGACACTCATGGTCAAATGCCCTTATCGGTAGATTAAGCACCATTGAAGCTCCCTCCTTGGATATATATGTACGTTTTCTAGAGATTTATTGGCCTTCATTCCCTCTTGGAGTTCTTTCATGAAATCTATGAAATTCATCTCCTCTCAAAGTGTTACCTTTAGCAAGGGGTTTAACTGTAGAAGTGCTATGTCTCATGAATCGAAAAGCAACAGATTTAAAATCTGATGCTTTGGCTCCCTTGACCATCAGATTATCTCCTAGTTGGATGGCATTTGTTTACGACTTCAGCCCATGTAGCGATCCCTCTAATGATAGCCCGTATAGATCGCTTCATGTTTAAGTCTATGGATAAATCTATCAAGTAGTTGATTATTCGAATAGCGTTCATGCGGAAGGCAATGAGAGTTCAAACGCTTGAGATAGCTAATGATATCTCTAACCGAATCCGATTCTTCTCTCTCGACATTGTGTAGATGTGAAGCTACACCCCATAAGACTCCTTCACGCACAAATTGCTTCAAGAAAAATCTCCTAAGAGTAGTCAAGTTCCAAGCATTCCTTGACCTTGAGAGTTCTATACACCAATCCCCAGCCGTATCATCTAATGTTAAACTAAAGGAATTAGTCTTAGAAACCTCATTTCGTTATCCTAGTACCTCACAAACGTAACCAAATACCTCCAAATGTCTCCTAGGATCACCATCTCCAGTGAATTTATGAGTTAGCTTGGCTATCTGGGCAACCTTTCCATGGGTATGTTAACCACCATCTCTCACAAGAGGTGCTATGCAAAAGCAACTAGGTCTATGGGTAGAGTTAGAGATGGTCTGTACATCTTGGCTGATCTTTGTGAGCTGCTCTTGAATCCCTCTATTGGTCGGGGGAGGAGTTGATGCTTGAGATAATCGTACAGCTTCTTTCTCCTTCTCTGCTAGCTGTGCCCCTAAGCTTTCTTTGACCTTGTTTAACTCCAATCCAGTGTCCTCCACCATGAGAGCAAGTTCCTCCCTTGTGAATGTCACTGTCTCTTCACGTATGTCGTGGTGGGTGCTGACAGTGGCCTCTCTAGAGGCAAAGTCCACTGGAGTTTCTAGGATAAATTGTGCATATAGCATCTTAGCAAAATAAAGTGGAGCGTCGGCGTTATGGAGAGGACGACCGTACACCTCCAAGAAAATGCGCTCGGCATTAATTTTGATATCATTATGAGTGCAACGCGAAACCTTCCATCTTCCCTTCTTAATCTCGCCATCTGGACATGGCCATATTTCCTTGATCATCTCTGTGGTTACGCGTTTATTTATGTCTTTCCATTGGGCATAAGTAGGATTTGTCCATTTCGACAACCTACATGCTGTTCTCGTAGCTTCGCGGGCTGTCAGTCCATGTGCAAGGGCTTTCATTCGCTCATATGCCTTCTTGGCTAACTCTTGATGCTCGTTTGGTTGTTCTTTTGCCATATCTGCATGAACGTAAATGACTTTAGGATTTTAATGAACTATAAAGATCAATGTAAGATAAATTGACCATTACCCTCAAAAACTTAAAGTTTAACACCACGAGATGAGATATGAATTGCAAAGACTCAATGAGAAATATCCACTTGACTCAAAGAATATTTCAAACAATGCGCGCACATCAAATTTTGAAGAGAAAACATAAACTTAAACACCACAAGAGGAGAGAGATATTGCAAAGACTCAATGAGAAAATATTTCAAACAGTGCGCACATATCAAATTTTGAAGAGAGACAAACAAAGAGCCATTCTTGAAACTAAATCTCCTGATATTGTTAAATTACAAAATTGGGGTGAATGACACCGATAGCTCTACAAGAGGACGTTGTGCCCTCGTCGGGTCAGTATTTAGTGATCTAAAAAATTCCACTACTTGCAAAACAGATTTTTGCTCGTCGCGCGATTAGGTAGACACATCCAATTTTTGACTCTATAAATAATAGTATCCATGGTAACTTTGTCGTAGGAACTATTGTCCATCCACAACTCTTGTACTTTCTGCCAAAAGTCATATAAAATTTGTAATAAATACCCTAAAGCAAAAACATCAGATGCAGGAGTGTATGCATCTGCCAAAAACGGATCATAAATTTTTGGGGCTATCCAAGGCCGTTTATTTCGCTCTCTGTCTGCGTAGGAGACTGCCTGTGCCACCTTCTCAGGGTTCTTGTCTGCTTCAAATACAAAATTGAGAGACAACCGTTTTTTGGACACTCTCAGTAGTAACCCCCAATCGATAATACCTACACGTGGCTTCAACTCTTTTGTAAAATCCAACACTACATTGAATGTATGTAGGTCGGTATGTACAATTCCTACCAAATGTGCTGCCGCTAGGCCTGGCATGGTTATTACTATTTGTTTTATTTTAGAAAGTTCTAGTAGATGACTTAAAGGAATATTATCGGGCGGGGGTTTTCTCCATCCTCGATCCAAATGGAAAATTGCTCTGGTGAACTCACTGAATCTGAAGGGGACCTTCAGAAGAGTATCACCAACAAGCGACCCGCCATTATAGTATGGAAAAATTGTGATCCAAGGAGATTCTTTTGTGAAGGCAATACACCTGACAATTGATGGGTGTAGAACTTGCATGCCCTGCTCTGCCTGGAAGCTCTCAAACTTCTCCTTTGTAGTGCTTTCCGCAAAAAGTAATGTGCTCTAGCAAAAATGATATACCTCTAACTCTATACTCTTTTACTGTGCCAAAAACACCAAAGCCTATTGTTCGCCCTTCGAGCAGAGCCTCGTGCGGGACGCCAATGAGGTGTGTGCACATAGAATTGTAGATTGTGCGATTAATGGCACCCGTCCCACTCGCATCTGGCTGGCTGGACATTGCAGTGACGTCCTAGGCAATGCATACTCTTTTGGGGAGTGACTCTGCATCCAGCGCCTTCATGCGCTTGCTCTTGGCTCTTTGCTCGCTCCATACAGCGTCCCATAACTGTAGACGATGCATATTAGCTTAAGGCGGGGCAGCATCTCTAAGATCATTGCATGCTACACGCATGCTCCCCAAAATAGTTCGTATTATATGTTGATGGTTGAAGTCTGCTATCTTTTGTCTATCAAGCAACTCAGTGTTGCCTTGACGCTATGCATTTTTCCATATCTGCTCTAACAGATCTCGCATGAGTATCTCAGACTCATTGATCTTTTTGACGATGTCTTTTGAACATTGTGACACTGCGATGAGACTGCTTCAATGTGAATTGCTCGTAGAACGATTTTACGCTCTTCAGGGGAAAGCATGGTGGTCGTCTTCGCAAATCTAGCAAATATCACTAAACATAACAAAAACGGAATATTAAACAACATTACTGAAATCAACATCAAGCAATACATCATCAAACGTGAGAGAACAGCAATAAGTGTATCATTACTTATCAATGATCAAACAAAAACGGAATATCAAATAATATTACTGAAATCAACATCATCCAATACATCATCAAACGTGAGACAACCGCAACAAGTGTATCATTACTTATCAATGATCAAACAAAAACGGAATATCAAATAATATTACTTAAATCAACATCATCCAATACATCATCAAACGTGAGACAACCGCAACAAGTGTATCATTACTTATCAATGATCAAACAAAAACGGAATATCAAACAATATTACTGAACTCAACATCATGCAATACATTATCGAACGTGAGACAACCGTAACAAGTGCATCATTACTTATCATTACTTATCAAGTGCATACATGTTGCACTCCTCATCTACACACCTACCGTGACACACACACACACACACACACACACACACAGAGAGAGAGAGAGAGAGAGTTGTGAAGTGCATCATGAGAGAGAGAGAGAGGGGGGGGAGGAAGAGAGAGAGACGTGACAGATAGAGAGAGAGGGAACATTAGAGATGACATTTTTAATAGTTTTGTGAGTTCCTAAAGAGAGGAAAATAATGTTTAGTATTGTTTTATATTTTAAGAAAATAGAGGAGAAAAAGGTAATTTATTAGAGATTATGTATATTTTAAGAGAAAAAAAAAGCACTCCTCATCTACACACCTATCGTGACAGAGAGAGAGAGAGAGAGAGAGAGAGAGAGAGAGAGAGAGAGAGTTGTGAAGTGTATCATGAGAGTGAGAGAGAGAGAGAGAAAGAGTTGTGAAATGTATCGAGAGAGAGAGAGAGAGTTGTGAAGTGTATCATGAGAGAGAGAGAGAGAGGGGGGGGAGGAAGAGAGAGAGAGTCGGGGGGGGAAGAGAGAGAGTCGTGAGATAGAGAGAGAGGAAACATTAGATGACATTTTCAATAGTTTTGTGAGTTCCTAAAGAGAGGAAAATAATGTTTAGTATTGTTTTATATTTTAAGAAAATAGAGGGAGAAAAGGGAATTTATTAGGGATTATGTATATTTTAAGAGAAAAAAAAAAGAACTCCTCATCTACACACCTATCGTGATAGAGAGAGAGAGAGAGAGAGAGAGTTGTGAAGTGTATCATGAGAGAGAGAGAGAGAGAGAGTTGTGAAGTGTATCGCGAGAGAGAGAGAGAGTTGTGAAGTGTATCATGAGAGAGAGAGAGAGGGGGGGGAGAAAGAGAGAGAGAGAGAGATATTCATTTTTACGAGTCACGATATCATGAAATTAAACTTAAAGACAATATGATGTAAACTTTGATCCATGAAATTCTCATGCCGCGTTACCAACCAAGTATCGCATGGATCACACACAATAAAAACAATACAAGCCGCATCAAGCAAATTTATGACATTTTTTCGATCGCGTTAATGATCAAATGCCGCAATATGCAAAAAACAATATATGCACTAGCGGACGACACCAACTTGCCGCGTTAACGACAAAATGCCGCCCGAATCTATGGGAATACGAATAGGATACGGACATACACTGGCCGCGTTACCGACCATATGCCCGCATTTGACAAAGGGAAGGGAAGGGAAGGTGACATCGCCATAACGATACTAGGCTTGCCGCGTTACCGACTAGTACCGCTACGGTGTGCCATACTTACCATAGGACACAAACCAGCCACGTTACCGACTATGTGCCCCACAATAAGCACCATTCCAAAGAATGGCCTTACACACACACCCCTCGTGTGTGTGGCGGACCACCCACATCCTGCCGTGCATTGCGACCATGGGCGGCTGCCCGCACGAACACACACACACCCACACACACCCACACAAACACAACTGTCATTACCTGTGTATACTGTCAGCAAATGAACTCCCAAAGGGTCCCCCGGCGGGCCCATATATATACAAAAATGTAGCCCGCCGGGCTAAATGACGACCCCGACGGGGGCCGCCGGGGTTATAATATTCCCGGCGGGACCGTCGGGTATTGCAAAAATCCCGACGAGATTTTAGCCGGTTACTAGGGAACCTCCCATCGGCTTTTTTGGGAACATGTTAACACATGTTATTAACAAAAAAAAAATTGTGATCACGTGATTCATATAAAATCCTTGATTCCTAATCAAAAGTTAATCCAAGAGGCCCTCTTTGGGTTCAAAAAATTCCTAATGGCTTCATTAGGAAATTTCAGAGGTCATTTGGAGAGCCTCTTAAAGGAGAGATAAAATAGAGCGCAACCAATGAGGAAGAAGCAAACGTAACGTTGATAAATAGCTTAATTCATTGAAATTTTTCAAAAAATAGTCACGTTCACATTCAATGAGGGTATCTTTTTAAAAAACGATTGAGTACACATTCAATGCGGGTATCTTTTTCAAATGAGATAGAGTTACTTTATTAAAAACGGCTTACATCATCATTGGATTAAAAAAAGCACTTCGAAGCTAAACGATTGAGTACACATTCAATGCGGGTATCTTTTTCAAATGAGATAGCGTTACTTTATTAAATACGGCTTACATCATCATTGGATTAAAAAAGCACTTCGAAGCTAAACTTTGTAGACACTTGAGTCTATACATTTCTTCTGATGGTATTTTGATGTAGAATTTGGTGCTTTTGACATCACCATTGCATCCAAAGCGGCCAAAAACCTCCAAAACGACTTTTGAATCACTTAAATCGGACACCTGGAGAGGCAGAAACGACCAAAAGAAGGGGAGAAGAGGCTTGTGCAATTTGGCGCGCATAGAGGCCTCTATGCGCGCCAAATTGCACAAGCCTCTTCTCCCCTTCTTTTGGTCGTTTCTGCCTCTCCAGGTGTCCGATTTAAGTGATTCAAAAGTCGTTTTGGGAGGTTTTTGGCCACTCTTGACGCAATGGTGATGCCAAAAGCACCAAATTCTACACCAAACTGCCTGTAAGTATAGACTGTTCTAGGAGAGTAGCATCAAATTTTCAAAAAAGGTGCCATATGATGACGTAAGTGCCTTTTGCAAACCCAAAAAGTTGAGAGCGACTTGTAGCTAGTGCACATATTTCAATACCTTATCAAATCCATTTTTTTATAACTTGCGACGAAGACAATTTCTTGTCAAGTACACATTTAATGAGGGTATCTTTTTTTTTAAATCTAGAGAGAGAAAATACGAGTTTGTGAATTGCTTACAAGGCCCTAGAAATGACCTCCAAAATTTCCTAATGCTTGGCCAATGTGGTTTCTTTGGGTTATTGAGCTGTTGGCTCGAGTCAAGTCCTGGCTACTTCCCATCTTTATTCACTTGCAAAGTAGTTTCTCATGTCTTGTGAGCTCTTCATCTTTGCTTGAATAGAATCCTGTAATAATGAACTCACTGTCTCATCTTCTTTAAATTTGCAACTAACAAATTCACTTCACGACATGTATTCTCCTTGATTTCTTTCCCATGTCTTGTGAGCTCTTATCTTGTGAGCTCTTTATCTTTGCTTGAATAGAATCCTGTAATAATAAACTCACTGTCTTGTGAGTTCATTTAGTTTCTCATGTCTTGTGAGCTCTTCATCTTTGCTTGAATAGAATCCTATAATAATGAACTCACTGTCTCATCTTCTTTAAATTTGCAACTAACAAATTCACTTCACGACATGTATTCTCCTTGATTTCTTTCCCATATTGATCAAAGTCTTAGTTAAGAGTCATCAATCATTGTATGTTGACACCCTTGTACACCAAATTATTAAGGCTTTGGAAGCATTAGGAAGTGAATGGGGTCTTCTTGGGCCCTTTAATTTGCCCAAGCCTAATCAAGGTGATTAAGGAATAGCCAAATGGGGGGTTGCCATGTGGACTGAAATGTTGGGTTTGTAAGAGAGGTGTAAGAGTGGTCAAAGGGTGCACTTTTTCCCCCAAAAAGGGGGGGAGGCAATTTTACATGATATGGTTTTGTCCGCTAGATTTTAAATTCCATTTTTCCCCCAAAATTCCAATTCGAATAAAGTAGCCGTTTTGAAGCTTCTAATTAGAAAACGTTTCTTCTTAAGAGAAAAGGTTTGACTCCTTAAACTGCCAAATAAAAGGGCCCAAGAAGCCTTCCATTGAGGTCCTAATGTGAAAGGTTAAAGAAAACGTTTGCACAGTCAATGAGATCGGTGTGATGAGGTACATCACTCAAGAACCTCAAAAGAAATGTTGAAATAAACCACCAGCCCCTTTGCAGAGAGCGATCCAGTTAACCTGCTCTCTGCACTCTCTCTCACAGCTATTTATTGACACTATACTACTGCACCTCAACGCTGTGCCCTCCTCAACAATCTCCACAAATCGATTGGCTCTTCTATGCTCCTTCTTTTTGTTGATGCACTCACGTCTTCGCCGCTCACACTACTGCACTTTTAGCACTACATTATGCCCGTTTGTGGATATGTTGCTATAGCTGCTTCTTACTGCACTTGATGCACTCTCTTGTACCTTCTTGCACTCAGGTGATCGACTAGTGCTTCTTGGTATTATTAACATTAAAGGTTACATTTATATAGGGTTATTTTCACCTGTTCATTTGTATCACTTGGTGATGGGCGCTCACACACATGCAGACACACACGCATTAATCCCCACCCTTAAGGGTTGCGACCACTTTATATGTCAATGATAAATCTATTGATGAGAGAAGTGACGTAGTAGACGTCAAAGGTATTGTTGATGTTGTCGATCTTGATTTGTCAAAGTTGATCTTCTTCTTCACAACCACAAGACACATGTTCCAATATGATGTTAAAACATTGGACTTGATGGTAACCACAACATGTGTGTTTCGATATGATGTTGAAACACAGGTCTTCTACTCTCAAACTTGACATCCGAATTCTCCCCCTCAAGTTGAGTAGTGGAATCCCAAGTATTGCATTGGTACATGCCAAAATAGAAAGGTTGTATGAGTTCTTATGATCAATAAATATCAAATGAGAGGTGATGTTATTTACAAGTGTGTATTTACAATTACGTTTTAACACTAGTTTGGTACCAAAAAAGGACACTTAAGTGTCGTTTTTCGGACGATGCAAATAAAATGCTACTTGCGCTAAGAAAGACATATTCAAAATCCCTCTTGAGGAGTTTGAATATGACCTAGTGTGTCTTTAAAAAATGTAACCTTGCAATTTGGATGCTGGCACGATAAGGAATTACACCCATAAATAGGACTTGCATGAGACTACAACTCAGGTTTGAGAAAACTTCCTTATAAGCTTAGAGAAAAAAATCACTAAGCCCCGTGAAAAATTCCAAGTAATTATTTCATATTTGTGTCAAAGATTTTGCCAAGTTTCACATGAAATAAAATTCAACTGAGAGTGTCTTAAATAGTAGGAAGTTGTGTGTGTTTGATACATCACTTTTTAGCATCCATTTGTATCCAAACCAATACATGGTTTTAATGTGTTTGCAAGTTTTTTAAGGTGATACAATGCTTACTCTATCCATTGAGATCTTAAAGTTATATGTAAAAGCCCCTTAGTAAGCTACAAATATTAATTGTTTCAAAATGTCAAAACTGCACACAACAAAAATTCTGGATTTAGATTCTTGAGTCATACGCATTACATTCCTTAGTAAACTTGCAACATTTTGTCTGTATATAATAATTCCGCTAAGGTACATTGTACAAACATATGAGGGTGCTGGTGATATTGTAATTTCCACCTCTTGAATGGGTTTAGGGTTCTCATACGCAAAACTTCTCTTAAAGAGTTGATAATCCGTGCTTGGGATAGGTGAGTTCTTTTGCTGACCGCAAGGATGACACTAGGTATATCCAAGGATTTGTGGGTTATGATAGGCTTTAGGTTGTTTGGATGATTACTATTTTGGTCTTGGTTCTAACTTCTTATGAGTATGTGTGACCATATTCTTGATCTCATTAACTTGTTCCAATTCTTTTACAGGGTCAGGGTATGAACCAAGTTTCTCTTTATTTGGTTTCTTGAGGGCCTGCATCCTTTTCTTTTTTGTCTCCTTAGTTTTGTTCACTCGTTCCGTTTTCTCCGTTTTTCCCCCTTTTTATGGATTTCTTTCTTCTATGGTCCCTCTTCTTTTTGGATCTCACTACTAAAGTAGCTTGGTTTTCTACTTTCTTTTCCAAAACAGGTGTGTTTTGAGCCATGAGTCTCGTTATTGCATTCACAAGTGGGTTAGGATTTCTCATAATTGATCTCTGAGTTTGACCGCCCATTCCAATCATGTTTAGAGGTGTGATGGTAGGACCATTCTGTTGATTTGCAACCCCCACTTTCATTGGGAAATCTTTGATCTAATGATCTATGCCACAACGATTTATAGGTTACAGGTGGCATGCTGGAAGATGCAACTTGGGTGATTGGTTCGTTTCTGATGAGACACTTAGAGACTCGGTGTGGTCCCTAACAATGATAGCATTAAAGAGGCATTCTCTGGATAGTAGATTTGTTAATGTCTCGACCTCTCCTATTGCGGCTAGATGGTACATAGGTTTAACTCCTCCCCTTGCATTGACTACATAGTAGTCTGGATAAAGCTCTGTGGCCTCGTATTTTGGATACTCAAAAGGTTCCTACGAAAACCTATTTGATTCAATGGTGTGATCCTCGGGGGGGGTGGAGTTTGAGGTCCCAATGTTGGTGGAGGTAGTAACGACACATTTTGTGCATTGTAAATCCCCCTTGCAATAGGTTGGTGTGCCGTTTGCTTACCATTGGTGGGTGGTTGAGGTGTTACAGTAGAGGCATTATGGCATGTGTCTATAATGGAGATGGTAAAGTCAACAGCTGAGGTCTAGAAGCATTATCAAGGCTTTGAAAATGCATGCGGCACTATGAATCCTCATGCCCATAACATCCACAAAATGTATAATTTCCATTATAGCGTGCCCATACTGGACACTCATGGTCAAATGCCCTTATCGGTAGATTAAGCACAATGGATATATATGTACGTTTTCTAGAGATTTATTGGCCTTCATTCCCTCTTGGAGTTCTTTCATGAAATCTATGAAATTCATCTCCTCTCAAAGTGTTACCTTTAGCAAGGGGTTTAACTGTAGAAGTGCTATGTCTCATGAATCGAAAAGCAACAGATTTAAAATCTGATGCTCTGGCTCCCTTGGCCATCAGATTATCTCCTAGTTGGATGGCATTTGTTTACGACTTCAGCCCATGTAGCGATCCCTCTAATGATAGCCCGTATAGATCGCTTCATGTTTAAGTCTATGGATAAATCTATCAAGTAGTTGATTATTCGAATAGCGTTCATGCGGAAGGCAATGAGAGTTCAAACGCTTGAGATAGCTAATGAGATCTCTAACCGAATCCGATTCTTCTCTCTCGACATTGTGTAGATGTGAAGCTACACCCCATAAGACTCCTTCACGCACAAATTGCTTCAAGAAAAATCTCCTAAGAGTAGTCAAGTTCCAAGCATTCCTTGACCTTGAGAGTTCTATACCAATCCCCACCCGTATCGTCTAATGTTAAACTAAAGGAATTAGTCTTAGAAACCTCATTTCGTTATCCTCGTACCTCACAAACGTAACCAAATACCTCCAAATGTCTCCTAGGATCACCATCTCTAGTGAATTTATGAGTTAGCTTGGCTATCTGGGCAACCTTTCCATGGGTATGTTAACCACCATCTCTCACAAGAGGTGCTATGCAAAAGCAACTAGGTCTATGGGTAGAGTAATAGATGGTCTGTACATCTTGGCTGATCTTTGTGAGCTGCTCTTGAATCCCTCTATTGGTCGGAGGAGTTGATGCTTGAGATAATTGTACAGCTTCTTTCTCCTTCTCTGCTAGCTGTGCCCCTAAGCTTTCTTTGACCTTGTTTAGTGTCCTCCACCATGAGAGTAGGTTCCTCCCTTGTGAATGTCACTGTCTCTTCACGTATGTCGTGGTGGGTGCTGACAGTGGCCTCTCTAGAGGCAAAGTCCACTGGAGTTTCTAGGATAAATTGTGCATATAGCATCTTAGCAAAATAAAGTGGAGCGTCGGCGTTATGGAGAGGACGACCGTACACCTCCAAGAAAATGCGCTCGACATTAATTTTGATATCATTATGAGTGCAACGCGAAACCTTCCATCTTCCCTTCTTAATCTCGCCATCTGGACATGGCCATATTTCCTTGATCATCTCTGTGGTTACGCGTTTATTTATGTCTTTCCATTGGGCATAAGTAGGATTTGTCCATTTCGACAACCTACATGCTGTTCTCGTAGCTTCGCGGGCTGTCAGTCCATGTGCAAGGGCTTTCATTCGCTCATATGCCTTCTTGGCTAACTCTTGATGCTCGTTTGGTTGTGCTTTTGCCATATCTGCATGAACGTAAATGACTTTAGGATTTTAATGAACTATAAAGATCAATGTAAGATAAATTGACCATTACCCTCAAAAACTTAAAGTTTAACACCACGAGATGAGATATGAATTGCAAAGACTCAATGAGAAATATCCACTTGACTCAAAGAATATTTCAAACAATGCGCGCACATCAAATTTTGAAGAGAAAACATAAACTTAAACACCACAAGAGGAGAGAGATATTGCAAAGACTCAATGAGAAAATATTTCAAACAGTGCGCACATATCAAATTTTGAAGAGAGACAAACAAAGAGCCATTCTTGAAACTAAATCTCCTGATATTGTTAAATTACAAAATTGGGGTGAATGACACCGATAGCTCTACAAGAGGACGTTGTGCCCTCGTCGGGTCAGTATTTAGTGATCTAAAAAATTCCACTACTTGCAAAACAGATTTTTGCTCGTCGCGCGATTAGGTAGACACATCCAATTTTTGACTCTATAAATAATAGTATCCATGGTAACTTTGTCGTAGGAACTATTGTCCATCCACAACTCTTGTACTTTCTGCCAAAAGTCATATAAAATTTGTAATAAATACCCTAAAGCAAAAACATCACATGTAGGAGTGTATGCATCTGCCAAAAACGGATCATAAATTTTTGGGGCTATCCAAGGCCGTTTATTTCGCTCTCTGTCTGCGTAGGAGACTGCCTGTGCCACCTTCTCAGGGTTCTTGTCTGCTTCAAATACAAAATTGAGAGACAATCGTTTTTTGGACACTCTCAGTAGTAACCCCCAATCGATAATACCTACACGTGGCTTCAACTCTTTTGTAAAATCCAACACTACATTGAATGTATGTAGGTCGGTATGTACAATTCCTACCAAATGTGCTGCCACTAGGCCTGGCATGGTTATTACTATTTGTTTTATTTTAGAAAGTTCTAGTAGATGACTTAAAGGAATATTATCGGGCGGGGGTTTTCTCCATCCTCGATCCAAATGGAAAATTGCTCTGGTGAACTCACTGAATCTGAAGGGGACCTTCAGAAGAGTATCACCAACAAGCGAGCCGCCATTATAGTATGGAAAAATAGTGATCCAAGGAGATTCTTTTGTGAAGGCAATACACCTGACAATTGATGGGTGTAGAACTTGCATGCCCTGCTCTGCCTGGAAGCTCTCAAACTTGGCACTGCCTTCTCCTTTGTAGTGCTTTCCGCAAAAAGTAATGTGCTCTGGCAAAAATGATATACCTCTAACTCTATACTCTTTTACTGTGCCAAAAACACCAGAGCCTATTGTTCGCCCTTCGAGCAAAGCCTCGTGCGGGACGCCAATGAGGTGTGTGCACATAGAATTGTAGATTGTGCGATTAATGGCACCCGTCCCACTCGCATCTGGCTGGCTGGACATTGCAGCGACGTCCTAGGCAATGCACACTCTTTTGGGGAGTGCCTCTGCATCCAGCGCCTTCATGCGCTTGCTCTTGGCTCTTTGCTCGCTCCATACAGCATCCCATAACTGTAGACGATGCATATTAGCTTAAGGCGGGGCAGCATCTCTAAGATCATTGCATGCTACACGCATGCTCCCCAAAATAGTTCGTGTTATATGTTGATGGTTGAAGTCTGCTATCTTTTGTCTATCAAGCAACTCAGCGTTGCCTCCGCTTCGAAGTCGACGCTGTGCATTCTTCCATATCTGCTCTAACAGATCTCGCATGAGTATCTCAGACTCATTGATCTTTTTGACGATGTCTTTTGAACATTGTGACACTGCGATGAGACTGCTTCAATGTGAATTGCTCGTAGAATAATTTTACGCTCTTCATGGGAAAGCATGGTGGTCGTCTTCGCAAATCTAGCAAATATCACTAAACATAACAAAAACGGAATATTAAACAACATTACTGAAATCAACATCAAGCAATACATCATCAAACGTGAGAGAACAGCAATAAGTGTATCATTACTTATCAATGATCAAGCAAAAACGAAATATCAAATAATATTACTGAAATCAACATCATCCAATACATCATCAAACGTGAGACAACTGCAACAAGTGTATCATTACTTATCAATGATCAAACAAAAACGGAATATCAAACAATATTACTGAACTCAACATCATGCAATACATTATCGAACGTGAGACAACCGTAACAAGTGCATCATTACTTATCATTACTTATCAAGTGCATACATGTTGCACTCCTCATCTACACACCTACCGTGACACACACACACACACACACACACACACACACAGAGAGAGAGAGAGAGAGTTGTGAAGTGCATCATGAGAGAGAGAGAGGGGGGGGAGGAAGAGAGAGAGACGTGACAGATAGAGAGAGAGGGAACATTAGATGACATTTTTAATAGTTTTGTGAGTTCCTAAAGAGAGGAAAATAATGTTTAGTATTGTTTTATATTTTAAGAAAATAGAGGAGAAAAAGGTAATTTATTAGAGATTATGTATATTTTAAGAGAAAAAAAAAGCACTCCTCATCTACACACCTATCGTGACAGAGAGAGAGAGAGAGAGAGAGAGAGAGAGAGAGAGAGTTGTGAAGTGTATCATGAGAGAGAGAGAGAGAGAAAGAAAGAGTTGTGAAATGTATCGAGAGAGAGAGAGAGAGAGTTGTGAAGTGTATCATGAGAGAGAGAGAGAGGGGGGGAAGGAGGAGAGAGAGAGTCGGGGGGGGAAGAGAGAGAGTCGTGAGATAGAGAGAGAGGAAACATTAGATGACATTTTCAATAGTTTTGTGAGTTCCTAAAG
This sequence comes from Cibotium barometz, assembly GCF_041138505.1. NCBI lineage: Eukaryota > Viridiplantae > Streptophyta > Polypodiopsida > Cyatheales > Cibotiaceae > Cibotium > Cibotium barometz. The sequence continues at coordinate 39,680,308 of NC_141079.1, read as the reverse complement.
AGAGGAAAATAATGTTTAGTATTGTTTTATATTTTAAGAAAATAGAGGGATAAAAGGGAATTTATTAGGGATTATGTATATTTTAAGAGAAAAAAAAAAGAACTCCTCATCTACACACCTATCGTGATAGAGAGAGAGAGAGAGAGAGAGAGAGAGAGAGAGTTGTGAAGTGTATCATGAGAGAGAGAGAGAGAGAGAGAGTTGTGAAGTGTATCGCGAGAGAGAGAGAGTTGTGAAGTGTATCATGAGAGAGAGAGAGAGGGGGGGGGGAGAAAGAGAGAGAGAGAGAGAGATATTCATTTTTACGAGTCACGATATCATGAAATTAAACTTAAAGACAATATGATGTAAACTTTGATCCATGAAATTCTCATGCCACGTTACCAACCAAGTATCGCATGGATCACACACAATAAAAACAATACAAGCCGCATCAAGCAAATTTACGACATTTTTTCGATCGCGTTAATGATCAAATGCCGCAATATGCAAAAAACAATATATGCACTAGCGGACGACACCAACTTGCCGCGTTAACGACAAAATGCCGCCCGAATCTATGGGAATACGAATAGGATACGGACATACACTGGCCGCGTTACCGACCATATGCCCGCATTTGACAAAGGGAAGGGAAGGGAAGGTGACATCGCCATAACGATACTAGGCTTGCCGCGTTACCGACTAGTACCGCTACGGTGTGCCATACTTACCATAGGACACAAACCAGCCGCGTTACCGACTATGTGCCCCACAATCAGCACCATTCCAAAGAATGGCCTTACACACACACCCCTCGTGTGTGTGGCGGACCACCCACATCCTGCCGTGCATTGCGACCATGGGCGGCTGCCCGCACGAACACACACACCCACACACACCCACACAAACACAACTGTCATTACCTGTGTATACTGTCAGCAAATGAACTCCCAAAGGGTCCCCCGGGCCCATATATATACAAAAATGTAGCCCGCCGGGCTAAATGATGACCCCGACGGGGGCCGCCTTGGTTATAATATTCCCGACGGGACCGTCGGGTATTGCAAAAATCCCGACGAGATTTTAGCCGGTTACTAGGGAACCTCCCATCGGCTTTTTTGGGAACATGTTAACACATGTTATTAACAAAAAAAAAATTTGTGATCACGTGATTCATATAAAATCCTTGATTCCTAATCAAAAGTTAATCCAAGAGGCCCTCTTTGGGTTCAAAAAATTCCTAATGGCTTCATTAGGAAATTTCAGAGGTCATTTGGAGAGCCTCTTAAAGGAGAGATAAAATAGAGCGCAACCAATGAGGAAGAAGCAAACGTAACGTTGAAAAATATCTTAATTCATTGAAATTTTTCAAAAAATAGTCACGTTCACATTCAATGAGGGTATCTTTTTAAAAAACGATTGAGTACACATTCAGAGTACACATTCAATGCGGGTATCTTTTTCAAATGAGATAGAGTTACTTTATTAAATACGGCTTACATCATCATTGGATTAAAAAAAGTACTTCGAAGCTAAACGATTGAGTACACATTCAATGCGGGTATCTTTTTCAAATGAGATAGCGTTACTTTATTAAATACGGCTTACATCATCATTGGATTAAAAAAGCACTTCCAAGCTAAACTTTGTAGACACTTGAGTCTATACATTTCTTCTGATGGTATTTTGATGTAGAATTTGGTGCTTTTGACATCACCATTGCATCCACAGAGCGGCCAAAAACCTCCAAAACGACTTTTGAATCACTTAAATCGGACACCTGGAGAGGCAGAAACGACCAAAAGAAGGGGAGAAGAGGCTTGTGCAATTTGGCGCGCATAGAGGCCTCTATGCGCGCCAAATTGCACAAGCCTCTTCTCCCCTTCTTTTGGTCGTTTCTGCCTCTCTAGGTGTCCGATTTAAGTGATTCAAAAGTCATTTTGGGAGGTTTTTGGCCACTCTTGACGCAATGGTGATGCCAAAAGCACCAAATTCTACACCAAACTGCCTGTAAGTATAGACTGTTCTAGGAGAGTAGCATCAAATTTTCAAAAAAGGTGCCATATGATGACGTAAGTGCCTTTTGCAAACCCAAAAAGTTGAGAGCGACTTGTAGCTAGTGCACATATTTCAATACCTTATCAAATCCATTTTTTTATAACTTGCAACGAAGACAATTTCTTGTCAAGTACACATTTAATGAGGGTATCTTTTTTTTTAAATCTAGAGGGAGAAAATACGAGTTTGTGAATTGCTTACAAGGCCCTAGAAATGACCTCCAAAATTTCCTAATGCTTGGCCAATGTGGTTTCTTTGGGTTATTGAGCTGTTGGCTCGAGTCAAGTCCTGGCTACTTCCCATCTTTATTCACTTGCAAAGTAGTTTCTCATGTCTTGTGAGCTCTTCATCTTTGCTTGAATAGAATCCTATAATAATGAACTCACTGTCTCATCTTCTTTAAATTTGCAACTAACAAATTCACTTCACCACATGTATTCTCCTTGATTTCTTTCCCATGTCTTGTGAGCTCTTCATCTTTGCTTGAATAGAATCCTGTAATAATGAACTCACTGTCTTGTGAGTTCATTTAGTTTCTCATGTCTTGTGAGCTCTTCATCTTTGCTTGAATAGAATCCTGTAATAATGAACTCACTGTCTCAGCTTCTTTAAATTTGCAACTAACAAATTCACTTCACGACATGTATTCTCCTTGATTTCTTTCCCATATTGATCAAAGTCTTAGTTAAGAGTCATCAATCATTGTATGTGTCTTAGTTGGACACATGCTTGACACCCTTGTACACCAAATTATTAAGGCTTTGGAAGTGAAAGGTTAAAGAAAACGTTTGCACAGTCAATGAGATCGGTGTGATGAGGTACATCACTCAAGAACCTCAAAAAAAATGTTGAAATAAACCACCAGTCCCTTTGCAGAGAGCGATCCAGTTAACCTGCTCTCTGCACTCTCTCTCACAGCTATTTATTGACACTATACTACTACACCTCAACGGTGTGCCCTCCTCAACAATCTCCACAAATCGATTGGCTCTTCTATGCTCCTTCTTTTTGTTGATGCACTCACGTCTTCGCCGCTAACACTACTGCACTTTTAGCACTACATTATGCCCGTTTGTGGATATGTTGCTATAGCTGCTTCTTACTGCACTTGATGCACTCTCTTGTACCTTCTTGCACTCAGGTGATCGACTAGTGCTTCTTGGTATTATTAACATTAAAGGTTACATTTATATAGGGTTATCTTCACCTGTTCATTTGTATCACTTGGTGATGGGCGCTCACACACATGCAGACACACACGCATTAATCCCCACCCTTAAGGGTTGCGACCACATAAGGGGTAAGTAAGGAGATGCTTTGTGCATCATGGATGTGATATTATATGTCAATGATAAATCTATTGATGAGAGAAGTGACGTAGTAGACATCAAAGGTATTGTTGATGTTGCCGATCTTGATTTGTCAAAGTTGATCTTCTTCTTCACAACCACAAGACACATGTTCCAATATGATGTTAAAACATTGGACTTGATGGTAACCACAACATGCGTGTTTCGATATGATGTTGAAACACAGGTCTTCTACTCTCAGACTTGACATCCGAATTCTCCCCCTCAAGTTGAGTAGTGGAATCCCAAGTATTGCATTGGTACATGCCAAAATAGAAAGGTTGTATGAGTTCTTATGATCAATAAATATCAAATGAGAGGTGATGTTATTTACAAGTGTGTATTTACAATTACGTTTTAACACTAGTTTGGTACCAAAAAAGGACACTTAAGTGTCGTTTTTCGGACGATGCAAATAAAATGCTACTTGCGCTAAGAAAGACATATTCAAAATCCCTCTTGAGGAGTTTGAATATGACCTAGTGTGTCTTTAAAAAATGTAACCTTGCAATTTGGATGCTGGCACGATAAGGAATTACACCCATACATAGGACTTGCATGAGACTACAACTCAGGTTTGAGAAAACTGCCTTATAAGCTTAGAGAAAAAAATCACTAAGCCCCGTGAAAAATTCCAAGTAATTATTTCATATTTGTGTCAAAGATTTTGCCAAGTTTCACATGAAATAAAATTCAACTGAGAGTGTCTTAAATAGAAGGAAGTTGTGTGTGTTTGATACATCACTTTTTAGCATCCATTTGTATCCAAACCAATACATGGTTTTAATGTGTTTGCAAGTTTTTTAAGGTGATACAATGCTTACTCTATTCATTGAGATCTTAAAGTTATATGTAAAAGCCCCTTAGTAAGCTACAAATATTAATTGTTTCAAAATGTCAAAACTGCACACAACAAAAATTCTGGATTTAGATTCTTGAGTCATACGCATTACATTCCTTAGTAAACATGCAACATTTTGTCTGTATAGAATAATTCCGCTAAGGTACATTGTACAAACATATGAGGGTGCTGGTGATATTGTAATTTCCACCTCTTGAATGGGTTTAGGGTTCTCATATGCAAAACTTCTCTTAAAGAGTTGATAATCCGTGCTTGGGATAGGTGAGTTCTTTTGCTGACCGCAAGGATGACACTAGGTATATCCAAGGATTTGTGGGTTATGATAGGCTTTAGGTTGTTTGGATGATTACTATTTTGGTCTTGGTTCTAACTTCTTATAAGTATTTGTGACCATATTCTTGATCTCATTAACTTGTTCCAATTCTTTTACAGGGTCAAGGTATGAACCAAGTTTCTCTTTATTTGGTTTCTTGAGGGCCTGCATCCTTTTCTTTTTTGTCTCCTTAGTTTTGTTCACTCGTTCCGTTTTCTCCGTTTTTCCCCCTTTTTATGGATTTCTTTCTTCTATGGTCCCTCTTCTTTTTGGATCTCACTACTAAAGTAGCTTGGTTTTCTACTTTCTTTTCCAAAACAGGTGTGTTTTGAGCCATGAGTCTCGTTATTGCATTCACAAGTGGGTTAGGATTTCTCATAATTGATCTCTGAGTTTGACCGCCCATTCCAATCATGTTTAGAGGTGTGATGGTAGGACCATTCTGTTGATTTGCAACCCCCACTTTCATTGGGAAATCTTTGATCTAATGATCTATGCCACAACGATTTATAGGTTACAGGTGGCATGCTGGAAGATGCAACTTGGGTGATTGGTTCGTTTCTGATGAGACACTTAGAGACTCGGTGTGGTCCCTAACAATGATAGCATTAAAGAGGCATTCTCTGGATAGTAGATTTGTTAATGTCTCGACCTCTCCTATTGCGGCTAGATGGTACATAGGTTTAACTCCTCCCCTTGCATTGACTACATAGTAGTCTAGATAAAGCTCTGTGGCCTCGTATTTTGGATACTCAAAAGGTTCCTACGAAAACCTATTTGATTCAATGGTGTGATCCTCGGGGGGGGGGGGGGGGGTGGAGTTTGAGGTCCCAATATTGGTGGAGGTAGTAACGACACATTTTGTGCATTGTAAATCCCCCTTGCAATAGGTTGGTGTGCCGTTTGCTTACCATTGGTGGGTGGTTGAGGTGTTACAGTAGAGGCATTATGGCATGTGTCTATAATGGAGATGGTAAAGTCAACAGCTGAGGTCTAGAAGCATTATCAAGGCTTTGAAAATGCATGCGGCAGTATGAATCCTCATGCCCATAACGTCCACAAAATGTATAATTTCCATTATAGCGTGCGCATACTGGACACTCATGGTCAAATGCCCTTATCGGTAGATTAAGGACCATGGATATATATGTACGTTGTCGTGACGTGGGCGGTATAGCCGGGAACACACTGGGTGTCTGGCTGTGAGAGTTTGGTGTTTTGTAATTCACTTGATTTGATTCTTCAGAGAAAATAAATCCTGCCAAACCGGATCCCTCCTCTCTCCCTTGTGTTGCTTCTCTTTCTCCTTTTGTGGTTGTTCCTTCTACCTCCATCTCCCACTCCCCTACTTGTTTGTCCTCATGTTCTTCCCCTTCCCCTTTCGGATGTTGTCCTTGATACTTTCCTAGTGCTTGCTAACTGCTTCATTTTGTTCCTTGTAAGAGGGGATTGGTGTTTGTTCCACTTGGGCGGGATCCACTTTTCACCTTCTGGTGTTGTCCATGTCTGAGATAATGGACATGTATCTGCCACTCTAGCCTTCATGAGCATGAATAAATAAAATTTCCTACCCCCAATTGGATCATCGTAGCAAATTGTTCGGGAGGCTTCAAGCCGCTTGTATGATTCATCCAAGCTATATCTGAGAAATACTGATCTATCTTTTGTTATGAGGATGCCATACTTTGACTGCTCTAGTACCATATACAAAAAAAATCTGAGACAAAGCACTCTCTGTACCTTAACCTTTTCATCATTAGAAAGCATCATATGAACAACATTCATGCTCCTTCGCAGATGAACTGTTCATGCACTACTATCTTTTGTCTAGTGATGAACCCTCCCACATCAACGTTGCTTACCCCAACTGAAGCTGTTGAAGCTAATATCAAGTTCTAGCAGCATCTGACACTAGTTGAGCTATACATGACAAAAAACACGACCTGATATCTGTCTCTTCTATGATCATACCAACTTGTACACCCCTGCATGGATACTTTCCACAATTAACATCGGTCTATACTCAGACCAGAACATCTCAGCATCTTGGTCGAATGATTCCCATGCTTCAAAATGTCAGTTGTTATGCAGTCCCTAAGAAGCCTCGTCTGCACGCTCATCCATGTAAGACTTCTCTCTTAGAAGATTCTTGTAGATGGTAGCATAGCAATTGTAGACAGGCCAGACAGAGCACCTTTTTCCAACATCATGAAATACCAGAAACAAGGGGAGAGCGCGCTCTACGTCTTGGACTCGGAGAGGGATGGAGAAGAAAGTAATATGGCATGTGAAACGGGTTGCTCGCCAGCCTCAATCTCGACACAGAATCACCATAGCTCTCACCGCCCTTATGTTACCTACACAGCTATCTCTTTGCTGCGCATCACCAGCGTGTGCAGCTACCCCCTAGAGCCCCCTTGGCTCTTCACACGGCGAACCCCACCTCTTCCAGCTGCGCCTATCTGCTGCAGCGCCCCACACAAAACACACAGGGCTCTCCTCATCAACGAGGCGGCCCCCTCTTCCCTGGCTCCTACGTCAGCTGCGCCGACTCCATGCACTCTCTCGCATCGTCCAGAAGATGCGCTGGCAGCTGCGTGAAGGTCCACGTAGCTGGCCAGATTTATCCTTTTTTTATTTTATTTTATTTATTTTGAAGAAAAAGGCCACCATGTTCCTTTCACACCAAAGCAAAGGCAGCCTTAACCCTTTTTACCTTTTTCTGCCCATGCATCTGAGTTCATATGGGATGGTCTGTGAGCTTCTTTCACTACATGGATGTGCCACAGCACGACATCCACCCCCTCTAAACCTGCACATCCTTCGGTATGTGCCACCAAGTTTCTATATAGGCTAATCTTCATTCAAATTTATACTGATTTGCCTTCATCTTTATCAAATTTTGGCACGTTATCTTCAGCTTTTTCATCCTCTGAACCCACATTCTCATCAAGGCTTTTCTGACTGGTTGAATTTCCTGTATTGATCATCCTGCTCATAAGAAGCCTATTTTCAAGGGTTGTTAAAACTCCATCTCCATTCTCTTTGCCAGCTAATGCAACTTGCACAAGTGTTGGTTTGGCATCCCCCTAGTTGAAATTCTCACAGCTTTTACTTTCATAAAATACAGTTTGATTGTTCTCAGAGCAGTCCACAACTGTGTTTCTAGATTCCCCATGCGTGTTGAGAATATCTGCAAAAGATAGCATTGCATCGTAGTATTGCCCATCTTGCATGGTTAAGCCAACATCATCCTCGTTCAAACCTTCTAGTAATAATGAGGTTGAACCCCCATTGACATTAACCTTCCCTGTTGTCTCAGAGGCTGGTGCCTTACGCTCAGGGTAGTCCATATCTCTTATCTTTGATATGCCAAGTTTTGAACACCCTGGCTGCACTCTCCAGACCCCCACATTTCGTATACATATTGATAAGGGCAATCCCTATAATGACATCTGACTGCAATCCTGCATTTCTGATGCTTGCATGGATCTCCTTGCCCTCGGGTAGATCTGCCAGAACAGAGCATGCACTAAGAATGGTACTCAATGTCACCTTGTCTGGTTCAAGATCCTTCTTTTGCATGCGTCGATAAAGTTGCATGGCCTCTTTTGCATCCCCATGCTGGATATAAGCAGCCAACATGGTGTTCCATAAGCCCACATTTTGTACATGCTTCTTGTCAAAGACCTTCACTGCGGCCTTGATACTCTCACACTTGCCATACATACTGATAAGGGAAGTCTGTAATTCTACATCATGCTCAAACCCACTATCAACCATTCTAGCATGGATCCTTTTGCCATCTTCTAGAGCTGCTGGAGAGGAACATGCAGCAAGAATTGTACTGCAGGTGCGCTTATCTGAATATATCCCTTCAGCAAGCATTTGTTAATATAACTGAAAGGCTTCCTCTGCATGCCCAACTTGTGCATATGCTGCAATTATGGCAGTCCAAGACACAACATTCCGCAGGGGCACTCTGTCAAACACCTCCTGTGCATCTTCAAGACTTCCACATTTGGCATACATGCTGATGAGTGCAGTCACCACAAATGCATTCGACTCAAATCCATGCTCAATAACTCGTGTATGAATCTCCTTACCCTGTGGTAAGTAAGATGGCTCAGTAACTGCACAAAGACTACAAACAAATGTAACCTGGCTTGGTTTCAAACCTTGTTTCTGCATCCGTCGGTAAAGATTAAGTGCATCCTTATCCTGCCCATGCTGTGTGAATGCCACAATCATGGTATTGCACAATATAGTATCCGCTTGTGGAATGTTTTCAAACACCTTGCCAGCATCCTCTAAACTACCACATATGGCATACATGCTAATAAGGGTATTGAAAACAGTAATGTTTGAGTCATGACCACTCTCAAGTAAGTGTCCATGGACCAGCTTACCCTCATGAAGAGTTTCCATACTTGAACATGCTTTTAAAACAGCAACATACATGTAATTCCCTGGAATTACACTTGTCTGTTGCAATTTGCTGAACAAATGAATCACATTTCCACCATATCCAAGCTTGCTTGCGACCGCACCCTTTGCACCAGCGGCACTATCCTGCAGCCTCTGCAAGACAGATTTGGAAGACTGATCACGTACATTCTCTTGATTACTAGCTTTATCAGTCTCCGTAGGCATGGCTTCACCTTGTGCTGTCCCATCACTTGTTGGGATCTTAGCACCATAGCTAAGCTTTGAAGCAACAGTATCTTTAAGGCTTACAACAGTACCAACAGCTCTGCCAGCGACCGTTGGCTTGCTTTCACAAGCCTTCAACTGCTCATCTCCTGCTGCTGCTGAAAATTGTTCAGACCCTTCATTCATTGATTTAGAGGAGCCAAATATTCTCTCCTTAGCTTTCTCTAGCATGCTCTTCTTGCCCCACTCATGTCTCTGTTCTCACATTCACCTGAGACAGATTTTACACCCATAGCACCACCACCTGCTGCTGCTGCACCAGTGACAGCAGTGTCTTTGGTGGCAGCCATCCCTTCAAAGGCGCTCTCTTTCAATGACTTCTGCTGGGCTTGCTCAGTTTCAGAAACATTTTCTGATGGAGTTGGTGTGTACCAAGCTGCAGCATTGTCTGTAGTTTTTAGAACATTATCAGTTTCATCAAATGATGGCTTATCATAATCCATTGCCATAGCACCCTCATAACCAGATGATCCTGGTGTGACAAGTAAGTCCTTGCCCTCTGCTTTTTTACTCTCTTCCACCGGAAGAGCTTGAGATTCGATGGGTTTAATGTAGGGGCTCTGACCAAAACCATGAACTGCAAGATAAGGTGTCACTCCTGCAGAGATTTGTCCTGGGGCTGATGGAATTTCTTCCTGTAGCATTTTATCAGTTTGCCTCCCCTTCCACCGATGCCCTGTACTGCTTCAAATCACCATGAGCTTCTTTTCAAAGACTCTAACTGGTTGCAGCCATTAACTGGCACATAGTTTATTCATGTATTACAAATGAGCATTCCATGTGTACATATAATGCCATCATATATGGCTTTCCTGAACAACGAGTAGAGCTTTAATCTCCATGTTCATACACTCAATTCTACAGCATTCTGCATTGGCATTCCTTTTATCCTTCTGATGTTTTGGGCTTTCTCTATGTCGAACCATTCATTCAGATTATCATTGCATACATTTAGCCCTGTTTTTCAAAGAGTTTCTTTCAGATATTCCGACAATTAGAGTACAAAGAAGTGTCCACCTTTCCGGCATTCATAAGTTCTTGAGCATTCTAACTGTTTTGCAACTTGTAGGGAAGACCTCAAGTCAATACAAGCTCCTCACCTTCTTCAGCTATCAAAAAGGTCGAGTGTCGTAAGCCCTTGAGACAAAGGGTTAGCTTCAAGTCACTACAAGCTCCTCTCTATCCTTGGTTATTGGAATAGATGAGTGTCATAGGCCCTTGAAGTGGTAAAAATGGATCAAGTCATTGCAAGCTCCTCTCCTTCCTCAGCTGTCGAGAAGGATGAGTGTCACAAGCCCTTGTTGTCCATTCTACAGTCCTAAGAGAGAACTACAAGTCTATACAAGCTCCTTGTTACCCCCTTCTCTTGAGGTGAACAAGTGTCATAAGCCCTTGTAATCCTTCTTCTTCCCTAATCCACCTGGGTCAAATGGTACCAACAAATCATACAGGCTCTGCTGCCTGTACCCTTAAGGAATACCCTCTAGATCATAGGTCATCAAGGTTTTCTGCCTCATACATATGCTGAAATCATCACATACATAGTTCACTGGGATTTCACCACACTCTCACCCCAACAATTTCACGTCGGGTTCACCAAAGATGTCGTGACGTGGGCGGTATAGCCGGGAACACACTGGGTGTCTGGCTGTGAGAGTTTGGTGTTTTGTAATTCACTTGATTTGATTCTTCAGAGAAAATAAATCCTGCCAAATCGGATCCCTCCTCTCTCCCTTGTGTTGCTTCTCTTTCTCCTTTTGTGGTTGTTCCTTCTACCTCCATCTCCCACTCCCCTACTTGTTTGTCCTCATGTTCTTCCCCTTCCCCTTTCGGATGTTGTCCTTGATACTTTCCTAGTGCTTGCTAACTGCTTCATTTTGTTCCTTGTAAGAGGGGATTGGTGTTTGTTCCACTTGGGCGGGATCCACTTTTCACCTTCTGGTGTTGTCCATGTCTGAGATAATGGACATGTATCTGCCACTCTAGCCTTCATGAGCATGAATAAATAAAATTTCCTACCCCCAATTGGATCATCGTAGCAAATTGTTCGGGAGGCTTCAAGCCGCTTGTATGATTCATCCAAGCTATATCTGAGAAATACTGATCTATCTTTTGTTATGAGGATGCCATACTTTGACTGCTCTAGTACCATATACAAAAAAAATCTGAGACAAAGCACTCTCTGTACCTTAACCTTTTCATCATTAGAAAGCATCATATGAACAACATTCATGCTCCTTCGCAGATGAACTGTTCATGCACTACTATCTTTTGTCTAGTGATGAACCCTCCCACATCAACGTTGCTTACCCCAACTGAAGCTGTTGAAGCTAATATCAAGTTCTAGCAGCATCTGACACTAGTTGAGCTATACATGACAAAAAACACGACCTGATATCTGTCTCTTCTATGATCATACCAACTTGTACACCCCTGCATGGATACTTTCCACAATTAACATCGGTCTATACTCAGACCAGAACATCTCAGCATCTTGGTCGAATGATTCCCATGCTTCAAAATGTCAGTTGTTATGCAGTCCCTAAGAAGCCTCGTCTGCACGCTCATCCATGTAAGACTTCTCTCTTAGAAGATTCTTGTAGATGGTAGCATAGCAATTGTAGACAGGCCAGACAGAGCACCTTTTTCCAACATCATGAAATACCAGAAACAAGGGGAGAGCGCGCTCTACGTCTTGGACTCGGAGAGGGATGGAGAAGAAAGTAATATGGCATGTGAAACGGGTTGCTCGCCAGCCTCAATCTCGACACAGAATCACCATAGCTCTCACCGCCCTTATGTTACCTACACAGCTATCTCTTTGCTGCGCATCACCAGCGTGTGCAGCTACCCCCTAGAGCCCCCTTGGCTCTTCACACGGCGAACCCCACCTCTTCCAGCTGCGCCTATCTGCTGCAGCGCCCCACACAAAACACACAGGGCTCTCCTCATCAACGAGGCGGCCCCCTCTTCCCTGGCTCCTACGTCAGCTGCGCCGACTCCATGCACTCTCTCGCATCGTCCAGAAGATGCGCTGGCAGCTGCGTGAAGGTCCACGTAGCTGGCCAGATTTATCCTTTTTTTATTTTATTTTATTTATTTTGAAGAAAAAGGCCACCATGTTCCTTTCACACCAAAGCAAAGGCAGCCTTAACCCTTTTTACCTTTTTCTGCCCATGCATCTGAGTTCATATGGGATGGTCTGTGAGCTTCTTTCACTACATGGATGTGCCACAGCACGACAACGTTTTCTAGAGATTTATTGGCCTTCATTCCCTCTTGGAGTTCTTTCATGAAATCTATGAAATTCATCTCCTCTCAAAGTGTTACCTTTAGCAAGGGGTTTAACTGTAGAAGTGCTATGTCTCATGAATCGAAAAGCAACAGATTTAAAATCTGATGCTCTGGCTCCCTTGACCATCAGATTATCTCCTAGTTGGATGGCATTTGTTTACGACTTCAGCCCATGTAGCGATCCCTCTAATGATAGCCCTCATAGATCGCTTCATGTTTAAGTCTATGGATAAATCTATCAAGTAGTTGATTATTCGAATAGCGTTCATGCGGAAGGCAATGAGAGTTCAAACGCTTGAGATAGCTAATGAGATCTCTGACCGAATCCGATTCTTCTCTCTCGACATTGTGTAGATGTGAAGCTACACCCCATAAGACTCCTTCACGCACAAATTGCTTCAAGAAAAATCTCCTAAGAGTAGTCAAGTTCCAAGCATTCCTTGACCTTGAGAGTTCTATACCAATCCCCACCCGTATCGTCTAATGTTAAACTAAAGGAATTAGTCTTAGAAACCTCATTTCGTTATCCTCGTACCTCACAAACGTAACCAAATACCTCCAAATGTCTCCTAGGATCACCATCTCTAGTGAATTTATGAGTTAGCTTGGCTATCTGGGCAACCTTTCCATGGGTATGTTAACCACCATCTCTCACAAGAGGTGCTATGCAAAAGCAACTAGGTCTATGGGTAGAGTTAGAGATGGTCTGTACATCTTGGCTGATCTTTGTGAGCTGCTCTTGAATCCCTCTATTGGTCGGAGGAGTTGATGCTTGAGATAATCGTACAGCTTCTTTCTCCTTCTCTGCTAGCTGTGCCCCTAAGCTTTCTTTGACCTGGTTTAGTGTCCTCCACCATGAGAGTAGGTTCCTCCCTTGTGAATGTCACTGTCTCTTCACCTATGTCGTGGTGGGTGCTGACAGTGGCCTCTCTAGAGGCAAAGTCCACTGGAGTTTCTAGGATAAATTGTGCATATAGCATCTTAGCAAAATAAAGTGGAGCGTCGGCGTTATGGAGAGGACGACCGTACACCTCCAAGAAAATGCGCTCGACATTAATTTTGATATCATTATGAGTGCAACGCGAAACCTTCCATCTTCCCTTCTTAATCTCGCCATCTGGACATGGCCATATTTCCTTGATCATCTCTGTGGTTACGCGTTTATTTATGTCTTTCCATTGGGCATAAGTAGGATTTGTCCATTTCGACAACCTACATGCTGTTCTCGTAGCTTCGCGGGCTGTCAGTCCATGTGCAAGGGCTTTCATTCGCTCATATGCCTTCTTGGCTAACTCTTGATGCTCGTTTGGTTGTGCTTTTGCCATATCTGCATGAACGTAAATGACTTTAGGATTTTAATGAACTATAAAGATCAATGTAAGATAAATTGACCATTACCCTCAAAAACTTAAAGTTTAACACCACGAGATGAGATATGAATTGCAAAGACTCAATGAGAAATATCCACTTGACTCAAAGAATATTTCAAACAATGCGCGCACATCAAATTTTGAAGAGAAAACATAAACTTAAACACCACAAGAGGAGAGAGATATTGCAAAGACTCAATGAGAATATTTCAAACAGTGCGCACATATCAAATTTTGAAGAGAGACAAACAAAGAGCCATTCTTGAAACTAAATCTCCTGATATTGTTAAATTACAAAATTGGGGTGAATGACACCGATAGCTCTACAAGAGGACGTTGTGCCCTCGTCGGGTCAGTATTTAGTCATCTAAAAAATTCCACTACTTGCAAAACAGATTTTCGCTCGTCGCGCGATTAGGTAGACACATCCAATTTTTGACTCTATAAATAATAGTATCCATGGTAACTTTGTCGTAGGAACTATTGTCCATCCACAACTCTTGTACTTTCTGCCAAAAGTCATATAAAATTTGTAATAAATACCCTAAAGCAAAAACATCAGATGCAGGAGTGTATGCATCTGCCAAAAACGGATCATAAATTTTTGGGGCTATCCAAGGCCGTTTATTTCGCTTTCTGTCTGCGTAGGAGACTGCCTGTGCCACCTTCTCAGGGTTCTTGTCTGCTTCAAATACAAAATTGAGAGACAATCGTTTTTTGGACACTCTCAGTAGTAACCCCCAATCGATAATACCTACACGTGGCTTCAACTCTTTTGTAAAATCCAACACTACATTGAATGTATGTAGGTCGGTATGTACAATTCCTACCAAATGTGCTGCCGCTAGGCCTGGCATGGTTATTACTATTTGTTTTATTTTAGAAAGTTCTAGTAGATGACTTAAAGGAATATTATCGGGGGGGGTTTTCTCCATCCTCGATCCAAATGGAAAATTGCTCTGGTGAACTCACTGAATCTGAAGGGGACCTTCAGAAGAGTATCACCAACAAGCGAGCCGCCATTATAGTATGGAAAAATAGTGATCCAAGGAGATTCTTTTGTGAAGGCAATACACCTGACAATTGATGGGTGTAGAACTTGCATGCCCTGCTCTGCCTGGAAGCTCTCAAACTTGGCGCTGCCTTCTCCTTTGTAGTGCTTTCCGCAAAAAGTAATGTGCTCTGGCAAAAATGATATACCTCTAACTCTATACTCTTTTACTGTGCCAAAAACACCAGAGCCTATTGTTCGCCCTTCGAGCAGAGCCTCGTGCGGGACGCCAATGAGATGTGTGCACATAGAATTGTAGATTGTGCGATTAATGGCACCCGTCCCACTCGCATCTGGCTGGCTGGACATTGCAGCGACGTCCTAGGCAATGCACACTCTTTTGGGGAGTGACTCTGCATCCAGCGCCTTCATGCGCTTGCTCTTGGCTCTTTGCTCGCTCCATACAGCGTCCCATAACTGTAGACGATGCATATTAGCTTAAGGCGGGGCAGCATCTCTAAGATCATTGCATGCTACACGCATGCTCCCCAAAATAGTTCGTGTTATATGTTGATGGTTGAAGTCTGCTATCTTTTGTCTATCAAGCAACTCAGCGTTGCCTCCGCTTCGAAGTCGACGCTGTGCATTTTTCCATATCTGCTCTAACAGATCTCGCATGAGTATCTCAGACTCATTGATCTTTTTGACGATGTCTTTTGAACATTGTGACACTGCGATGAGACTGCTTCAATGTGAATTGCTCGTAGAACGATTTTACGCTCTTCAGGGGAAAGCATGGTGGTCGTCTTCGCAAATCTAGCAAATATCACTAAACATAACAAAAACGGAATATTAAACAACATTACTGAAATCAACATCAAGCAATACATCATCAAACGTGAGAGAACAGCAATAAGTGTATCATTACTTATCAATGATCAAGCAAAAACGGAATATCAAATAATATTACTGAAATCAACATCATCCAATACATCATCAAACGTGAGACAACCGCAACAAGTGTATCATTACTTATCAATGATCAAACAAAAACGGAATATCAAACAATATTACAGAACTCAACATCATGCAATACATTATCGAACGTGAGACAACCGTAACAAGTGCATCATTACTTATCATTACTTATCAAGTGCATACATGTTGCACTCCTCATCTACACACCTACCGTGACACACACACACACACACATACACACACACACACAGAGAGAGAGAGAGAGAGAGAGAGAGAGAGTTGTGAAGTGCATCATGAGAGAGAGAGAGGGGGGGGAGGAAGAGAGAGAGACGTGACAGATAGAGAGAGAGGGAACATTAGATGACATTTTTAATAGTTTTGTGAGTTCCTAAAGAGAGAAAAATAATGTTTAGTATTGTTTTATATTTTAAGAAAATAGAGGAGAAAAAGGTAATTTATTAGAGATTATGTATATTTTAAGAGAGAAAAAAAGCACTCCTCGTCTACACACCTATCGTGAGAGAGAGAGAGAGAGAGAGAGAGAGAGAGAGAGAGAGAGAGAGAGAGAGAGAGAGAGAGAGAGAGAGAGAGAGAGAGAGTTGTGAAGTGTATCATGAGAGAGAGAGAGAGAGAGAGAAAGAAAGAGTTGTGAAATGTATCGAGAGAGAGAGAGAAAGTTGTGAAGTGTATCATGAGAGAGAGAGAGAGGGGGGGGAGGAAGAGAGAGAGAGTCGGGGGGGAAGAGAGAGAGTCGTGAGATAGAGAGAGAGGAAACATTAGATGACATTTTCAATAGTTTTGTGAGTTCCTAAAGAGAGGAAAATAATGTTTAGTATTGTTTTATATTTTAAGAAAATAGAGGGATAAAAGAGAATTTATTAGGGATTATGTATATTTTAAGAGAAAAAAAAAAGAACTCCTCATCTACACACCTATCGTGATAGAGAGAGAGAGAGAGAGAGAGAGAGAGAGAGAGAGAGTTGTGAAGTGTATCATGAGAGAGAGAGAGAGAGAGAGAGAGAGAGAGAGTTGTGAAGTGTATCGCGAGAGAGAGAGAGTTGTGAAGTGTATCATGAGAGAGAGAGAGAGAGAGGGGGGGAGAAAGAGAGAGAGAGAGAGAGATATTCATTTTTACGAGTCACGATATCATGAAAGGGTTGTTGCAAGATCAGGGTGTCCAGTTTTGTCCAGTTTATGCTGGACTAGGACAATGCTTGGAGAGAAAATTTTGGGGGGCAAGGTACTTAAAATGAGATCAAGCAAATAATAGAAAATACGCTTGCCCTTAAATTAACCCAATATAACTTAAATTAATATGAATTAGTCTAATTAATCAAAATTAATCAAAAATATGATAAAATGATAAACAAATGATCTTTCCATACCTAGAGTGATCCAATTTATTTTTCCATAGATGCACCATTACAAGTACATTAGTCCCTATAGGTTTTAGATGATTTACATCAAAAATGTAATTTTACTAATTAGATTATTAATATTTGCAGGCCTTCTGATAGTCTGGAGGAATTTTGAAAAAGAGATCATTAAAAATCCAACCATTGGATTTGCAATTTTTACTAACCACCACATTCTACTAATGTCTCAGTATCTACCCACTCTTTTGATCTACAAGATTGAGGATTTTAAGTGGTAGCTATTGTGGGTACAAAAAGTGCCGTATATTATCACACTTTAAAGACCTTGAAATATTTAAAGAAAATAGAAAAATATCTTAAAATTTTCTCAAAAAATCAAGTTAAGCTCCATATTATGTGAAGATCTAAGGCACAAAGTGGGAATCTCATATGAGTTTATATGTAAAAGATATTAGCATTTTATGGAATCAGTTTAAATTTGGGACAGGGTGTATACATTGACTTTGTACCTTAAAAAATGAGGACTTTTGACTATCTAATGCTTAATCAAATTATGCAACTATATTCTCAACTTTGAATATGATGTTTCAACAAAAGAACTTGAAACAAAATTCCTTCATTTACTAGGAGAGATTAGCCACTAAAGGTAAACAAATGCCTGTTTTTTTTCTGTTTACAGGGTGCTTGAGTGGACAAAACTGGGCAACCTGATCTTGCAACCACCCGAAATTAAACTTAAAGACAATATGATGTAAACTTTGATCCATGAAATTCTCATGCCGCGTTACCAACCAAGTATCGCATGGATCACACACAATAAAAACAATACAAGCCGCATCAAGCAAATTTACGACATTTTTTCGATCGCGTTGATGATCAAATGCCGCAATATGCAAAAAACAATATATGCACTAGCGGACGACACCAACTTGCCGCGTTAACGACAAAATGCCGCCCGAATCTATGGGAATACGAATAGGATATGGACATACACTAGCCGCGTTACCGACCATATGCCCGCATTTGACAAAGGGAAGGGAAGGGAAGGTGACATCGCCATAACGATACTAGGCTTGCCGCGTTACCGACTAGTACCGCTACGGTGTGCCATACTTACCATAGGACACAAACCAGCCGCGTTACCGACTATGTGCCCCACAATAAGCACCATTCCAAAGAATGGCCTTACACACACACCCCTCGTGTGTGTGGCAGACCACCCACATCCTGCCGTGCATTGCGACCATGGGCGGCCGCCCGCACGAACACACACACCCACACACACCCACACAAACACAACTGTCATTACCTGTGTATACTGTCAGCAAATGAACTCCCAAAGGGTCCCCCGGGCCCATATATATACAAAAATGTAGCCCGCCGGGCTAAATGATGACCCCGACGGGGGCCGCCGGGGTTATAATATTCCCGACGGGACCGTCGGGTATTGCAAAAATCCCGACGAGATTTTAGCCGGTTACTAGGGAACCTCCCATCGGCTTTTTTGGGAACATGTTAACACATGTTATTAACAAAAAAAAAATTTGTGATCACGTGATTCATATAAAATTCTTGATTCCTAATCAAAAGTTAATCCAAGAGGCCCTCTTTGGGTTCAAAAAATTCCTAATGGCTTCATTAGGAAATTTCAGAGGTCATTTGGAGAGCCTCTTAAAGGAGAGATAAAATAGAGCGCAACCAATGAGGAAGAAGCAAACGTAACGTTGAAAAATATCTTAATTCATTGAAATTTTTCAAAAAATAGTCACGTTCACATTCAATGAGGGTATCTTTTTAAAAAACGATTGAGTACACATTCAGAGTACACATTCAATGCGGGTATCTTTTTCAAATGAGATAGAGTTACTTTATTAAATACGGCTTACATCATCATTGGATTAAAAAAAGTACTTCGAAGCTAAACGATTGAGTACACATTCAATGCGGGTATCTTTTTCAAATGAGATAGCGTTACTTTATTAAATACGGCTTACATCATCATTGGATTAAAAAAGCACTTCGAAGCTAAACTTTGTAGACACTTGAGTCTATACATTTCTTCTGATGGTATTTTTGATGTAGAATTTGGTGCTTTTGACATCACCATTGCATCCAGAGCGGCCAAAAACCTCCAAAACGACTTTTGAATCACTTAAATCGGACACCTGGAGAGGCAGAAACGACCAAAAGAAGGGGAGAAGAGGCTTGCGCAATTTGGCGCGCATAGAGGCCTCTATGCGCGCCAAATTGCACAAGCCTCTTCTCCCCTTCTTTTGGTCGTTTCTGCCTCTCTAGGTGTCCGATTTAAGTGATTCAAAAGTCATTTTGGGAGGTTTTTGGCCACTCTTGACACAATGGTGATGCCAAAAGCACCAAATTCTACACCAAACTGCCTGTAAGTATAGACTGTTCTAGGAGAGTAGCATCAAATTTTCAAAAAAGGTGCCATATGATGACGTAAGTGCCTTTTGCAAACCCAAAAAGTTGAGAGCGACTTGTAGCTAGTGCACATATTTCAATACCTTATCAAATCCATTTTTTTATAACTTGCAACGAAGACAATTTCTTGTCAAGTACACATTTAATGAGGGTATCTTTTTTTTTAAATCTAGAGGGAGAAAATACGAGTTTGTGAATTGCTTACAAGGCCCTAGAAATGACCTCCAAAATTTCCTAATGCTTGGCCAATGTGGTTTCTTTGGGTTATTGAGCTGTTGGCTCGAGTCAAGTCCTGGCTACTTCCCATCTTTATTCACTTGCAAAGTAGTTTCTCATGTCTTGTGAGCTCTTCATCTTTGCTTGAATAGAATCCTATAATAATGAACTCACTGTCTCATCTTCTTTAAATTTGCAACTAACAAATTCACTTCACCACATGTATTCTCCTTGATTTCTTTCCCATGTCTTGTGAGCTCTTCATCTTTGCTTGAATAGAATCCTGTAATAATGAACTCACTGTCTTGTGAGTTCATTTAGTTTCTCATGTCTTGTGAGCTCTTCATCTTTGCTTGAATAGAATCCTGTAATAATGAACTCACTGTCTCATCTTCTTTAAATTTGCAACTAACAAATTCACTTCACGACATGTATTCTCCTTGATTTCTTTCCCATATTGATCAAAGTCTTAGTTAAGAGTCATCAATCATTGTATGTGTCTTAGTTGGACACACGCTTGACACCCTTGTACACCAAATTATTAAGGCTTTGGAAGTGAAAGGTTAAAGAAAACGTTTGCACAGTCAATGAGATCGGTGTGATGAGGTACATCACTCAAGAACCTCAAAAAAAATGTTGAAATAAACCACCAATCCCTTTGCAGAGAGCGATCCAGTTAACCTGCTCTCTGCACTCTCTCTCACAGCTATTTATTGACACTATACTACTACACCTCAACGGTGTGCCCTCCTCAACAATCTACACAAATCGATTGGCTCTTCTATGCTCCTTCTTTTTGTTGATGCACTCACGTCTTCGCCGCTAACACTACTGCACTTTTAGCACTACATTATGCCCGTTTGTGGATATGTTGCTATAGCTGCTTCTTACTGCACTTGATGCACTCTCTTGTACCTTCTTGCACTCAGGTGATCGACTAGTGCTTCTTGGTATTATTAACATTAAAGGTTACATTTATATAGGGTTATCTTCACCTGTTCATTTGTATCACTTGGTGATGGGCGCTCACACACATGCAGACACACACGCATTAATCCCCACCCTTAAGGGTTGCGACCACATAAGGGGTAAGTAAGGAGATGCTTTGTGCATCATGGATGTGATATTATATGTCAATGATAAATCTATTGATGAGAGAAGTGACGTAGTAGACATCAAAGGTATTGTTGATGTTGCCGATCTTGATTTGTCAAAGTTGATCTTCTTCTTCACAACCACAAGACACATGTTCCAATATGATGTTAAAACATTGGACTTGATGGTAACCACAACATGCGTGTTTCGATATGATGTTGAAACACAGGTCTTCTACTCTCAGACTTGACATCCGAATTCTCCCCCTCAAGTTGAGTAGTGGAATCCCAAGTATTGCATTGGTACATGCCAAAATAGAAAGGTTGTATGAGTTCTTATGATCAATAAATATCAAATGAGAGGTGATGTTATTTACAAGTGTGTATTTACAATTACGTTTTAACACTAGTTTGGTACCAAAAAAGGACACTTAAGTGTCATTTTTCGGACGATGCAAATAAAATGCTACTTGCGCTAAGAAAGACATATTCAAAATCCCTCTTGAGGAGTTTGAATATGACCTAGTGTGTCTTTAAAAAATGTAACCTTGCAATTTGGATGCTGGCACGATAAGGAATTACACCCATACATAGGACTTGCATGAGACTACAACTCAGGTTTGAGAAAACTGCCTTATAAGCTTAGAGAAAAAAATCACTAAGCCCCGTGAAAAATTCCAAGTAATTATTTCATATTTGTGTCAAAGATTTTGCCAAGTTTCACATGAAATAAAATTCAACTGAGAGTGTCTTAAAATAGTAGGAAGTTGTGTGTGTTTG
This sequence comes from Cibotium barometz, assembly GCF_041138505.1. NCBI lineage: Eukaryota > Viridiplantae > Streptophyta > Polypodiopsida > Cyatheales > Cibotiaceae > Cibotium > Cibotium barometz. The sequence continues at coordinate 39,658,493 of NC_141079.1, read as the reverse complement.
ATACATCACTTTTTAACATCCATTTGTATCCAAACCAATACATGGTTTTAATGTGTTTGCAAGTTTTTTAAGGTGATACAATGCTTACTCTATCCATTGAGATCTTAAAGTTATATGTAAAAGCCCCTTAGTAAGCTACAAATATTAATTGTTTCAAAATGTCAAAACTGCACACAACAAAAATTATGGATTTAGATTCTTGAGTCATACGCATTACATTCCTTAGTAAACTTGCAACATTTTGTCTGTATAGAATAATTCCGCTAAGGTACATTGTACAAACATATGAGGGTGCTGGTGATATTGTAATTTCCACCTCTTGAATGGGTTTAGGGTTCTCATATGCAAAACTTCTCTTAAAGAGTTGATAATCCGTGCTTGGGATAGGTGAGTTCTTTTGCTGACCGCAAGGATGACACTAGGTATATCCAAGGATTTGTGGGTTATGATAGGCTTTAGGTTGTTTGGATGATTACTATTTTGGTCTTGGTTCTAACTTCTTATGAGTATTTGTGACCATATTCTTGATCTCATTAACTTGTTCCAATTCTTTTACAGGGTCAAGGTATGAACCAAGTTTCTCTTTATTTGGTTTCTTGAGGGCCTGCATCCTTTTCTTTTTTGTCTCCTTAGTTTTGTTCACTCGTTCCGTTTTCTCCGTTTTTCCCCCTTTTTATGGATTTCTTTCTTCTATGGTCCCTCTTCTTTTTGGATCTCACTACTAAAGTAGCTTGGTTTTCTACTTTCTTTTCCAAAACAGGTGTGTTTTGAGCCATGAGTCTCGTTATTGCATTCACAAGTGGGTTAGGATTTCTCATAATTGATCTCTGAGTTTGACCGCCCATTCCAATCATGTTTAGAGGTGTGATGGTAGGACCATTCTGTTGATTTGCAACCCCCACTTTCATTGGGAAATCTTTGATCTAATGATCTATGCCACAACCATTTATAGGTTACAGGTGGCATGCTGGAAGATGCAACTTGGGTGATTGGTTCGTTTCTGATGAGACACTTAAAGACTTGGTGTGGTCCCTAACAATGATAGCATTAAAGAGGCATTCTCTTGATAGTAGATTTGTTAATGTCTCGACCTCTCCTATTGCGGCTAGATGGTACATAGGTTTAACTCCTCCCCTTGCATTGACTACATAGTAATCTGGATAAAGCTCTGTGGCCTCGTATTTTGGATACTCAAAAGGTTCCTACGAAAACCTATTTGATTCAATGGTGTGATCCTTGGGGGGGGTGGAGTTTGAGGTCCCAATGTTGGTGGAGGTAATAACGACACATTTTGTGCATTGTAAATCCCCCTTGCAATAGGTTGGTGTGCCGTTTGCTTAGCATTGGGTGGTTGAGGTGTTACAGTAGAGGCATTATGGCATGTGTCTATAATGGAGATGGTAAAGTCAATAGCTGAGGTCTAGAAGCATTATCAAGGCTTTGAAAATGCATGCGGCACTATGAATCCTCATGCCCATAACGTCCACAAAATGTATAATTTCCATTATAGCGTGCCCGTACTGGACACTCATGGTCAAATGCCCTTATCGGTAGATTAAGCACCATTGAAGCTCTCTCCTTGGATATATATGTACGTTTTCTAGATATTTATTGGCCTTCATTCCCTCTTGGAGTTCTTTCATGAAATCTATGAAATTCATCTCCTCTAAAGTGTTACCTTTAGCAAGGGGTTTAACTGTAGAAGTGCTATGTCTCATGAATCGAAAAGCAACAGATTTAAAATCTAATGCTCTGGCTCCCTTGACCATCAGATGATCTCCTAGTTGGATGGCATTTGTTTACGACTTCAGCCCATGTAGCGATCCCTCTAATGATAGCCCGTATAGATTGCTTCATGTTTAAGTCTATGGATAAATCTATCAAGTAGTTGATTATTCGAATAGCGTTCATGCGGAAGGCAATGAGAGTTCAAACGCTTGAGATAGCTAATGAGATCTCTAACTGAATCCGATTCTTCTCTCTCGACATTGTGTAGATGTGAAGCTACACCCCATAAGACTCCTTCACGCACAAATTGCTTCAAGAAAAATCTCCTAAGAGTAGTCAAGTTCCAAGCATTCCTTGACCTTGAGAGTTCTATACCAATCCCCAGTCGTACCGTCTAATGTTAAACTAAAGGAATTGGTCTTAGAAACCTCATTTCGTTATCCTAGTACCTCACAAACGTAACCAAATACCTCCAAATGTCTCCTAGGATCACCATCTCCAGTGAATTTATGAGTTAGCTTGGCTATCTGGGCAACCTTTCCATGGGTATGTTAACCACCATCTCTCACAAGAGGTGCTATGCAAAAGCAACTAGGTCTATGGGTAGAGTTAGAGTTGGTGTTGGCATAACTGGAGAAATGACCCGAGGGCTTCACCTAAAAATATGTAAGTGTAGCACGTGAGTTCATCAAGAGAGGAGTATATTAATTTAAAAAAGTTACATAATTACATTTACAGGAGGGAGTTTCTAACCTTTTTTTTTTTTAAGCCATAAGTTTATGAAGAAAAAGGGGTTATTTTATTCATAAAAGTATGTAAGTGTAAGGGGTTTTTTAAATACTCTTCGAACGCATGTGATACATAAGATTCCTTCATAATGTACCCCCTAAGTGCAATGACAGGAGCAGGTGGAGGTACAACACTTGGGACTGCATGAGGATGTATTGGTCTAAACCTTGGTGTGGAGGTAGATGTGCTACATTAGGTATGTGTCCTACTACCGATGCCCCAATAAGTGTCTTAGTCATGTGGGCATTAAGTGCAGTCAATCTCGTAGGAGGAGTTGGTAGCACACTCACCCTAAGGAAGTGATGTGCTACATTAGGTATGTGTCCTACTACCGATGCCCCAATAAGTGTCTTAGTCATGTGGGCATTAAGTGCAGTCATTCTCGTAGGAGGAGTTGGTAGCACACTCACTCTAAGGAAGTGATGTTTCATGGGTGCACTAGAATGAGATGTGACCCGTCTAGGAATAGCAATACTAGATATGTTAGGCGTACGAGGGTCAATGTGTGAAGTGGTGGTTAACCATGGGCATGTGGCTCAAAGGTAATAATGTGTCAATCATAGGTGCCATAGTTAGTGGTGTGGTGCTTACCACACTAGATAAGATAGTATACTAGCAGTGTCTTGGGTGGGGACAACTCTAATATCTAAGAAGGTGAATCTCATGCTAGTATACTCTTGAGTCCCTTCATGGCTTTGTGGGTTAGCAGATGTGAGTTGCCAGGTGAGCGATACTACAAAAGTAGGATCCACTGGGCTCACAGGAGGTGTTATCATTTCTCTCATTGTTGGCATTCTTGCTTTGGATGTCCCGACTTAGGCCATAGATCTTTGGATCCTTTCATGTTCAATGATCCTATATATGCAATCGTAGATACCCTGCAATCATTCCTCCTCTATTGTGGCCCTAGATATTGATTGGACAATCCCTTCCCAACTAACACCATAAGCTTTGCATGTACAAAAATCCACCAGAGTCTCTATTAATACATCATACTCCCAATCATTTGTGATGAGAAGACATTGATCCAAGATTTGATAGCCTAGCTCTTCCTTTGAGGTAGACACAATATTATTGCTTGTGTCGAGACACTCAGGTAGTACTTGTGCAACACTAGCTTGGGACTCATTTTGGCCATACTAAGTTGTTTGGGATACTAATCGTTAATGTGCCACTTGCAAAGTATCTTCTTTCTTTGCTCTAGTAGTAGCTTGCATTAGTGTCTCTACTATCTACACTTCTAATATTCTACCATCAGGCATAAGCACTTGTGCAAGGGGTGGTTTGATAGTCATAATTGCACTAGGTACAATAGGAGTTGTATGGACAAATATGTCAATGTTGACACTCCAAGCTTTGTAATGATGACACTACCCTAGGTGTCTCTCTAGAGTGTACCTCAACTCCTCCATCATCTGGTCGGTATGTAGTAAGATTTAGTTCCAGAGGTAGTAGCGGTTGAGGCCGAACCTGTAAGGTAGCTAGCTACGTGGTCAAAAAGATTTAGTTCCAGAGGTAGTAGCGGTTGAGGCCGAACCTGTAAGGTAGCTAGCTACGCGGTCAAAAAGATTGGTAGATAATTTGACTAGTGAAGCCTGGTTAGGGTTCTCACTTCTTGGGATTGGGGATCCTTCCATTGACTCGAAGTCAGACGAAGTATCACTGGCCCCTAGCAGGTCCTTGTACAATGCTAAACTAGGTTCTCACCAAAGGTTGTCTTGAGCTTACTGTAGGCTGGTATGCACCTAGCTCGATAGACGCACTATCGTCTAAATAGGCCTCTATACACATCTAGACTGTAAGTGCATGTGACTTAAGGCTAGTCATGGGCAAAGCAACTAAATGGCCATTTTTTTAAATTTTAAATTTTAAAAAAAAATATCATGTTAGAGAAACTTGTCCAAAATGGATTTCAGACAGCTCTGATAAAACACTTTGGAAAGGGTTATGCATGCACTTTTTTGGGGCCGACCAGAGGGTTTCCTATAGTTGGTCCCTTTATGGGAAATTGTAATTTTTTTAGGTTTTGTATCAAGTGCGCCAAAATGATTGTAACGGCCTGAAAAATATAATAGGCAAACTTGTGCGTGCACTTTTTAAAAATTTCTTTTTTTTCCCCACGAACCTTTCACCTTTTACCTTTTCCTTTTTCCCTTTTTTCTTTTCTTTTTCTCTTTTTCTTTTTTATTTTATACTTTTTACATTTTTGGTTTACGGTTTCCAGTTTACAGTTTATATTTAAACATTTACTGCAAAAGAGTATTGATGGAATCTTGGCCTTGGGCCTGCACGCATTAAATGCATTCAGCCACTCAAAACTTACCCGAAAATGGGTACTGACAGGCTTTTGGACTTTTTTTGGCTACTAGTGGCCTAAAAGCCTACATACATTAAAATGCGGCCAGCCAATCAAGTCTCACACTTAGATACCCAAATTATAAGGGGATTAAGCTAATATATATTAATTACACTAATGTAAAAATACAAAAAGCTTGCAAAATGTAAAATTAATCCGCCTTACAAATCCTCCCAGAATTTCTATTTCAATCCCAATTTCTCCATGTAAGGAGTCTAAATTGCGATAAACCCTATGCCCAGAAACCGATTTTGAGGTCTGTTTACGTAGATTAATTCAATTTCATGCCTAGTTTACTGTTTTTCATTTTTAAAATTGAAATATGTGAAAATTTAGAAAATCCAAAAATCAACTAAAACATGAAATGCAGAATTGAAACACATCGTCTTTGTAAAAAACAACCAAAACTAAACACACAAATTTGCAAATATAACAACAAAATTCAATAGGAAACATAAATAATACAACAAAATAGATAAATTTCTAAGATTTTTCTTATGTTCCTTTCTTGACAAAAAAAATAGAATTTTCACAAAAATGAACCACACCACACAAGCATTCAACAAGATGCACTATGGCTATGCGGTGGGGATGTTCGGCAATGGTGCCATTTATGGAAGGCCCTTGTACCATGAAAAAGATGCAAGAAACAATCACTTATCATGGGGCTTTGCCCAACCACACTCGGGAGCATAAAACAGCTCAACCAAGAAGCCAATGTTCCATGACCTGGGACACAAATGCAGAGGTAGGGTGTGTCACTCACCTCATGAATACTTGTGCTTGGGATCCTCATAGGTTATGCCACCGTAGGAGCACCTGAGAGCTGTAGACTCCACCACTGCCTCCACCACTCCAAACGTAGCCCTCCTCACACTCCAAATGTAGCCCCTCCTCCTCGCACTCAATCTCACACACACACACTCACACTCTCACACACATACACTCCAAATGTAGCCCCTCCTCACACTCCAAATGGAGCCCCTCCTCGCACTCAATCTCACACACTCACACAGACACTCTCACACACATACAATGAGCACACAAGAGCTCAAATCGAAAGAGGCAAGAAAGATACTAGTGAGCAAGGGAGTACAGAAGAAGAGCACACTATTGATTATGCATAAGCGAATGAATGGTAAAAATATAAATTGACTCTTATCTTGGCCCCCAACATTCACACCTTCGCTAGCCTTACTTAAAACATAGGTCCATGGCTATCCAAGGCTACCTAGGCTTGTGCAAACACTTAATCTAGGCATGCAATCTCAATAATTAATCACATGACATGCCTTTCATAGACAAGCGACAATCACACACGTAAAATATACAATATTACCATTTATAATGCCAATGGCCCAATGAAGTGATGGTTGCTAGTGGATGGCATCGATGCTAGAGAGGTGTCCAATGAGGGTTAACACGGCTGGAGAAGGAGAAAAAGAAAGACTCGGATATGGTTGTAGCCATGCGATGCGTTAACATCAATGTAGAAAACAAAGAACCTCCAAACTATGCACATGATGATTGGGTTTTCATTGTGCAATACAATTTTTTGACCCCTATCATAAGGATGTATACACGGTTGTTTACAGATGTACATGTTTGGTATTTTGACAGTGTTACTAGTAAGCATATTACTTCTCATTGTAGTTTGTTCTCATCACTTGAATTTGATTCACAAGAAAACACTGTTACATATGAAAATAACTCCTCATATCATGTAAAAAGAGTTGGTAAATTTGTTCTCACTGCTACAAATGGTGGAATAATCACACTCTTAGATATATTATATGTACCAGGGATCAAGAAGAACTTGTTATCGGCCTCTACTCCATTACTTAGGAAGGCTAGGTGGTTTTGTTTATGGATGACAGATGTATTTTTCATGATCGTAGTACTGATGGCAATATAATTGTTACTTTTGGTACTTTGTCTCATGGCCTTTTATAGTCTAGATGCATATGAAAGACAAAAGCATGTTGTATGTACAATTTCTACCACAAAGGTAATGGGTGATGCTAAGTTGTGGCATGCACGCTTTGGTCACTTGAACTTTGGTAGTTTGTTGCATTTGCATAAGCATGACATGGTGTCTTGGGTGCCACATCTTGAATCCCCTATCAAACATATTTGTGAGGGCTATATTCTTAGAAAAATGCAGTCGGGCATCATTTCCCACAAAATCATTCAACTAGATCTATCCAAAAATTGTAGCCTATACATAGTGATGTATGTGGTCCTATTAATAACAACACGAGCTATTAGAGACTACCTCTATTTTCTCAAATTCATTATTGATAAATTATTCTAGGCATACTTGGGTATATCCATTGAAACAAAAATCAGAGGTTTTTATGTGCGTTAAGCACTTTGTTGCTCTCGTTGTTTGAAAATGTTTCTACATGTAAGATAAAACACCAATGTATTGTGCCCTATACACCTCAACAAAATAATATAGTTGAAAGCAAAAATAGGTCTCTCATGGCGACATGGCACGTTACATGGTCAAAATTCAAGAGTTACCTCATGGTTTTTGACTAGAAGCAGTCATGTGTGCAAAATATGTTTTGAACAAATGTTCTACAAAGGCTTTGCATACAATTATGCCTTTTGAAGCTTGGAATGGTAGAAATCCCTCTGTGGCTCACTTATACATTTTTGGTTGTCTTCCTTATGTACTTGTGCCACCTCAGCAAGTTCATTGTAGCAAGATTGGTGATAAGGCTGTTAAATGTATTTTGGTGGAATATAGCTCGAAAAGTAAAGGTTACCGTCTCTGTCATCCTGCTACAAATTAGTGGATTCTGGTGAGTAGAGATGTATTTATGGTAGAAGATGCAATTCAACCTTTAATTTCATGTAAAAAAAAGAAAACTATATGTTCAAAACATATTCAACACTCTCCTTCCATTGCTCAATGCAAGACACATTGATGTAGAGAATTTAGGTACTCAAAGACTGAGAATCAGTCCACAAGTTAAAAATCAACATGTTTTTCAACCCACAAATCAACCTATTGATGAGATAAATGTGGATGATGTAGTTGATGAGGAAAGAAGAAAAATTGAGAAGTCAAAAAGTATGTCAATAGCCTGGTGTAAACACCACATGATAGTAAATTGGCCACTCCTTTGCCTAGCAGAACATGTGCCAGTTCTTATCACACATCTTATGTTGACGCTCTGTTGACGCAAGTCATGCTCTTATTTTCAGTTTATGTAATGAAGAGAAACTTGTCTCCTTGATAAAGCAAAGGAATCAAAACAATGGATAAGTGCTATGCAATCTAAATATCATGCTTTACTCAAAAATGATACTTGGAAGTTGTCTGATTTGCCTCATGGCAAGAAGGCCATGGGCACAAAAAATGGGTTTACAACCTTAAATGTAAAGCCGATGGTAGTGTCAAGTGTGATACAAAGCAAGGCTTTTTGCAAAGGGTTATGCATAGGAAAAGACATTAACTATGGTGAGACCTTTACACCCACATGTCGTATGACGCACCATGCAGAGTATCATTGCATTAGTAACACTTAAAGATTGAAATGAATGTAAGTTAGACATCAAAACTTCTTTTTTGAATGGTGATTTGCATGACAAGGTCTATGTATCTCAACCTCATGGTTTTGTTCAGAAAAGTCAGCAAAATCAAAAGTATGCAAATTGAAAAAAGCTTTGAATGGTTTTAAGTAGGCTCCAAAAGCATGGTTATTAAGAATCATGGGTAACTAGAGCATGCAACAGTGAAAGAAATGGAAATAAGAGGAAAGCAATTTCAAAAAAGACATGCAAGTTCAAAAAAGGTCCCCTCTCAACCATAGGATAGAAGATAAGATAGGTAGCCTTTATATGATAGGCTTTTACAAAAGAGATGAGTTATGAAGTAAAGTGGTTCACTCCCAATTCTAATAAGCATGCTTCACTCCTCAACTAGAAGAATTTTTCAACATGTGAGGAACTTACAAAATTCCCCTCAGCCTTAGTAACATCTTTGGTACAATCTCTTCCAAAATGGCCTATTTCACCACACTTGTTACATTTTCTCTTGTACAGATATTTCTTGAAGCATTGAGCTTCAACATGCACCTTATTCTTGCAAAAAAGTACATTTCAAGTTGAATTTGGATATACCATGTTTCATCACAAAAAGGATTGAGTTTTTGATGTAGATGTAGATTCACCCTTTGCTTTAACCCTGAGCATATATTTTACTTGAACTTGCCAGGTATGGAAACCCTTTCCATCAAACTTCTCAATCAAGGATCCCATCTACTTCATCATGAGGGGTAGGAGAGGTCTTACCACTTGTGTGTGTGTGTTATTAACGATTATCATTAGTTAGTTTTTTACTTTTGGTAATCTTAGTTCACTCATCACTTCTTAAGTGTGGACTCTTGGGAGGATTAAGATTGGCTTTTATCTCCTCATTTGGACTAAGTTTAGTATTCATGATGGATACATAATGCTAACTTTTTTGCATCGTATATTCGTTAACTCTTTTAAAGATCTGTGTGTGTGCGTGTGTGTGTGTTTGTCTCACTCTTAAAAAGGCCATGATCCACGCGAGTTCAAGTCCAACCGTTGGTTGTATATGCCCTCATGTTGCATTCTACAGACGTTAATACCTCTCTCTCCTATAGTGTGTGTGTGTAATAAAAGAGGACCCTTGCACTACCTTTCTGCCACCCACAAGTGGGACAGATTGGCTAGTGCAAGGGGCCTTAAAAAGGCCATGATCCACCTGAGTTTAAGTCCAACCGTTGGTCATATATGGCCTCGTGTTGCATTCTACCGACGTTAATACCTCTCTCTCCTATAGTGTGTGTGTGTATTAAAAGAGGACCCTTGCACTACCTTTCTGCCACCCTATACCTCTCTCTCCTATAGTGTGTGTGTGTATTAAAAGAGGACCCTTGCACTACCTTTCTGCCACCCACAAGTGGGGCAGATTGGCTAGTGCAAGGGCCCTTTAAAAGGCCATGATTCACCCGAGTTCAAGTCCAACCGTTGGTCATATATGCCCTCGTGTTCCATTCTACTGATGTTAATACCTCTCTCTCCTATAGTGTGTGTGTGTAATAAAAGAGGACCCTTGCACTACCTTTTTGCCACACCCACAAGTGGGGCAGATTGGCTAGTACAAGGGCCCTTAAAAAGGCCATGATCCACCTGAGTTCAAGTCCAACAGTTGGTCGTATATGCCCTCGTGTTGCATTCTACCGACGTTAATACCTCTCTCTCCTATAATGTGTGTGTGTAATAAAAGAGGACCCTTGCACTACCTTTCTGCCACCCACAAGTGGGGCAGATTGGCTAGTGCAAGGGTCCTTAAAAAGGCCATAATCCACCTGAGTTCAAGTCCAATCATTGGTCGTATATGCCCTCGTGTTGCATTCTACTGACGTTAATACCTCTCTCTCTCTCTCTCTCTCTCTCTCTCTCTCTCTCTCTCTCTCTCTCTCTCTCTCTGTTCTATTAATAATATTATCATTAATACATTTCAAACTTTTCGTAGGCCTGTGCAAGACCTAGTTCATACATCACTTGTTAAGTGTGGACTACTCTTGGAAGGAGTAAGATTAGGATTAGGATTGGATTTCACCTCATTCAATCAAATCATTTCACAGCTTATTCTTCCCATCAACAACCACTGAGCATTGCATGCAAAAAAAGGAGTTTCCTTAGTTGGTGTCAGTGTGATCATGATTATCGTTTCTAGTACATTTGAGTCTTGAATCAAGGAGTCTTTAAAGCTCATATGTATCCAAATTCACACATCTATCCATCATAGATATGATGGATAGATGATACATTATCCAATTTAATAATTTTTATTCCAAATTTTAAATTTTTCATTAGATACTTTGTAAGTCTATGCTATGCTATGATTTTTTTTTGATCTTGCATACTTGCAAGCGCATTTGATGAGTTTCATTATTAAAGTAATCGAAGTTGAATGGCAAATCCAACCTTAAGTTTCCATTTGAAGGGCCTAATATTAGAAACAGGGTTGTAGAAATGCATGCACGCGCACGCGTGTGCACACACACACACACACATACACATACACACACACACACACACAGTGGAGAAGCACAAGGGAGCACATAATGAGATGATAGATAGAATGAATATGTGTTGTACAAAGATGATAAGTATACCCCTACATGTGTGTATACTAGCACGGGAGAAAAAACCTCCTAAAGAGCGAAAAAGTATCCCGACTGGTCCTAGTGTGTTCACACACATTACTACCAAATATGGCTACAAATCCCCCTGGGAATGATGATGTGAACAAGAGGTGAGCTAGCACTAAAAGTATAGAGATGTGCCAAGCTATTTGGACTATGAAAGGGAGCACATATACTAATCCCCAACAAAGGGAAATAAGTTCAAAGCTTTGCAAAAAGCTTTTAACTTCTCTTTTGAGATAACCTTCGTGATCTCCCATGTTGTCCTATGTCAGTACATAAGCCAAGTTGATTTTCCCTGTGGAGCATCTCTCCCTGACATAATGATAGTGCACCTTAATATGCTTTGTGTGAGTGTGAAAAGATGGATTACTTTTGTAAACTGCCATAGTGCTCTGACTATCAGTAAAGATGGTAGTGGCTAAGGACTCGCCAATACCCAAATCAGCAAATAAGGTGTCTGAGCCAAACACATTTAACTATGGCTGCAAACGCTGCCATGTACTTAGCTTCATAGCTAGAAGTGGGCCACATTGGGTTGCTTCTTACTGAGCCATGATATATATGATTCACCAAGGTGAAAGAAAAAACCACTCGTGGATAGTCGTGTATCGTAACATCCAGCCCGGTCTGAGTCTGTAATGCATGCAGCTATGATTAGGATAAAATAACCCAAAGTGTTTGACAAATTGCCAATGCTTTGTTTGCTTGGGCTATGCATAAATATACTCAATACTGAGACCCTATACTACTGAATGTCAAGATTGGTGTTACATAAGAAGAGAAGGCATCCAACATCTTCTTGATATAGGCCAGAATAAAAAGGACAGCCTGCATCTTTAAGACTAAGTCACAATCGAGGTTCCATAGATGTAGCAACATGTTTGCAGTCTTAAAGATTGAACCTCTTTAACAATGCCTTTATGTATTGTGTCTGTGGCATAACAATGCCATCATTACGCTACCAAAATTGAATGCTCAAATAGTGCAAGGAGCCAAGATCTGACATTGCAAAAGACCTCTATAAGTCACCTAAAAGTTGAAATATGATCATTATCAGTGCCTGTGAGTAGCATGTCATCCAATGTATAGCACCATGAACAAAATTCCTCTTTAGTACTCTTAATGTAAAGGGTATTGTCAGTAGGACTATTGAAAAACCTTATAAAATCGAGTATGCATGTATCTTCTCATACCATTTTTGAAATATATAGCCCTTGGTAAAGCCTATATAAAGGGCAAGAGACCCTACTTTTTCTAAAAAGACAAGTAACACATGAAGGAGAAGGGGAGTTGTTGAAATAGAAAGTAATACAAGAAGCTTTCTATACATCTTGTGTCCTCTCTCAAGCTATGGTGTCTTCATGATGATTCAATATGTTGTTTATGCTTGTTCATTCTTTCATACTCTCTTCTCTTGTTTCCATTGCTTCTGTTGTTGCATGCTCTAGATACCCATGCTTCTTAACATGGTAGCAGCGCTTTCCATCATAGAAGCAGCCCGTCGTCCATCCTTGTGTCATCCGCCGACAACAGGCACAGCAGGCTCGCCATTCGTGGGTGCTGGGACCGGTTAGTCCGTTTGCTTTGGCTACTCTAACCTATCCAGTGCATGTTAGCTCTCTGTTGCTTAACCAACCTTTCTTCTAAAGGTTCTTTTAAACCTTCCTCTAAGGTTTTCTTTACCTCTTTTACAAAGCCAAAGGATTCACTTGCTCTTGTTCATCAAAGATCAAGATGTTTTTTTTTTGTAAATTCTTGAACCCTCTTCAAGCACATCAATCTTCAAACTTGGTGGAGACTGAAATATTGGTATTCAACTTGGATTATGCAATAGTGAAAGTCTTACAAGTACTTAAGACCAAAAAATTCTACCATGGCAACACAATGTTTGGATGTCATTGAAATTTGGAAATAAGTGGATTGAAAATTTCAAATTGTGTGAATCCATTACTGCATAAAGGATGGGTGTTTATCCTTGAGAAGAAGGGTATAAAATGGTCTACATCCTTCAAAGAAAGTCACAATTTTGGAAAAAACATTAGTATGCCCTTCGAATCTCTTCCAAACGAAATGGAGGTTTAAGGTAAGTCCTACAAACAATAATATATTTGGGGTTGCCCTTCAAAGCCATGGCTTGCCCCACGAGTTTAAGATAAGCCTTCAAAATGAAATGGAGGTTTTGATATAAGCCCTTCAAACGAGAATTTGGAGTTGTCCTTCAAAGTCATGGCTCGAGAGTCTCCATTCAACTTGATGGCTCGAGAGTTTCCATTCAACTTGGATGATTAATTAGTAATGGAACTCATCATCGTTATACTTTTGCAATTAGATTAATCAATAATGGAACTCATCACCACCATTATACTATTGTAAGTATCCAAGATTAAACCCATTCCATGACATCACGACATAGTCTTGCAAGGTATGCAAGGCCAAAAGCATTTCCATGCCAATGGATGCAATTGAGCTTTGGAATGAAAATTAAATTTGGATGGCCTTGAATGGTATGCAAAGCCAAAAGCATTTCCATGCCAATGGATGCAATTGAACTTTGGAATGAAAATTTAATTTGGACACATGTATCATCTGCCGATCATTCAACTGACACCAACAGAAGATATTCCTTTCGGCGTGCAGCGGGTTGGCGGAAATACTAAATTATGAAATGCTCCGACGAGGAGGAGAAAGCCAAAATTGGTAAGTACTAAGAACTGCAAAGCTAACTGGGGATCAAGTGCTATAAATGAAGGAGGGAGTAAGCAGCGATTGCCTCCTGCACTGCACAGTGCAGCTTGCGACTCCACTTTCTTCCATGGCGCCGTTTTCTCCTGGAGTGCGCAGTAGCATGCCCGCGTAGCGCCGTGTGTCTTCCTTGCTCAGTTTTTATCAGGCTTGCATTGCAGATCGTGAATGTGGAGGTTTAAGGAGCAGTTCCCTGATGATTCTGTTGAGGTTTCCCGACTCTCTTACATACAACATGGTTTTACGTTGTATCTTGCAGGCCAGGCACGGCGCCTATGCCCATCCCTGGAGAAGCTGCCCTCCAAAGAGAGGGAACTCGCTAGCAGCTCCGGGAAGCAGGCCCTAATTTGAATGCACTCTGCCAGACTTGAGCTGGAGTGCGTTGGGGAGATTGCTGTTGGCGAGTGTGCAATCGCGCTCCCTATAGTCCCCAAGACGTCTCTGCGGCGCACTTAGCACTAATTGTGTAGCTATCTTTCTGATGAAATTCTAGGCTGTGTTCTGAACGCTTCATAGGTTAATAGTGTACGTCATTGTCTCCCATGCTAGCTCTACGTTAAATTCTTAGACAGCAGGGTGGTGGGGGCACATGCACCACTATTCCACTATTGTATCTTTTGGACATTTGACTCTTGGACATATTATGGTATTTGGTCATTTGACTCTTGGAGCTTCTTGGCTTTCATACTTTGGCTTGACATCATGGTTCCTTGTATAAGATTATATCCTTAATTTTGTATTAATTCATGGTGATTGTCCCATATCTCAGCTTTGTGATCACATATTATCGATGCAGGCATCAAGGTTGTTATACTTCATGGATACTTTGATTCTTTAAGAGATATGCATGAAAATCATGTTACTATGATAGGTTGTGAACACTGTTATTAAAAGAATGACACGTAGATATGCACACAGGGTGGATGTACATGATGATATCTTATATATGGTACTTTCATCCATATTGCCTCATCCAAGGCAATATGGATCACTACAAAAAGTTACTTTGTAGACGTTCATCCAAGGCAATATGGATCATTACAAAAAGCTACTTTTGTAGACGTTGGTTGGATATAGCATCGATTTTTTATAGAAATTTAAGATCACTTGACACAAGTTATGTATGATTTGGATGATATGATGCCCACATGCATGAATAAAGTTCTCAATGGAGAGAACAATGCTAGATATGGATTGAAAGCAATTGAGGGTTTTGAAGACCTAGAAGGTTTTCTAGCCATGAAGGATTGACGATTCAAGAAGATAAAGAAGATACATATGTTATCGTAGATTGGCTATGCAATAGTGCACAATTGTGTAAGGTGAAGTTAGTTTATATGTGGACTCATATATCTTTTGGTGATAGTTTGAAGATTACTCCCAATTTATGTTTGGGGAGAGTAATAGCCAACCCAAATTGGGATATGCTCACAAGAACCTCGTCATTGATGAGTCATTGATTTGCATGCAATAGTAGCTAACTCTCGTGGAGCTTGGTGTGCATGCAGAGCCTGTTGTTGTAGCCCAAGGGTGCATGTTGTGATGTGCTAAAGCCAAGCAACACTAACTCTTGCCCTTGGGCTATAGCATAGTTGTGCATGTGCACCTAGCCGCCACCACTGCCGTCAATGGAGGGAGATAGCTCCTCTTACACGCAAATGGATGACGAGGGTCTTCTGAGATTTCTCTCTCCTCAGTCGCCCTACAACGTTGGCATTAGGAATTTTTTGGACCCAAAAAGGGCCTCCTAAGGATTCCTAATTTTAAGGGATTAGAGCTTAAAAAGTTGGGCTTAAGGGAGACAAAGGCTATGATGACCCCTATTTTTTGCCTTGCCACATCAGCCATACCCCTCTAGTTTCACTTTTTAAAGGGAATATTCTCATACTCTCTCTCTCTTACTTTTTGACTTTTCTCATACTTTCTCTCTTACTTTTTGATTTTTTTATCTTCACTCTCTACAAATTGAATCTTTCTTGTCAGTTTGAAATCTCCTTTCTCATTAACTCCCACCATATCTCCCTTCCACATTAGCAAAACATTCTCGTATTTAGGTAGGCCCCCAAAAGTGAAATTTTTTATTTTTATTTTTATTTTTTTACATTTTGAGGTGGAAAAAACACCACGATGTACCTCATCACACCGATCTCATTGACTGTGCAAATGTTTTCTTTAACCTTTCACTTCCAAAGCCTTAATAATTTGGTGTACAAGGGTGTCAAGCGTGTGTCCAACTAAGACACATACAATGATTGATGTCTCGTAACTAAGACTTTGATCAATATGGGAAAGAAATCAAGGAGAATACATGTCGTGAAGTGAATTTGTTAGTTGCAAATTTTAAGAAGATGAGACAATGAGTTTATTATTACAGGATTCTATTCAAGCAAAGATGAAGAGCTCACAAGACATGAGAAACTACTTTGCAAGTGAATAAAGATGGGAAGTAGCCAGGACTTGACTCAAGCCAACAGCTCAATAACCCAAAGAAACCACATTGGCCAAGCATTAGGAAATTTTGGAGGTCATATCTAGGGCCTTGTAAGAAATTCACAAACTCGTATTTTCTCTCTCTAGATTTTTTAAAAAAAGATACCCTCATTAAATGTGTACTTGATAAGAAATTATCTTCGCAAGTTATAAAAAAATGGATCTGACAAGGTATTGAAATATATGCACTAGCTACAAGTCGCTCTCAAGTTTTTGGGTTTGCAAAAGGCACTTACGTCATCATATGGCACCTTTTCCAAAAATTTGATGCTACTCTCCTAAAACAGTCTATACTTACAGGCAATTTGGTGTAGAATTTGGTACTTTTGGCATCACCATTGCATCAAGACTGGCCAAAAACCCCTAAAACGACTTTTGAATCACTGAAATCGGACACCTGGAGAGGCAGAAAAACGACCAAAAGAATGGAAGAAGAGGCTTGTGTAATTTGGCACGCATAGAGGCCTCTATGCGCGCCAAATTGTATACAAGCCTCTTCTCCCCTTCTTTATATGGAGGCTTCTATGCGCGCCAAATTGCACAAGCCTCTTCTCCCCTTCTTTTGGTCGTTTCTGCCTCTCTAGGTGTCCGATTTAAGTGATTCAAAAGTCATTTTAGGAGGTTTTTGGCCGCTTTGGATGCAATGGTGATGTCAAAAGCACCAAATTCTACATCAAAATACCATCAAAAGAAATGTATAGACTTAAGTGTCTACAAAGTTTAGCTTCGAAGTGCTTTTTTTAATCCAATGATGATGTAAGCCGTATTTAATAAAGTAACTCTATCTCATTTGAAAAAGATACCCGCATTGAATGTGTACTCAATTGTTTTTTAAAAAGATACCCTCATTGAATGTGAACGTGACTATTTTTAAAAAAATTTCAATGAATTAAGCTATTTTTCAACGTTACGTTTGCTTCTTTCTCAATTGTTGCACTCTATTTTATCTCTCCTCTAAAAGGCCCTCCAAATGACCTCTCAAATTTCCTAATGAAGCCATTAGGAATTTTTTGGACCCAAAGAGGGCCTCTCCGATTAACTTTTGATTAGGAATGGACCAATAGGAAGAGGGCTGGGTGGACATTTTTGACTTCTTTGACCCTAGGGGGCCTAGGCTTTGGCTTGCTAATGGGGCCTAATTACTACTCTTGTCCCCCTACCTCCTGGGCCCAAACTTAGAGGTCCCCCCCACCTAGAATCGCGCTGATTAAAAATCCTAAAAATTAAAAAAATTAATTTTTCCCCAAAAGTGTGTTTTCCCTCTCAAACTTCCCCCCAAGATAGGTTTGGAAAGCTCATTTTGAACCTCTTTCTTCCTCTTCTAAGCTCTCCATTGCTGTAGAAACTCCATACCTCTCAAGCTCTTCCTCCTTGTCAAGCTCCCTCAATCTCAAGCTCCCTCTCCCTCTTTCTTCCTTTTCTAAGCTCTCCATTGCTGCTCTCTGCAGAAACTCCATCCCTCTCAAGCTCTCCCTCCTTCTCAAGCTCCCTCTCCCTCTCAATCTCCCTCCCTCTCTCTCTCTCTCTCTCTCTCTCAAGCTCCCTCCCTCTCCATTGCTGTAGAAACTCTATCCCTCTTTAGTTTACTCTAGGTTCAGGAAGCCTATTCTCAAACTCTAACCCTCTTTTAAGCTTTCCATTGCTGCACTGAAAACCCTGAACTTTCTCTCCTCTCCACTTCTCTATTGTAAAACAAGTTTTTCTTTTTCCTTCTTCTCTTTTCTTACCACCATGGCCTCTTCCAGTAATGTGAGAAGACCTAGGGAGAAGGTGGAAGAGCTTGTGCTGCATAACACAAGAGATGAGAATGCAGTTTGGGCTCTAACAAGATTCAGGGTTGGGGCTTGGGTCTACATGTAGCCAAGCTCTAAGGGACCACATCGAGTGTGTCAACTGGGGAATATGCTACATCATTGGAAGGGGCGGCTACAAGGCTTCAAGCATACTAAGAAGAAGGGACTGGTTGCCATAGTGCAACATGTGTATACCCTTAGAGACCTGTACATTCAAGGCCAACGACTAAGGTTTCCTTCAAATTGTCAGTGTAACATAAACATAGCTTTAACAACATGCTAATACTGGATTTTTTGTTTCAAATTTTCTTATGATCCTCCATTTTCTTCTCTCTGCATATATTTTCTCCTCTAATTATGTTGAGGAACAACCACTCCAAAGCCTCACTGGAGTTTTCTATGCTATGCATGCATCCATTGGAGAGGCAATGTTTGTATCTCAAAGCCCAAGTGATCTTGTACAGAACAATATCTTTTTCTTTTCTCACTCATATTTTGTAGATAAAAAACCAGGTTTATTTGGCAAGCTAGAAGAGATCCCCAACCCCCCTCTTAACAATCCTGAATGGCCCAAACCAGATGCTTGGACCATCTTATGCTTAAAGTTTAAGATGGTAAGTGATATCAAGACATCACTCAAGTTTTCAAAGGCATCTAGGTCAGTAGGGCTAAATTGGTTTTGTCCTTTACATGTTTTTGTGCACATGTTCAATTCCATGCCAATGCACCAAACAAAAACAATGTATATTTGTAAGGAGGTACGGTCTAACCTCATTCAATGATTACTAGGAGAGAATTGGGAGGTTAATGGGGTCACATCAAGGTGATGTGTACAAGTGCAATGTAGTAGATTCTACAGTGTCTTTCAGGTTCTTGAATGCACGCTCTATTTTGTACATGTGTCTGCACTACCAAAGATAGATGCAAAAGCACGGGACATGGATCCCACTTCAAACCGCCTCAGAAGAAGAAATTATGCCTATTGAGGTAACTGTGATGATGCAAAATGCATGGATTGAGCGAGTGGTAGCAAGCAAGCATTGGAGCCTAGCAGACCTGCGTCAACACTTTAGCATCTGGGCTTTGACAATGTGGAAGAGTCAAGTTTCAAGTAGATGAGAAGAAAGGTATATCTGATTCCACTACATGTCTAGAATTAACCCTTACACTTTTTGGTTATTGTGCCACTTTTTATATTTTTACAGATTGGGAAGCGTAAGGAGGGGATAACCATAGGAATTATGTATAGGAAAATATTTTAATTTTTTCTTTGATTGCAGAGGAGGGTGGTTGAAATTGACGCATTTGTTGGGAGAGGCGGCGACAGCAGAGACCAGGCCAAGGTCCATGGACATGATGCTGCGTTGGCGCACTATCTTGGTCGGCTTCTTGTGGATGGCATCGCCATTATCCACAGGAGACTACACCCCTCAATCTACCTTCACTCTCTTCTTTTTGAAAGCCCTCTCTAAGGTGCTCTCTCTGTAGCCTCTATGGTATAGAGCACCAAATGTATAGTTCTGATTAAAAAATCCTTTGCCTTCGATGTTTTTGGTTTTGGATTTAGGGGTAAGCTTCTTGCTCGTATAGGTATAGCCAAAAGCATAGGCATAGAGGATCCTCAAGAAATAGCCCAATCACTCCTTGAGCACACTCTGCCGCCCAATAACAAGAGAAGGAAGCTCAATATTGTAAGAAATCTTTTGTAAAGATGATGTATCACTTCTTAATATGAATACAATATAGTTTTTACAAACTTATTTTCATCAAGTATATCATTATTTTTTCTAGTTTGTACCATCAATGTTTTTGTGAATGCATTAGAAATGACCCTGGGAGCTTGGGAGAGCAGTGCTGCCAGAATAGTGCGAATTTTGAGCCTGCACCGTTGCTGTAGAGCCCAAATTTGCGCTGTTTTGGCACAACTTTCTCAGCCCTTCAAGAGCAATTCTGATGCATTGGATGACAAATAATATATTTTTACACATGATTAAAGATATTTTTATCTTGTAAATTACTATTTTTTATAATCAATGTACTTAACTTCATTATAAATGCATCAGAAATGATTCTGAGTGGCTGGGGGAGCAGTGCCAGAACAGTGCAAATTTTGAGCCTACGCACCGCTGTTGTAGAGCCCAAATTCGCACTGTTCTGGCATAGCTTCCCCAGCCCTCCAGGAGAAATTTTTATGCATTGGATGACAAATAATATATTTTTACACATGATTAAAGTATTTTTATCTTGTAAATTACTATTTTTTATAATTAATGTACTCAACTTCATTATAAATACATCAAAAATGATCCTGAGTGGCTAGGGGAGCAATGCCAAAACAGTGCAAATTTTGAGCCTGCACCGCTGCTGTAGAGCCTAAATTTGTATTGTTTTGGCATAGCTTCCCCAGTCCTCCCAAGAGCAATTCTGATGCATTGGATGACAAAACAATGTATTTTTACACATGATTAAAGCTATTTTTATCTTATAAACTATTGTTTCTCACAATTAGTGTACTCAACTTCATTATATGCATCAGAAATGATTTTGAGTGGCTAGGGGAGCAGTGCCAGAACAGTGCGAATTTTGAGCCTGCATCGTCGCTGCAGAGCCTAAATTAGCACTGTTCTGGCATAGCTTCCCCAGTCCTCCAGGAGCAATTTTGATGCATTGGATGATAAACACTGTATTTTTACACATGATTAAAGGTGTTTTTATCTTGTAAACTATAATTTCTCACAATTAGTGTACTCAACTTCATTATAAATGCATCAGAAATGATCCTGAGTGGCTAGGAGAGAAGTGCTAGAACAGAGTGAATTTTGAGGCTACATCACCGTTGTAGAGGCCAAATTCGCACTATTCTGGCACAACTTTCTCAGTCCTCCAGGAGCATTTCTGATGCCTTGGGTGACAAACTGGCACATGATAGACACTCCATGTTAAACAAACATGATGACACCGAGACATTGTAAGAGAAACTTAAAATTTTAATTATTAGAAGGTTACAAATGAAAGCTAGATAGGCTTGTTACAAAGGGGGGTTTGAAACAAAAAGAGTTCCTTCAAAAAGAAGGTTAACATCTAAGATCTTAAGATCGTGTCTCGCTTCAAATGCACCGAGCTAGTTGCATGTCCTTTGGCAGATATGGTAATCCTCTTTGCATGTATTGCAAGGAGGTTGGTGTCTTTAAAAAGCCCAATAAGGTAAGCCTCGGAGGCTTCTTGCACTACTTCAAGGGTAATCCCCTGCATACAGAACTCTGTTCTATATCATTGGAGAATCTCCTTCACTGTGCGAGCGAAAGGGGCTCTTCTTATCTCACAGCAACTCAGTGTTCCTCTGATAAAACTTGATTTCTTGATTTATTGTGATACTTGCAATGAGATTAGAGAATATAGGTTTGCCAAGCTCCACTTGTAGAGTCAATCTTCTACAGTATCCTAACAAGCCAAGCTCTCCTCCACCAACAAATTGCATAAAAGATGATAAATTGCGGAAAGGAGGGTTTGCTCTTAATGGAGGGTCAATTGGATAGAGATGCCCACCATCAACCCAAAGATCTACATTTTTCTCCTTAGCTATCCTACGAGCTTGGATAGATTGTGCATCAGTAGGATGGGTTTTTTTAGAGCTGCCATACTCTTCAGGAATACGAATGTGTAAATCAACCTTCCGTTTTCTAGCTTCATAAGGGGCTACACACAGCTTGCAAAGGCTCCATAGCTAAGCAGAGAGGAAGAAGCTAAAGCAGAGAAATCCTGAGAGAGAGAGAGAGAGAGAGAGAGAGAGAGAGAGAGAGAGAGAGAGAGAGAGAGAGTGAGTGAGTGAGTGAGTGAGAGAGAGAGAGAGAGAGAGTGAGAGACTGTTAAAACTTTGCTGTTGGAAGACAAATCCGTTTTTCTAAGTAGAAAATGATATTTTTGATATACAAATATACTAACATGGAGTTTTTCATCAATAAATTACATTTATGAGAAAAATAAAAACATATTAAACGCATTAATCCCCAACACTCCCCCTTAAGGGTTGCGACCACATAAGGGGTAAGTAAGGAGATGCTTTGTGCATCATTGATGTGATATTATATGTCAATGATAAATCTATTGATGAGAGAAGTGACACATGTTCCAATATGATGTTAAAACATTGGACTTGATGGTAACCACAACATGCGTGTTTCGATATGATGTTGAAACACAGGTCTTCCACTCTCAGACTTGACATCCGAATTCTCCCCCTCAAGTTGAGTAGTGGAATCCCAAGTATTGCATTGGTACATGCCAAAATAGAAAGGTTGTATGAGTTCTTATGATCAATAAATATCAAATGAGAGGTGATGTTATTTACAAGTGTGTATTTACAATTACGTTTGAATGTCATTGTAATTTGTTTCACCTTGTCGAAGGTAATTGATTTTTTTTTAATTTTTAAAAATAAAATAAAATTTGTGGATTATGTTCCACTTTTGATTTGGTTAGGATTATTATGTTCTTGATTCTTTTGGTTTTGCATGGTCATTGTTAGTGTCACCATTGTTTGATTTCGAGGAGGGGAAGAACAGAGGAGTAATTATAACAAATTATACATCATTAACACAACATTTAATCAATTGATAAGCAAGATCAGAAGCATTCAACTATTACACAAGGTAGATTGTGATGGACGCACATGAGATGGAGAGGAGAGAGGTGCTCGTTGCATCGATTCATATTATTAACATTAAAGGTTACATTACAAAGGATTATTTGCACCCATTCATTTGTAATCACTTGGTGATGGGCACTCACACACGTGCAAGTAACACACATTAATCCAACACCTCACACAAATGATGAGGCTCTTCTGAGTTTTCTCTCTCAGCAGCTCCACAACGTTGGTTGGCTATGCTGGGGATACCACTATAGCTTCTTCTCTTTGTCTCCTTCACATGTTCAATCGATGCGAGGGCGTGCTACTCTTGATCTTTTTCACCTCCTATTTTTTTCTTGTTGTGCGCCACACTAGCTGGCTCTGATACCAATGTTGATAAAATTATAAAGCAAGCTTTTCACAATAAAGCATGTGTGAAAAATATTAACTCTAAAACTTTTAGAGTTTTTTCCCATGCTCTTTTCTCCCAAACATTACTTGAGCTTGTATTCTTTCAATCTTAGGTTTCAAACCTTGTTCACATGCTCTTATACTTGAGCTTGCACACTTCAACACAAAGAACCATATTAATTGCACTCTTTCGAACCAATACAAGGATACCACTTCAACTTTTATAGTCATCAACTCAACTTTCTTATGAAAAAGGTGGAGCTTTTATTATATATGTAAAGAGTAGGCATTGTTTTCAAAATAGTGGCACTATAATAAGGGTGATCCTAAAAGGAAGTATATGTTGGATATCTTTTACCCTTATATTGTGTTATTTAGCCACCAGTGACTAGATTATATTTTTATGATTTCCATCATGAGTAGCAGCCATTGTTGAATAACCTGGTCTATTTGGTATACTATCAATAGATCACATGCCTCTATACCACAATGGTACACACATGGAGCAGGTAGACTTGGATACCTTGTCTTGATACCATGTGGCTCAAAAAGGTAAGTCCAATTTATGCAAATACCTCAATTTATCCAAATATTGTACTAATGATAGTGATTAGTGCTTAATTAAAGTGATTAGTGCTTAATTAAAGTGATTAGTGCTTAATTAAAGTGATTAGTGATAGCAAATTTTGGAGGCTAAAATTGAGCTTATGGATGCAATATTTGAAAGGGGTTTTGTGATAGGCTTGAAGAGCACTCCATTAGCTTGGGATTAAGCACAAGAACCAACTCATTTCAGCAAAAAAAATGGCACAAACAACGAATTTATGGTGATTCGTTTTTCTGTGTTTTCTCCTCGTTCAATGGATGAAACTCAACAAGATTCGAGTTGTAGGTGCCTTGTACTATGTTGTAGCCACAGCTAATAGCATTTGTCTCAATTCATTATGTAGAGACAGAATGGCACAAAAGACCAGAAAATGGATGTATAACAAATAAACTTGATAGATTACGAAATTGGTGATTTCGTGTGGTGAGTGGTTGCCTACCAAGGTGGAAGATATACCTAAGAGCTCTTGCCTAATGGTCAAGAGAATAGGGAGATTAGAGCTTTGCAATCTCAGCCTCTCTTCTTGAGTAGAGGATAAGGTAGGAGTTTAGTGAGAAATGATAACTAATAAAATGACATTAGTGCAAATGATGTAGAGAGAGTGTATGCTAAAGTAAAGGGAGCAACAGCTGATACCATGTTAAAACTTGAGGATCAAGATCCCATGGAGATGGTATACTAGTCCTATATTAACGATATGATTAATACTAATCTAAGCAAAGGAGGATGATACCGAAACACAATCATGATGAATACCCTGAACTAGTTAAGCTTTAGACTCAAGCGCAATTAGGTTACAAGATTGAGACTTGTACTCATAAAGAGGCTAGAGGGCTTGCTTCATATTTCATTGCTTAAAATGTCCCCCTTTTATATGAGGTACACTCTTGTGCGTGTACATCATTGTGGGATAATTCACAACTCCTCTCTAGCTCGCATGTCATCTCAAATCTCAACATCTTGTAGGTGGATTTTTCCCATACCTCTTTGCTGCTCACAGGTCAATGCTCAGCATACATAGAGGGATGTGATCTCTCACCCGTCTGTCATGGAAAATCTTGTATCCATGCGTTTTGGAAGTATATCCATGCTAGCAAGGATATGCATCCAGTTCTCAGCCTTCAAGGTTAGGGAGAGGTGCAAATCCCTTGCTATCCCATTCATTGTCCAACGTTTTATGGCATGTTTGGCATAAGCGTACTGACGTAGATCTCATTGGATGGATCTTCCAAGTGTGTACGCTAACCTTTAGCGTTCAGTCTTTTTTTCGAATGTAAATGTGATCCGTGTCCCAGTTAGATCATCTTGGTTTCTCTCATAAAGGGTCATCCTAAGATGCAATCCTAGCAAACTAGTTATTGACCAAAGTTCATCACCAATGAAGGTGTGTCAGAAATTGGTTTCAAGAGTCTTAATCTTCAAATCCCACAGAAGGCCTATGGGCTTCGCGGTGGCTCCATCATCTAGTTTCACAATCAATACGGTGTCATCCCCATAGAAGGTTTTCCCCATTTTTCCCGACATTGTTTGGTAAAAATGCTCACTCTTGCCGTGCCATCTAGAATGGCGGTGACTAGAAGCTCATCAAAAGTTAGGGGCAATGTTGCCTTGAGTTTGTCTCCTTCAAAATATTTCCCTAACTTGTTCACACAGACCGTAGGAACGCTAGTAATTCCACTTGGTTCTATGGATCCTTCCTTATCGGTCTCACTAGAACTTCCTAGTTCCCCCTATTCTTCCATTCTTTCTCCAATCCTTCCTTCCATCCAATCCTTCAAATCCTTCCATAGACTAGGACTACCGTGAAGTAAGGTAATAATGCGAATTTAGACTTGTGAAGACAGAAAGAAAGAAAGACCTGCAATATCTCTCGAAAATGGGTGTAGGTTTGTGAATCTAGTCATTCCTATTCATGCGTAGACTTTTCAAGGTGTAGGTTATAGGGTATGAACTTCAGTGTCTACTCTTCTTGGGTGGTCATCCTCCTGAGGTCATCCCCCAGATTCTTAAGATACGTAGCAATAGGGTCCACCTAGTGCGAGATTGTCGTGGCTTTGCGACTACCTCTTGGAGGAGATTCTCAAGGGGTGCTTGGCGATTGGGCTCTATTAAGTTCCAGGGTTATCACAGTTGGTTTTACATGAGGCTCAGGGAAACTTCTCACAGTTTGAACTGCTTGCTCCAATCGATCTTGGCAATCCTTGACTAGTTCCTAAGCAACCTTTAACTTCTCCTTCTCCTCGATTGGGTTTGGATATTCGGCTAACTTCCTTGGCAGATGACTGGGGTCTATTTTCTCTCTTGCTTGAGGTGCGGATGGTAGAATCTTTCTTCATCAAATGAGGAAGATGACACATTACTCATCGAACCCACTTTTTTATGATAACATGGCTATCTCCCTTGTCGATCTTTGTGGCATTTTTCTTTTGAGAGTGCCTAGTAGCTCATGCTTGTCCAGGAACCTCCTTTGAAGACAAGATCCTTGTATTGCCTTGAGGCTTCCTACTTCTGCGAAGTAAATGCTTCAGCGCGACAACAACATGGGCTATGGCTCTCCTCGTGCTTTACATTCGTGTGACTACATTCAGAGGCACTGTGTGGATGAAGCCATCCCGTACGCTCAGTACTCAATTTATCTTCATTTCCCTTTCCTATTACACCCATCCTTGATTGGCAATCCTTGTATATATGGTCTATCCCACATGTG
The DNA here is from genome assembly GCF_041138505.1 of Cibotium barometz. NCBI lineage: Eukaryota > Viridiplantae > Streptophyta > Polypodiopsida > Cyatheales > Cibotiaceae > Cibotium > Cibotium barometz. The sequence continues at coordinate 39,632,043 of NC_141079.1, read as the reverse complement.
CATAAGGGAGTTGAGGTGGGAGTACTCTCACAGGAGTACTCACCATCTTTTTCTTGATTGAACACTCAGCTATTCGATGAGGTCCAGCGCGGTGATAGCATTGTGTAGGTGGTCATTTAGACATGCTGTTCAAGTCTCGTCCCCGCAGTGTTGTATACAGGGTACATGTACCCACCCTCCATCACGTAGTGACTCAAGATTTGCGGAGGTGGGTTGCTTGGTTCAAGGGGTTTGAAGATGGTGTTGTTAATGGCTTCTCCATCCTCACATTCTTCAAAGCTTTTTGTCAGGGTGTCAACAATGAGTGAATAGGGGTCACTTAAGGTAATGGTGGCTGTGGTGGGAGGACTACGGGTGGCAAGGGTACCTCAAGTACCCTGAGGATTCCTCATGGGGCCACTTCATGGCTAGGTTGAGGTGCATTGTGTTGTGCTCGAACTCGCAAAGGCCAGCGGGTTGCCTCGGGTTAGTAGGTGCTAAGGCCTCACGGTAGTAGAGGCCTTGCTTGAGCGCCTCTTTAGTGGTAGCAGTTTGAGGTTTCATAATTGCCCCATCTTTGGCACTAAGAGCAGTAGAGAGTGGAGAGTGGATTAGGATCTCCCATGACCGGGGCTGGTGCAAGTTGGGGTATGATAGGTGGGGGAGCTAGGCCAGGAGGATAGTAGCCCATCTATGAACCATGCCTCAGTGGTGGGCTAGTGTGCGCTTCGTAAGGATCTGTATGGTATTTGGGAGCACCCCATGAGGTGGGTAGTGGTTGTATATGTGTTCTAGGTGGACTCTTTCTCTTTGGTAGGAGATCTATGGACCTTGTGGAGCTGGAGGCTTGGTGTTGGCCTACAATCTTGGAATGAATCTGGCATCATTGTAGTCGGCATGGCTTCCCAGACCGTTGGATCAGTCTGAATTAGGTCATCTAGGCCCTCTCCCACCTCTGGTCTTGGATCTAGCTAAGGTGTGACAGTTCTTTCAAATTGATGATCCATGCTCGTTCCTGGAATAAGGCTCTTCTGATTGTATGTTTCCTAGGATAAAGTTTTATAGTCTCAAGGCAAGACTCCTCTGTGAATGTGCAAAGGATCTTGGGGCTTACTCTTCAATCAATGATCTATCCATGGAGGACTGGCAGCCACTCCTCCTGACTCTAAGTCAAGGGTGGTTTCCCAATGCTTCGATGTTCTTGGCTTTCACTGGTGCTATCAAAGACTAACACTATTTGACTCCATGTTGTGTTAACCAAAGGGTCAGATCTAGCAAGTGATTGTGCATAGGAGGGTTCAACGTCGTCAAATCAGGAATTGTTTCCTACCAATTTCCCTAAACATAGGTGCATAAATGTGTTGAGTGACGGTGCAGGGTCACACTCTAAAACGGGAAAACTTTTTCCCTCTGGGAGTTTAGAAACGACGGTTCATTCACGAGGAAGGAACGTTCGCCCGAATGTAGGTACGAGCGTGGCTTAATAAGAGTTACGACCGTACGTTGCAATAAGTACGATCATGGATTGGAAACGGGAACGGGCATTACCTTGTGGAGGAATGGGTGTTTGTGCATCAGGAAGGTGTACGGCCGTGGGGGCTAAGAGAAGAACGGGCATTCCTCTGTCAAAGGAACGAATGTTTAATAACAAAAGGATATGGCCGTGTCTTGTGTTAGAAAAAGACTTTCGTCCGTGAGGGAAAATAGACGTTTGCTCCTGTAAGGGTTGACCATTCACTGAGTAAAAGGAACAGACATACGCCTGTGAAGGTACAAATGTTCACTCACAGACTAATACTAGGCAGGTATACATTGAAACTGTGTATCTTCTGACAACCACTTTTCTCCTGCCAATTCAGCTCTACCACATTTATGCCCTTTTAATGCACATGTATGATCTCTTTAATGCACATTACTCTCATTTATGAGACAAATTTGGAGAGATTATCCAACAAGAAGTGAACGGGTGTGGCTTAGAAAGATATGGTCGTACCTCTATGAAGTGAACAACTGTTCACTTCTCAGAGATGCAACCCGAGATGAAACTGCACCAGGTTTTTCTTGGTCTTTCCCTGATTTCTCCCCCTCAATAACTATTTTTTAGAGTTTTCTTTTTATGGATGGCCTAGGTTAGAGTCCAAGCTACCTAGTGATGATAGGAATGCCTAATTAATCCTAATATCCTAAGATTAATGGTGGGATTAAGCTAATACGTAGTTTTTAAACTACCTTAAATTAGTGGAATCACGAGCAAAATTAGGGCACTTACTTCTGGCTTCTGCTTTTGGTGTAGCCTCTGAAGCTCCTCATGATCCCAATGATCCATTGCACTCCATTTTATAAAGAAAAACAAAATGACACAAATCAAACAAACATCCCATAACCAACTCCTACTGGTGAATTTGCATTCCATCCGAGCAAATCAACAGTCTAACTTAGGAATAGATTGTGGAGGACCCTAAGCTAAGTGCTATCCCTGAAAAATTGCACCAAAGATGTTCACCTAAATGAGCATTCTCCTTTTGTTGCAGAAGAGAGAAAGAAGACGAGAAGAGGGAAGATGCAAGGGTCTGTTTGGGAGCATGCACTAAGCCAACCCTAAGATGCAAGGATCAGTTTGGGAGCATGCACTTAGCCAACCCTAAGAGAGTTAACTCCTCGATGTGAAGCCGGTAGGGGCTCACTCCACCACCACTTATGTCACCCAGGTGGAGCTTTCCTTGAGCTAGGTAGGAAGAAATGAGAGAAGCAGCTATGGAGAGCTCTACTCCTATCTCAATGCCATCATGTGTGCAAGACGGGGAGAGAGAGAGAAGATGGTCAAGTAATCTTTTCCTCCGCTGAGATCGAGCCTGAGTCGGACCTTTGTTCTCCAAAGAATTTAGACGGAACAAATGAAGTATCACTTGCAAGCACATACACACAATCAAGCATACATCAACACACAAGCTCATCACCATAGCCACAAGAGAGTAGGAGGAAAGAAGAACAAGACTCAATTAAAATAATGGGATTGTATCCATTTCATATTTCATAAGTCACTTATATACATGAGCTCTCTTTTTACAATGGCCGACCACCCATTTAACAATTGGGGGCCCAAAATTGGTTCTCTAGCTCTATGTACACCTAGCCTTGTTGCTCATGGCCGGTGTTACACATGTCGTAAGCTCGCTCATCCCATATCTTTTTACATTAAGCGCTTAGCTCGATTTTGCAAAAAAATAAATTACATGAAACGTAACCATGCTTAACCATTGTGATTAACAAATGCATAAGCCTCATGCATGAGGTTCATAAGCCTTATGCTTAGGCTAATGCATGCATATGAGGCTCATGCATTATTCATGGGCCTCATGCATTAGCCTTAGGCATTAGGCTAATGCATGCATGAGGCTTATGCATTAGGCATGAGGTGAGCCTATTGCATGAGATTAATGCATAAGCCTTATGCATTAGGCTTATACATTATACAAGAGAGTTGTGACAGAAAGGAAGAGTGAGAGGGTGTGGTTGAGAGAGTTTTTGAGAGAAGCAAGAGAGAGGGCTTGAAAGAGGTAGAGTGTGTGATTGTGTGGGTGTGATAAAGCCAACTTGTGGGTGAGAGGCTTTGAAAGAGTCACTGATAGCAAGAGAGGAGGAGAATACCAAGCACACATCCACCACGACGGCCACACCGCTTCACCAACAAGGACCAGCCTAGCTCCAACACTTACCCCGACCTCCTGCAACATCATCACCACATCGATGTCTGGGCCCGCTCTTCTAACAACCAATAAATGCATGTAAAAGACCCTTCACCTTCCTTTTACTCCTTGTTTTGGCTCCCTCCACTAAGTGGGTAAAGTGCCCCCACGGAGGGTAGCTTATAAAACTAGGATTTTTTACACGTACATCACCCGAATAGTCCAATTACTCAACAACCTGCAAGACCGAAAGAAATTCCGGCTAAACCCAAAACATCTTCTACTTATAACCAGACCCTTTCACATTTCCCCTCAACCCTCTCCACTCACATCCTTTCACCCACTAGCACTTAGGAACATCGACCTGGATAGTCATTCCTACCTTGTGGTCCATCCATGTACCCATGCCTTCCGTTGATGATTACACCCAATAGTCTAAACTGCACCTTATCAAGGCACTTCGACACATCGGATCCTATTCTTGCACGCAGCATCCATGCCCTAAGCCAACACTTTGTATGCTTGCCTTCGATCCAGTTGTCTTATCTCGTCTTCTGCATTGAGCTTCGCCCTTGCTCAGTTGAGTTCTCTATCCATCCAAGAATCCCAATTTCACCATCTACAAATTCATAAGGGCTACTAGCCTTCGATCACAATGCATGGCATGCTTTGAATTCGTGAAGATGCCCATTGAAGGATTTTGCATCTTGCATCCCAAACGTGGTCTATGGAGTCGTCATACCCATGTAGCTAAGCTTATCTAATTACACAAAGTGGTTATTTAATCTGCATCTTCCTCCAAGGCATAAAACTTGTCTACATCTGTGCTAATCAAGCAAGGTAGAGATGCCCAAAATGTCAAAGCAACACCATATACCGAAGGTCGGCATTGTCCGATAATGCAAAATTTCACCCCCCTAGATACACATTGCAGATGGGACTACTAATCCATGTGGCACGGTTAGGTCGACAGCTTCCAACACCCCCCTTGACGGCCAAGACATGAATACCTAGAGACACTGACAAGATCAAGCCTTAGAGGCTTCTTACACAATCGGTGATGTCACACTTGGTACCCTCCCTAGGATTTACCCACATCCTTTTTCCGGCCCAATGATTGCACTTGACAAGATAGCAAGGTTGTCCACCTACTCGTACACACATTTAGTTCACCAGTAGCTCCATCACGAAAATCTACAAGTCAAACATCTCTACCACTAGTCGATTACCACTACCAAGTCCACTCTACAAGACGAGGAACGCACCCCCCATGGTTCAGATACCATGTTCGTTGTATTGAGCGCATGCACGTGGAGGCCACTGCCAGCCAAGTCCCTCCCTCCCACCCCCCTAATACCCCATGCACAGCACATAAACGTGGAGATATATACACATGATGCTTAGACACAATTGCATATGGGACTATGCTGATCCACGTGGCATGGCCAACATGGTCAACAACTTCCAGCATGATCCACATTGTCACTATATCCCAAATGCTCGGCAATGCCAAATCCCTCGAGCCCTAGGTACATTTTTGTTTTCAAAACTCCTCATGTGTAGCTTCATGCTAACCAGCCACGCTCTACTAACTCCATGGCCTTTTGAGACATTTAAAAAACTTGTGAAGCCAGCCTAGATCAGTTGTTTTGACAAAAGCCATTTTTATGGCTCATTTTCAAGACTAGTCTTGATGGGCATATATGCTACTCAATGAATAGGTAGGTAGGGAGGTTTAAAATTCAAACATTGCTGAAGAATTTAAGCTATGCTTTGTACCTCTACCTCCAAAAGTGCCCCTTACTGAATAAGGTTGCTAAATGGCATGAAGAAGCCAGGTTACCAAACAAAAGACGGTTAGCATAGCAAAGAGCATGTTTCTCAAAGCATATGTTTAGCCTACATCACGTGTTGCTAAGAACCTTGACAGTCCACGGGAAAACAAAACAATCCTTCAAAGAATGACAATTGACGAGGCCCAGAACAACAAAGAGTCAACTGAATGTTTCCTACTTTGCAATGGGTTCCAGGTTTTACCTCGCTGCCCCAATGTGATGGAAACAAATTTGATTGAATGAGCTTTTAGAATCGGAGACAAAAGTGAGAAACACTTTGAGAATTTGTACTTTGGATACCCTTGGTCTTCATAAACAGCTCCCCTAAATGTGGCACAGCTTACAAATCCCTACAACTTCTAATAGTGTGTCAAAAGAATTCAACAATATGATGTTCCTGCTATCTCGAGTCTCATTTTCCTATATAATGCACCTTGGTTTGCAGGAGATACTAAAAAGTAGTCAATTCTTTCCACAACTTCAGGCTGCTGCCTCATTCTTGTCACTTCAGGCTGCCTCATTCTCCCAGTCATGGCTGCCCCATTCTCGAACCCATGTCTGCCTGCCTTGATATCAAAGTAGCTTGGTCTAGAGTGTCCGAATATCAACTAAATTTGCCGATCTCTATTTTTTTCTTTATTGCTCTATGGCCATGATATACAAATGCATCGATAATCCCAAAGACTGTGAACACACCTGCCACAGTTTGTTTATGGCATGTTAGAACACTTGCTCTGCTCCATATCATGAAAGCAGCAAGGAAAAGGCAACTAGGTTTACCTCCAACAATTGCACAAACATTGGTTAAGAAATGTAGAAAGGATGTCTTGGTCTGATTGAAGTTCACCTGCACGTTTAACCAAACCTCAAAAATCCATGCGATGCTTGCTGGAGGTCTCTACAAGCTAGGTCTGATACATTGATGGCAATGTAGTAGATGGAAAAAAATTTGAGCACCTTGATAGGAGACAAGTCATAAAAGAAAAATACTCCTGGAAGAGACCGACCCATTGATGAGTCTACTGTTCGAAAGTGCTCTGTCACTGAAAACTGCACACAAAAGACATGTCGCTAAAGCTTTACCTTATTGACCACACCTTTGAAATTTAGATTTAAAAAAACCAACCTCAAGTCCACTCAAAACGAGCATCAGAGCAGACCTGGTTAGTCTGAATCTTATGGCCACGTATATCTTTATATACTGTTGGAACAACCTGATAACACAGAAGCATACATTACTTACCATTTGGTTTTGAAGAACAGAAACAAATTTCCATTACATAATGGAATTGAGTACAGATCAGATAGAGCCCTTTTCCATACGTGCACCCACCTCCAAATCCGTTTTGGGACTACATCCCAACCCATACAGGCCTGAGGGCACGGGTAGCATAAAGAGCCACGTTTGGTAGGACACTAACAAAAATTGTCTTCTGTCCTGAACAAACTCATGGGTCCTCAACAACGGAGATTCACTAGGTACACTTAAGGCATACCACCTACATGAATGACCTTGTATATGCGAGGCTTGGACTCTTTAAACACTCGTAGATTAGGAATCTATCCTTCACGGTTTTACATTTATCTACCTCATACAGATTTTTTTACCCGAGGACTCTCCTACTCATTTTTGTATACATATATTATCCAGATAGAAAGGCAAGTTACCTTTATGAAATATTGATACATCCCAGAGGGAGTTATTTGGATGCGTTGGGCCCTGCATTCAAGAAACAAAATCTTTCAAGTTATCTTCCAATACACCTTGTGTTTCACAAATAAGTTCTTACATCAAGAATCCTACAGAAACTAGAGACATGAGGAAACACCATGTAATTGCCAAATCATGCATGAGGAGCGTGTTCTGACTCACCCATCCAGTGGATTTACAACACCTGGGAAGTGAGGACCAAAGCGAAGCTCATTGATTTTGTGGCTAACCTGAAGCAAAACAGCTGCATTAATTTCGAATAGGCATGAGATAATCCACAATTTGGTATTCTTTTTGTAAGTTATAAATTATATATTCGGTAACGGGGTTCAAAATCACCACCCCTTCCGGGCAGCAGGCTACAATTACAAGCTGATTGTTCTTCGAGCCGGGGTCTAACACGGCCTTACAGTGCTGCCCATGGAGAAACGCTTTTCTCATGCCCTGTAAGACTACTCCACAACTCCATAAAGTGATACATGCTCTCCACACTCACCCCAACCACGTCTGCTTGGTGCCCCTTGTTCACGCGGAAAAATGAAAATCTATGTAACCTAATTAGGGCTTTTGCTAAACTTGAAGCTTTGAGGCACATACTGTACTTTTGCTCTGCTTCTGGTCCAGTCCAACTGCCAAACGTTCTAGCTCTGCCTCCAATAGTATCTCCCCCAGAACTGCTTCCATGGATGTTGCAACTCTAAAGTCATCCTCCTCCCTGGATTCGGAGAGACACTTGGATAACCGTTGGCCTTCGGAAACTAGCTCCCACCGAAGCATAATCTCTGGCAACTACAACTATGTTGGACCTTCTGCCTCTGAGATAGGTCCTCCAGACTTGAACGATGTTCCGCATAGGAGAACAGCTATGTCTCAACCTTTGGTGACTCCACTTTGGTACTTAACGATGTTGCCACAAACTACCAACTTGCCCATCATCTTCTTCGAGTCTTTACTTCCCTAAGTTGGGCCTCGCCTTCCTTTTTTTTTTTTCCCAAGAAAAGATCCTTTCATTAGTTATATAAAAACGCCCTTAGGGCTACAAAAGATCCTCTCTGCTCATAAGAAAACAGAGCAGAGAACAAAGCAAGGCAGCCTCGGAGACTCTCCCTAGGTGCTGAAAAATACAAGAATCAGTGCCAAGAAACTGAGAGGCTATATCATACAATAGGAGGGGGGAAAAGCCAAACAAGTGGCCTGTAGTGCCAACGGGGGAACCCCACGTGTAAGGTATAGAAGGGGCCGCTGCGCCAAGTGGTGTGAAAGGCCTGGCGCCGCAAGATCGCCTCATCCAAGTCACCCCGGATGCGGTCGTACTGTCCTCGCAGCGTGTGGATGAGTTCCTGCCAGATCCCCCGAATAGTCTCGGCTGGTGGCTCCAGTCTCCCCTCAAAGGCCCTGAAACACCGGGCCCTCCAGGTGAACCATATGGTGAGGCTACTGAGGAGCTCCCATTGTAGATCCCTCTCCTGTGTCCAGCCGGCGGACGAGAAGTCCGGTGAAGGAACAAGGCGAGGCTGGCCCCTAATGAATCTGATGGCCTGGCTGTCCTGCTCCGTCTCATAGCCCATAGCAGGCCCGGACGAAGTCGACCAAGCAGCGGCACCCCACGTACACATCCCCTCTGGAGAGGGGGGGGCAGAATGCGCAGCATCCGCAGCCAAATCTGCTGCGCCTGAGGACAGTCCCATAGGCAATGTCTCTGTGTCTCCATAGGGTGGCCGCATCGGACGCAGGCCGCCGGAAGACAAGCCAAGTGCCAACTGAGAACCCCTGTGGGCGACCAGCCACTGGAAAGTCCAGATCCTGCGTGCCTGTCAACTAGCCCAGAGCCTGGTCCAAAAGTCCTCCAAGAACTCCGGCGAGAGTCCCTGAAGCCGCGAGTGCCCCGATGCAGCTGGAGAGACCATCCTCCTCGCCGTCAAAATATGTCGCCCCAACCGAACAGTATACTAGAAAAAGGTGATCTCTGTGGCCTCAGGGGATGCATAAGGATCATGCCACTCATACTCGCCAAGGTCCCACTGGAGCCGGGCCAAGGGGCGCGCTGCATATGCCCATATACGCCAATCAGAGTCCACATCTGCAGGGTCTGGGTCAATATGCCACTTCCGAGAAGCGGCGGCCACCACCCGTATCCTCTGAAAGATACACTCTGCAACCAAAGGCGACTCCACCTCCACTCTCTGAAGTCTGCCCTCATCCTGTATCTCATAGTAGAGGCATCTGCCATCCTCAGTGCAAGCTCTCACAGCAATCAGGATCTCCAACTGAGTAAAGACTCCCATCCACCGTGGGGCCTCGAGCTCGAGAGGCGTGAACCACTCCTCTGTGAGTGCCTCCTGAATGTCATCCCTCATAATCAACCCCCCTCTAAAGTGACCCAGCCTCTCCACCTGGATCTCCTCTGGGAGACTACAGCAGGCCTGCCAGTCTCCAAAATTGCGTGCTGGGCCTGCCGCCAAAGGTCCCCAGGCTAGACGAGGCCGAGAACCCAGCATATGACCCTGCTCTGTGCGAACCGCTGGGCTCCAGATGAGCGGCTGTCTGGCCCGCTCCTCATCACAAGAAGGAGGTCTCTGAGAGAGCCCCGGTCTCAGCAACTCCCAAGCTCTCAGGATGCTCAAAGCAAATCTGTCCTCCCATCCTCTACTACGGCCAGTCCTCCTCATCTCTATGAAGATCCATCATATCTCTGGTGCCCAAGTGCCCCCTACTGGGGGAGCTCGAGCCTGCAGAGCCGCTGCAAAAGGAACTCTTTCCAAGGCTCAGCGCCTGGAAGCAGCCCCCGAACAATAACCCCAATAGGGCTGGGTCTGGGCTCCATACCATTGGCCTTCGGAAACTAGCTCCCACAGAAGCATAATCTCTGGCAACTACAACTATGTTGGACCTTCTGCCTCTGAGATAGGTCCTCCAGACTTGAACGATGTTCCGCATAGGAGAACAGCTATGTCTCAACCTTTGGTGACTCCACTTTGGTACTTAACGATGTTGCCACAAACTACCAACTTGCCCATCATCTTCTTCGAGTCTTTACTTCCCTAAGTTGGGCGAAGCTCTTCATCCTCCTCACGATAACACTCCTGCCGGTTCTCATACTCCCATCGATACCTCTCCTTCATAGCATCAATGCTCTCCATGCAGAAGGAGACCTTGCCTATTTCACCTAGACTTGACACATACAAACTCTCTTCATGCAAAAACTCATGCTAGACTTGTGTGCCTTGGCTGCAAGAAACCCAACGCACATCTTTAATGCAAAACTTGCTGCCTACAAAACTCTAATGCAAACGGCTCAAGATGTGCATGTTGCATGTACACACACGCAACTATCCTCTTGTTCACATGCAGGGTTTGCATGTTGCATGCAAGCATGTGCAGACAGCCTGCAGTTGCATGCCAAGGCTGCATATTGCATGTAAGCACGCGCAAACAGAAATACAGCACACAGCACATGCAAGGTAAGGTCTTCATGCTGCACTGCCAATACATTTAATAGGCCACATGCATGAACCTCATGCTGCATGCAAACACAAGCATGCACATGCTTCCATACTCCGGTCCCATGCATAACCTGCATGCTGCATGTGAATACATACATGGACATGCAACCTAGCACAGGTTCCATGCATGTCCTGCATGTTGCATGCAACTACATATATGTTTCCATGCATGTCCTGCATGTGGCATGTAACCACAAGCACCATGTGCACGTCAATCTATTGATGAAATCCATCCCTGCATGGTTCAAGCAAAAATCAGCCTTGAATGGCCTCCAATTGGTAGCAAATGCCAACTTCCACAAGATAATCAGTATGCGAGCTGTAGTTTCATGCATCAGGAGGTTCCCCGGTGTAGTTTCATGCATCAGGAGGGTTCCCATCAAAAGGGAACTCTATTTCCAAGCTCTAAAAAGCAAAATCATTATGCTAATGATTGCAAAAGGGACAAATCCCAAAATGATTCAGAGAAAAGGGAGAGAAGGGAGAGATTAGCAATCAGCCTATGTCAATTTTTGCACTCTGGCACCTAGGCATTATCGATACAAGTCCACAGATCTCCCTCCGCGCTTGAGGCTAGCCAAAGAACCATGCCTTGTCCCTGGCGACAAACCGTGTTAAAAATGGGCCAGTCTAGCTCTTGGTAACCTCCTGTGGGAACCCCACAAATGAGCATATTTATAGGCCCACTAATGATACCCTAACTTATGGGCACTTCACACTAGTTAAAATTATGAAGACCAATTATAATAATAAGGCCCTTGCCAGGACCTAGCCCAATCATATTGCCAGTGCCTAAGGTCGTAGCATTGTGGGCTTCCATTTCTTCTCTACCACCGCCTTCTAGGTGGTGCAAGAAGGCAACAGGCTTAAAGCGAGTTGCATTCGCAGTTTATCGAAGGAAGACTCTTTTCTTCCAAATTACAAAGCGCTCAAGACATCTACTCCATATTTGTTGACAAAGGAGCTGTGACAGCCCTACTCAAGTTTGTAAGGGTGCCATCAACAAAAACCCATTCAACCTATATGTTGATCAAGACTTCAAGCATTATATATCACGAGTAAAATGAAAGTCAAACTCCGCTATGATGCAGGCTAGTTACTTGACCGTACATTGAAGCTCTCCTTCTGAAATGCCAGAAAATCATGAACGTGCATATTTGATTGTTGAAAACTCTTGCCCGGAGCAAAGTGGAAGTTCCCAGCAACTTTGTTCACCTCCAAGGAGCCATACACATTACATCCTTCTCCCTCTTCTTCTTTGATTTTCTCAAGCCATCCTTCCCTTTTGCACTGTTTCAAAAAAAACAGAAATTACTGAGTGGAAAAGCTGTGAAAGCGTTGAACTACATGTAGCAGGTTTTAATACTCAGCAGTCCACAAGACCATCATTCGAGTTTTACAAAGAGCAAAAAGTGGGTAGCAGATTCATCCTAGTTAACCAATCAGCCACATGAAAAGAGGGAATATTAACAAGCAAGTTATGTAGGATATAAGTATCACAGATGTGCATGTGCTTATCGGACAAACAAACACAGAATTCCACAACATTCCAGAAGTATAACTGCAAGCTCCTTCAAAATCAAATTTTGAGCTTTTCACCCTGAAACTCTAAAGAGAGAAAAACTAGGGACAACTGCTGCAAATTAAAAAAGAAAAACTACCTTCCTTGAAAGACAAATCTTAAAATTCATATTCTTTCATTTGGCTCCCAACCTGGTCAATCAAGTCAGGATTTGTCAATCCCCATCCTTTTCGTCTATATGCTTCTCGAACATCTTCACATGAGTTGCAACAATCATCATCCGACTGCAAATACATGCAGAGGCCAAAACTTTCTGATGTGAGCGACACAAAATAGGAGAATGTAGGTGCTCCAAAAAAACAATGAAGCATAGAAAGACTTTTCCGAAATATATGCACACCATGAAGAGCAAGAGAGGGCTGGAATCAATTGCAAATACCTGTTCAGCTCCGAAGCAAGAACCACAGTATGTTTCATTATGTTCCAGGCGACCACCATGCCTTTGCAATGGCTTCTCAATCTTCAAATTTTCCAATGCAAACACAAAGTATAAACATCCTTTCCACATGATCTACAACTGCTAACTCGGAAAAAAGCACCGATTTACAATAAAAAATAATGCCAGTCGTCTTCACTAAAAAATAATAATAATAATAATGCCAGTTTAGATGGACTTCAACAATGATGACTAGCAGCTTCAGCTTATGTGTACACACATTTGACGACTCTTCAAATGGACACAAAACTCTACTGCGTGTTTCTAGAGTCTTCACAAAACCTAATATCAGAAATCATATCGCTCCTTCACATGACACACCTTCACCTTCAATGCCAATCATGTCACTTCTCCCCATTACTAGTACATGTTAGGATGGGAGTTTTGGTTTAATATGGAGTTGGAAATTCTATAAAAAGATTGTGGGGTATGGTTTTGGTTGGTTAAGTGTAGGTATCAGCAACAACTCTAGTCCCTAAAATAGGCATACTTCACTTTACTGAATAAGCACAATGAATGTGAACTCAGACATGAGAAACCTGAGTATGAAGAAGAAAAATAAAGGCAATCCACACTCCTGCATTCAATGAAAACAAAGGCCTCAATTCTTCACAGCTTCAAGGCCATCCTCACCATGAGGCTGCCATATCAAAGGGTAGGAGTTATCCCAGAAATCAGCATAGAACTGACCACTCATGGCTACAAATACTCTCCACAATGTTGATTTCATCATTTAGCAAACTGCACCAGACTTGTGCAAATGGTTTGGGGCTGTATACCCAACTTGCAGTATGTACTAACCTGATGACCTCCAATGCTTTCTTGTTTTGGTGGCTCAACAACTTTTCCCGTTGGGTCCAGCCTTTTTTTGAAGATATTATGTTTCTGGTGAGAACAAAAAACAATAATGAGGCATAAGTTCTCTTTACAAATGCTCTGAATCCAAAATGTTTCCCACTAGAAGGAAAAAAATAAAAGTCTTTCCAACATCACAAAGCAAACATACCACATCAAGATGCTGCTCCCCACTGATATCCATGGCATCAAGGCTGACAATGGAGCATGCTAGAGATGGAAACGTAACATCTAGCTGCACTCAGAAAACAAGGAGAGGGAGCAATACAATTTAGCAATTGACCTATAATAATTGAAAAAACATCTGAATCAAGCTCCAATTCTACAATGCATGTTATCAGAATCACAAGATATCATTGACATCCTCACAAAATAAACCAAAAACGTTTTTTGAGAAGGCATTTTCAACGACAAGGTCATATAATAATTTCATGAATTCAAAAAGTATGTGCCCATGCATGGACACTAAAGATTGAAGGTGTAAGAAGCTTGATCCTCAGGTTTCACTTTCTTTGCAACTGTTATAGCTTTAAAGCATTGTAACAGATGGGAAATTTTCATAATAACAAGTTTTATGTGGTTCATGTCATTCATGCCTCCTACATCTTAAATGAACTTGTGCACATAAGCTGTTTTTGGGCATCTTCATTGCCTAGTTTTAATGCATGTGAAATGCCTATGGGTTTCAGGGATGCCAAAAAATTCCAAGGACGTGTGAATCTAACATTATGGTTGAATATGTGCACTCATACATTTAATATGTTTTACAAGGGTGAGTATGAAAACAAGCCCTTACTTTATTATTTATTATGTTCTGCTAACCTTATAATGTGAGTGTTGTTGGGATTCAGAGTCTCATGTGTGTATCCCCTCGTATGTATGAACCCTTGTTTGTATCTCCGTATGTGTGTGTATGACAGCCCCTAATTGGATGGTTGTTCTATTAGTGTGTGAACACACTCTTGTAGGTGGATAAGATTAGTGTGCCATGTGGCATACATTTATTAGAGTGTGATATTTGTATAGGTCAAAAGATAAGGCTGCAAGCCTACAAAAGCATTGTACTTGGTGAGTGAACACAACTTCTATCAATCAAGCAACCATCTAGCTATGCAATCATCTCTTTCTTGAGCTTTGTCTCTCTCTCTCTCGGGCTACACACACACCAGACATGGGCGTCTCTGTCAGAGATTGGTAAGAAGTGTGAGTTCTACAGAGATCACTTCTTGAGACTCTCCGAGGATGGATTTGTTGGGATCCCGGGGCAGCCCAACAGCCCATCCACTCCTCTAGAAAAATAGGAAAAATATGTGGAGAGTTAGGAAAAATGGGAAGACTAAAACAAGCGGGCACATCCACAACAAAGGCCCTAACATAGTGTACAAACATGAGATGACTGCTAACACCCAGATGTGGAACCAACCCCAGTGAGCTGGAGTGCCGCCGAAGCATAACCTGAGGTAGAGACTTCGTGAAGAGGTCCGCGTATTGTCCTCCGTCGAACAATAAAGAAGCAAGATGTCACCAGCCAAGATCTTCTCACGAACAAAGTGATATTGTATCTCTATGTGCTTGGTCCGGGCATGGAAGATCTCCTCCCCAATCTAAGTCACTCCAACCTTGGAGTCGAACTCGGTCCTTCGTTTCACCTCCAATGGCATAGAAGAGTCCAAGATCCTTCGTACCTTGCAGATACTGCAAGATCCGCAATCCTGCGTCCCAATGAGACTTCAACGACATCTGCATAAACCAGCTCAACAGCCCCACCCGAAATCTCAAGTCAATCTGGTGTTCAACAACCACATCAATGAACCAACCAGCTTCGGATACAGAGAAGCATCAACTGGCTCACAAGGATCATTAACTGTAAGTTTTGTGTTCGGGTCCATCGGTGACGTGATAGGCTTGCAGTTCTCCATCCCAAAGGCCTCAAGCAACTCATGGACATACCGCTGCTGAGAGACAAAGAACCCCCTCTGGGTCTACCAGATCTCCAATCCCAAGAAGAAATGGAGTAAGCCAAAATCGGCCATCTCAAACTCCTTTGACAAGGCAACCTTCGTCACTGCAATGTGCTCCACATGACCACCAGTGAGATGAGGTCATTGTTAGCACTTTCATCCCCAGTTTCTGCTCTGTATGGTGCCCATTTGGTCCCCTTTTGCATGGCCCTTGTTTGTGGGCTGGCCACCCCTTTTTTAGTATTTTTCTGGGATTTTTCCCAGCCTTTCTGGCATTTTTCTAGGGAGCCATGTCCAACAGCTCCAGTCGGCCTGTTTCCATGCTCCAGTCGGCCAGCTCTTCCCCACTATAAATAGTGGGTGCTGGCCTCTCATTTTTCATAGAGTCTTGTAGTTATTTGCTCCCTCACTTATGAGACTATCACTGTCTCTTGCTTGGGACTGTTTTGGTTCAGTATATTCAGCATAGTTTGCTCCATATCTCTCTTTCTCTTGCACTCTCTGTTCAGCACATTCTAGTGCCACTCTGCTTCCGCTCTGTGCACTCTTTCATGGTATCATCGCTCTAGGTTAGCAACCTTTCTGCTGCCCCAGTTCAGCCCTGTTTTCAGCACTTCTCCTCTGCGTTTTCTTCCAGATCCATAGCTTTTTGCTGCTGCGTTTTCTGGACAGCACTCTGCTGGTCGGTTCCTCTTCAGATTGGCTTCACCGATTCAGCCGTCTGGCTCTTGGAGATCAGTGTTTCATTGCCCACTTGGAGATTGGACTGCAGGCGGCCTGTTTTCTACAGGACAGCACTTCTTCATTGCTGCGTTTTTCCTCTCCAGTGGTTCTTTCCCTTTGCAGAGGGGGCTTGTGGTGTTGCAGGCTTTGGTGGCACACTTGGTACCTGTGGAGGACACTTTTTTTCAGAGATTGTGCATTTCTTGAGATTGAGCCCAAGCTCTTGTGATGGCTGCTCCCACTTCTCTTCATATGTTTGCAGAGTCTGCCAAGTTGGATGGTTCCAACTACACCCTATGGAAGGTGAAGGTGAAATCGGCCTTGCGTGGCGTGGATCTCTGGGATTGGCTTGTTACACCAGCCAATGCCACCCCTCCCACCCTTGCTTCCGGTGGTGTGACTCAGGCACATATTGATATTTGGCAGTCGAATGATCGACGTGTTTTTTCCTTTCTGATGTTGAACTGTCAGGATGCTGTTCTCTCTCATGTGCGTACAGCTGATGCTGCACATGAAGTTTGGAAGGCTTTTGCAGATCTCTATGAGATTAAGTCTCCGGGTCGGATTTTGGCATTGGAAAAGCAACTTATGAACTTATCAGTTTCTGCGTTTCCATCTTTATCTGCTTTCATCTCGAAGATGAAAGATCTCCGGGACGAGCTTGCTGTTTGTGGCAAGGACATCTCCACAGAGGATATGGCTATTCGGCTGCTCTCCAAACTTCCAGAGAGGTTTGATGCATACTTTCAGTCTCTGGTTTCTTCTCCTCGTCCTGTTCCAGTTACTTGGGAGGATGTTCTCCCCTCCATTATGCAGATAGAGTCTCGCTTTGAGGAGCGGACTGGCACCTCCGGTGGCCCTGATGGAGCTTTGGCAGCACGAGATAAAGGGAAGTCTCAACAAAAGAAAGGTAAAGGGGGTTCTGACAAGAACTCCAAGGATTCCGATAAGGATAAAGACAACAAATCTTCAAAGAATAAAGACATTGAATGTCACTATTGTGGCAAGAAGGGTCACAAGTCACCCCAATGTCACAAGAAGAAGCGTGATGAAGCAGCAAAGAACTCTTCCTCAACGGCGGTGTCTCAACCCAAGAAGGATGATGGAATACTTCTCTTAGCAGGTACTCGGCGTATACTTGCTCTTGTGACTTCTCAGTCACGGTCTTGGATTGTTGATAGCGGTGCTACTGCTCATATGACACCCCATCGAGATTGGTTCGAGGACTTCACTGCCAGATCAGGCGAGATCACTCTGGGTGATTCTTCTTCTGTGCCAGTGCATGGTCATGGCACTATCCCCATCTTCCGTTCTGAAGAGGACAAGAGGTACTTCTCTGACGTTCTGTATATTCCAGATTTGGCTTTTAACCTTTTGTCAGTGAGTGCTCTTACAGCTCAGGGTGCGGAGGTGATCTTTTCTCGTTATGAGATTACCATTCGTGATAAAGCGACTGGTAGCATCTTGGCTCAGGGAGTCCAAGATAGTGGTCTCTACAAACTGACCGCTCTGCTTTCTTCTGGTGCTTCTTCTGCTCTTTGGCATGCTCGGTTTGGCCATTTGAGCTATCAGCTTCTGCAGCGAGCTTCGAAGGATGGGTTGGTTGATGGATTACCAACCATCAAGGCTCCGTCTTCTCCTTGTTCCTCTTGTTTGCAGGGGAAGCAGCACCGAGCCGCCTTTCCGAAGGAGGCGACACACAGATCTTCGACATCACTTGCTCTCATTCATGCAGACTTGTGTGGTCCTATGAGTACCGCGTCTTTGAGTAAGGCGTTGTACATGCTCGTGATGGTGGATGATTTTACCAGATATACTTGGGTTTTCTTTCTGAAGACCAAGGATGAGACTTTTCATCACTTCTGTGATTGGAAAGCCGAGGTGGAAAAAGAGACCGGTCACTCGGTCAAGGCTCTCAGGACCGATGGAGGGGGTGAGTTTACATCCCAGGAGTTTAAGCAATATTGCAAGACACATGGCATTCGGAGACAGCTTACTACAGCATATACTCCATCTCAGAATGGAGTTGCCGAGAGGAAGAATAGGACCATTATGGAGATGGCCCGTGCTATGCTTGAGCATTCTTCATTACCTCGACGTTTCTGGGCTGAGGCGGCTTCCACTGCTGTCTACATTCAGAATAGGTCTCCTACTGCTGCTCTTCCCGACAAAACTCCATATGAGGCTTTCCATGGTGAGAAGCCCTCTGTTGTTCATTTCCGGATATTTGGATGTACCGCGTATGTTCATGTGCCTAAGGAGCACCGCTCCAAGTTGGACTCGAAGTCTCAGCGCATGACTTTTCTCGGATACAGCACTGTGTCCAAGGCATATCGTCTTTATGATCCTCAAGCCGGTAAAGTTATTGTGAGCCGTGATGTGGTGTTCGACGAGACTCCTACATCTTCAGAGGGGGGTGGTGAGCTTGGTGAGCTTCTTCTTCCTGCACCTCCTTCTCCTCCTCCTACTCATCCTCCTGCTCCCGCTGTTACTGTCACACCTCCAGCTGAGGATTCTCAGTCAGATGATGATGACCCTGCTCCTCCTCCGGCGAGTTCGAGCAGATCTGTACCTGGTTGGTATTATCAGACAGTTCGTGACTCTGGGTTACGTGAGCTTCCTTCTGCTCCTCCGCCTGGTTCTCTTCGGCGTTCTTCCAGAGTTACAGGGAAACAAATTCATGAGGGCAACATGTTTGTTAATTATGCTCTTATGTCTACAATCATTAATGGTCCTTCTGATCCCACTTCTGTAGACGAGGCTCTTTCACATGAGTCTTGGCGTCATGCTATGCAGACAGAGCTGGATGCTATCGAACGGAATGGCACTTGGATTTTGGTGCCTCGGCCTCTGCAGCGTAAGGTGATTGGTGTGCGTTGGATTTTCAAATCAAAGTTCCGAGCTGATGGCAGCTTGGACAAGCACAAGGCGAGGTTGGTTGCCAAGGGTTATGCTCAGCGCCCCGGTGTCGACTTCGATGAGACTTTCGCTCCAACGGCCCGAATGACTACCATTCGTACCGTTCTTGCACTTGCAGGACATCATAGATGGCCCGTTTTCCAGATGGACGTCAAGTCGGCTTTCTTGAATGGAGAGCTTACACAGGAGGTTTATGTTGATCAGCCGCCAGGATTTGTTGTTCCGGGCAAACAGGATCATGTGTACCGGCTGAAGAAGGCTTTATATGGTCTAAAGCAGGCTCCGCGGGCTTGGTACCAGCGGAATGATGAGTTCTTTCAGAAGCTCGGCCTGCGCCGCTCTCATGCAGATTCGAACCTTTATATCCTCCTTGAGAGGGGGTTGATTGTTATCATTGTGGTCTATGTTGATGACCTCATCTTTACAGGTTCTTATTCTGTGCGGATCCGTTCTGTTATGGATGCTTTGGAGACAGAGTTTGAGATGACGGATCTGGGCCTCTTGCACTATTTTCTTGGCTTTGAGATTTGGCAGACCTCGAAGGGCATTTTCTTCTCTCAGCAGAAGTACACTCGGGAGATTCTCGACAGATTTCAGATGACTGGGTGCAAACCAGTATCTTCTCCTTTGGATATTGGTGAGAAGCTTTCTTCACTTGATGCTTCTCCAGGGACTGATCAGGGACAGTATCGGGTTCTCGTCGGTTGTTTGGTATGGTTGACCTACTCCCGATTGGACATATGCTTCGCAGTCAGTTTATTGAGTTCCTTCTCATCCAAACCCCGTCAGCAGCATTGGCGGTGTGCTCTCAGAGTTCTTCGGTACTTACGTGGCACTCTGGATTTTGGCATCTTTTATGGCCAAGGACGCACTCTTGTTGGATGGTCTGACTCAGACTGGGCTGGAGATCCAGATACACGGCGTTCGACCACTGGTTGTGTTTTTTCACTTGGGTCTGGAGCCATTTCTTGGAGCAGTAAAAAGCAGCCTACTGTGGCGCTTTCTTCTACCGAGGCGGAGTACCGTGCAGTTTGCTATGCTGCATGTGAGGCGATATGGTTGCGGAGATTATTGGAGGAGCTTGGCTGTCCTCCTACCGGATCTACTCTTCTTTGGTGTGACAATCAGAGTTGCATCGCCATCGCCAAGAACCCTGTGTTTCATGCTCGTACGAAACACATTGAGATTCAGTATCACTATGTTCGTGAACGGGTTCTTGCTGGAGATTTGCGTTTGGAGTATTGTCCTTCCGCGGAGAATGCTGCAGATTTGTTCACCAAGCCGGTTTCTCAGGCTTCCTTGGCTCCTCATCTTCGGATTCTCGGAGTTTGTTCAGCATCTGGTGCTGAGAGGGGGTGTTAGCACTTTCATCCCCAGTTTCTGCTCTGTATGGTGCCCATTTGGTCCCCTTTTGCATGGCCCTTGTTTGTGGGCTGGCCACCCCTTTTTTAGTATTTTTCTGGGATTTTTCCCAGCCTTTCTGGCATTTTTCTAGGGAGCCATGTCCAACAGCTCCAGTCGGCCTGTTTCCATGCTCCAGTCGGCCAGCTCTTCCCCACTATAAATAGTGGGTGCTGGCCTCTCATTTTTCATAGAGTCTTGTAGTTATTTGCTCCCTCACTTATGAGACTATCACTGTCTCTTGCTTGGGACTGTTTTGGTTCAGTATATTCAGCATAGTTTGCTCCATATCTCTCTTTCTCTTGCACTCTCTGTTCAGCACATTCTAGTGCCACTCTGCTTCCGCTCTGTGCACTCTTTCAGTCATCCACATAAAGGATAATCAACGTGACCATGCCGCGTTCCCGAAAGAGATACAAGTTAGGATCTGCAACTGATCTCTGAAATCCAGTCCATAGAAAGAAGGAATCAATCTTCTGATTCCAAGCCCTAGTTTGCTTAAGACCATACAAGGCCTTCCGCAACCTGTAAACCATCCCTTTTGATCCTGGAACCTCAAAGCCTGGAGGCTGCTCAACATACACCTCCTCCTGCACGTCACCATTAAGGAACGCAGATTTCACATCCATCTGAAATACAGGCCACCGCTAAGAAGCAGCAAGGGCAAGAACCGTCCGAATCGTGGAAATCCTCATTGTCGGTGCAAAGGTATCCTCATAGTAAATGCCAGGCCGCTGAGCATTACCCTTAGCCACAAGTCTGGCGTTGTGTTTGTCCACTGACCCATCTGCGTATACTTGGTCTTAAAGACCCACTTGACACCAATGACAGACCGTTTTGACGGCCTTGAAACAACTCCCAAGTTTTATTCTTCTCTATGG
Source organism: Cibotium barometz (assembly GCF_041138505.1). NCBI lineage: Eukaryota > Viridiplantae > Streptophyta > Polypodiopsida > Cyatheales > Cibotiaceae > Cibotium > Cibotium barometz. The sequence goes on along the minus strand of NC_141079.1, from coordinate 39,610,571 downwards.
CATCCAGTTCCACCTACATGGCTTTTCTCCAAGTATCCTGTGCAAGGGCTTCCTTGACGGAAGTGGGCTCTTTGTGCCGCATGATACAAGACATCAAAGCATAGTTTACCTGTAAGAGCTCCGTTGAATGACTTTTGTGACGAACTCTATGCGATCTTCGAGGTCCGTCCTCTGTGGTCCATTCGGAGGGAAGCTCCGTAACACTTGACTCCCGAAGGGTGTCTACCCCAACCACCTGGGTACTCAAACAGAATGCAGAGCCTCCTGCTGCTACGAGGGCTCATCTCCAACCGCGGGCTCAACCTCCTCAACTGATTGAGGCTGTCCAGCTGGAACAATCGATTGGGAATCATCATCAGAATCATCTGGGTCTCCAAGAAGTGGCGGCTAATCAACAGTGGAAACTGAAACATGCTCATCAAAAACCACATCTCTGCTGACGACGACCTCGTTCCTCTCTGGATCATACAACCTGTATCCCTTGGAAAGAGAGCTATATCCCACAAAAACAAGCTCTTGGGACTTTGAGTCAAGCTTCCCCTGCTTCTTTGGAATGTGAACATATGCATCACTCCCAATCACACGGAAATGGGAGACATCTTGTTTCCTGCCATAGAGGTTAAGTACTTTAGGTACAGTGCGGTAAGGTACGTGAAGTACGCATCAAGATAAGTACTTTAAGTACATTCACGTTATGTGTGTGTGTGTGTGTGTGTGTGTGTGTGTGTGTGTGTGTGTAAAATAAGAAACATCTAGCATCCATACCGAGCAATGACCACTGACTAAAATAATTAAAAAACGAGCCGAATAAGTATTGTACATTGAACCTCGTATTTGGTACAAAGATCTTATCCATACGAGGTACGGTACATATAGAGTGGTACGGAGAGTACTGAAGGTACTCATCGCATGAGTATGGGTACGGAATGCAACTATGTTTCCTACCAAAATACGCCTCAAAGGGAGTCATGTTCGGTACTGAAGTTGTCGGAGAACGGTTGAGGATATGGACAACCATAGCCACAGCCTCTCCCCAAAGTAGACGAGGAAGATCACGATGCTCCACCATCATAGTTGCATCCAAACTACGTTTGGATGTAATCCAAACATTGCAAAACGTTCACTAACGTTTGGAAACGTAGTGAACGTGCACTTTTGATTTTATAGGTTTAAAAACAGACGAAAGTCAAGGTTGTTTTTTTCTTTTGCTTTTCCTTGCGTGCGTGTGGTAGCCTCTGTGCGGCACTCAAGTCTTCTCCTGCGCGCGTCTCTACGCGGCGCTCAACTCTCTCTCTCTCTCTCTCTCTCTCTCTCTCTCTCTCTCTCTCTCTCTCTAGCTCAAGGTTATCAAGGAACAAGTACGGGCAATTAAGGAAGAAGAGAAGCAACAAGAAGCAAAGACTTCCTCATGGGTGGAAGTCATCACCAAGACGCAAAAGAAGATGGATGAAGCGGAGAAGTGGATAGAGGTCGCCAAGAAGGGTAAAGGTAAGGAGATAACAACCCCTACACCTACAATCATTAACATGACTTTGGAAGAGGAACAACGAAGACGTACACGTGCTTTGCATGTGAGGATTACCGGCCTTAAAGACGGGGATAAAGTTGAAGAGGAGGTGAAAGAGCTTATGGTGTTGATGGGGATTGACAGTCCGACACACGCAAAAGCCTGGAGAGTGGGCAAAAAAAGCGGAGGCAACGGGAAAACATCAAAGGAAAGAGCTCTCATACTTCGCTTCCCTTCTATTGAGGCGAAGAAGGAGTTCTTGAAGAGAGGACCCACTTTAAAGAATACAGGCATTTTTCTTGGTGATGATCTTACTCTTTCACAGCTTGCACATATGAAGGAAGTCATGCCAGAGATTAGAGCAGCAAGAGAAAAGGGTAAGATAGCATTTTATAGAGAAGGGAGGGTGGTCATCGTGGAGCGACGCTCTACATGACGGTGCGAGACCTATGGGACCAAATTAAAGCTGGCAGCCTGGAACTGCAATGGATCCCTCAGACTTGATGTAGGTGCCTTTGAGGACAGCTTTAGAGATAGAGATATAGTCTTCTACTCGGAGACTCACCAGGCCCCTGGTCAGATGATGCCACAGGTGACAGGATACAGATGGGAGACAGCTTGCAGAGTAGGGACGAGATCGGTACACAGTAGTAGAGGATCAGGAGGGGTGGCAGTTCTTTTCAGGGAGGAGCTGCAACCGCTTCTACACATAGTTCGGAGAGATGATCAGGCCAGATATATGTGGGTGAGACTGAGGGCCGACACAGGCAGATTCCTGTATATTGCCATATGCTATTTTGCTCCTAGTACATCGACATATGCAGCACCTAGAGGGCAGTCTCCTTTCTCTGTGCTAGATGATGACATATGGGAGTTCTCTAGGGATGGAGACATCATCCTGTTAGGGGACTTTAATGCCCGGACGGGCAACCGCCAGACAGCCTTTTATGATACCTCGGAGGAGATGCTGAGAGAGTTTGACACTCTGGATATGGGATTAGACAGACGCTCACAGGATGTGGAGTGCACAGAGTATGGGAGATATTTGGTAGATATGGGGACTGCGCATGGGTTGGCCATACTTAATGGCTTGCAGAGGTTTCCGTCAGCAGCTGGATTTACTTGCTTTCCACATAGACATGGTGCTAGCACAGTGGATTATGTTATGGCTATGCCCAGCTTTGTTTCATGCATTGAGGACTTCACAGTTGGATCTCGGCCCATTGGGGTAGTAGTGGATCATGCATTGTTGACATTGACTCTCTTTTCACTTTACCACAGCTCAGAGGACACGAGGGGCAGATCACACTCGATATACTTTTACCTCAGAGACTGATGCTGTCTACACAGATGGGATTTATAGACGTCTGTACACAGAGGAGCCAGGGAGACCTTTGGAGGAGTTGACCCATATACTGACAGAGACTTTACATGATGCAGCAAGAGAGGCATATCCACATACTCAGCCTGGACAGAGACAGCATTCTAGATGTATGCCCCAGAACAGCTGGTATGATGAGGAGTGCAGAGAGACCAGAGCCCGACTGCAGCGGGAGGTTGCTTTGGGAGTCACTACTCACCGACAGTCACGTATTGCCTTCCGACGCCTTGTGCGAAGGAAGAAGCGGGCCTTCCTTGCTCAGCTAGAGCAGGAATTATACCAGCTGTTCTTGAGCCAGGATTCGAGGGAGGCTTGGCGTCTGTTTCATGAGTCCTCCCCTGCTTTGGCCATCACTTCTACAGAGGTCTGGGGTAGTTATGCAGCATCTCTATATACAGTTCCTGGACAGACACCTTTTCCTGACCCGCCAGCACCATGCCCAGAGACATGTACTTTCTTTACCGCAGAGGGAAGGCCATTGATAGGATGAAGACTGGGAGAGCATATGATCACGATGGATTGGTTGCTGAGCACTTTATTCATGCGAGAGACATGCTGGCAGAGCTTCTAGCAATGATGTTCAATCGTGCTATGTGCGAAGGCTTACCCGAGACTTGGAGTAGGTCCACCATCGTGCCTATCTTCAAGTCAGGGGACCCTATGCAGCCAGGGAATTATCGCACTATTATGATTGGTCACACACTAGCACGATTGTATGCATCCATTCTTGAGCAGCAGTTGAGTAGATGGGCAGAGAGAGTTGGCATTCGAGCAGAGGGACAGGCAGGGTTCAGGAGAGGTTTCTCTACTCTTGACCACATCTTGACTCTGCGGGCCATTATTGAGGAGGGCAGGTCGCATGGGCGACGGATTTATTGTAGCTTTGTGGACTTCCGCAAAGCATTTGATACAGTGCCCAGAGCCACATTGATGAGGCGATTACAGGAGATGGGGGTACCCACAGAGCTCATATGGGGAATTATGGCTTTATACAGATCAGTTGCAAGACAGGTACGCACCCCAGAGGGGGTCTCTACTTTGGTTCACTCCACTATAGGAGTGAAGCAAGGTTGCCCGTTATCTCCTTCACTGTTTGGTATGTATGTGGATGAGGCTTCTGACTACATTGAGAGATTGGGGGACAGAGGAGCCCAGCTAGCAGGTACATGGATCCCACTATTGTTATATGCTGATGATATTGTGTTGATCTCTGACTCTCCTGAGGGTATGCAGCGTCATCTGGATGCTTTACATGAGTTTGCACATGATAGTGGATTGTCTGTCAACCTTGGCAAAACCAAGGTTATGGTGTTTAACACCACGCCACAGTGGGTTAGGCGATCAGCTTCCACATTTACATATGGGCAGGAGATTGTGGAGTATACACATGCATATACATATCTTGGGGTAGTATTCAGTGGGCCAGTGTTTTCGATGAGGAGAGCAGCAGAGACTAGATTGACTAGAGCACATGCAGCCCTGGGTGGTTTGGAGAGGATGTGTTCGCAGGTTCAGTTTCAGGAAACGAAACTCTGGCTTTTTGACACTCTAGTGACATCAGCTATGCTTTATGGAGTGCAGATATGGGGACCTTCAGTGGGCCATCACAGCGCAGGCGGGTGGAGAGGTATGGAGAGGCCTTTGGTATCTATGATTGCTAGGCTTCCAAGGCTGTGGTACCTCATGAGATTATTCGAGCAGAGCTGGCGGCTGCCCCTCTGGTGATTGAGGCTCTTACGAGATCAGTCTCCTACATACATGGCTTGTGGGATCTCCCCCGAGACAGATATGCACGCCTCGCCCTGGAGTCCTCCCGACAGTTAGCTTTACAGGGAGACACGGCTTGTTGGTATGGACAGATGACATCTTGGTTCCAGGCACATAGTTTTAGCATGGACAGATTGCCTCCCTTCCAGTATTCTCTGGAGGCACCCTCTCTCACTCTTACACGGACAGAGATTACCAGACTCATCCGTCAGGATTTAGTTCAGCTGGACATTAGGAGGACATGGATACAGCCGACTGAGGAGCTGGGCACGAAGATGGCTTTCTACAGAGAGCATTTTCTTCAGCTCACAGCAGATGGTTTTGTGATCAGACCCAGTTACATGGATGTACACTTGTCTCATGCAGTACGATGTGCTATTGGTCAGATTCGCACATCCTCACACCAGCTTGAGATTGAGATTGGCCAATATAGAGGTATACCAGCTGAGGCCAGGATATGCCGAGTATGCCATGGGGAGCCAGAGACAGAGCTGCATTATATATGCCATTGTACTGCATACTATGAGATACGTGGTCGTTTCCACTGTTTATTCAGAGAGGGTTTTGGACCACTTTCCAGAGTCATGGGGTACCAGGACCAGAGGTGTTTGGGATTGTTCTTGCTTGAGCTGCGGAGACATAGAGATAGCCTGCTTAGGCGCACAGACTCAGAGGCACATTACAGACTTCTTTAGTCCGGCCATCACTGCGCCAGATGGACCACAGCAGCAGCAGGACATGGATACCACCCACACCAGGGGTACACTGATTGATCGTGCGATTGAGCTTGGGTGGTCCAGACGCCCACGACTACGGAGGAGGGCATCCCAGCATAGACGGAGGTTGCAGCGGCAGATTCGGATTATTCTTGCGAGGCATGCGAGACACCCAGTCAGGGTGCTGACCACAGAGGATATTGAGGAGATCCGCCAGTGTCCGATGCGGCACATATTATGAGATGGAGGTACCTCCATAGTGTACCTTCCAGTTCCAGTTTCATTTTCTAGGTGCCAGTAGTATCATCTTTATTTTTCATTTTCTGGGTTTTTTTATCCAGACATTGTATCAGATCCACCATGATGTAACTTTTGGTCTCATAGGTCATTATGGCCTTTTGAAGACGTTAATATAACATTTCATTTCATTTCATTTCATTTCTCTCTCTCTCTCTCTCGCTCGCTCGCTCGCTAGCTCGCTCGCTCGGCCTACACACACACATGAGCATTTCGAGGCCTACACACACGGGGGCTTGGAGAGTGAGCAAGAAAGACAAGAATGGAGGAGAGAGCTCTCATTTTACGCTTTCCCACCTTGGAGGCCAAGAAGGATTTCTTGGCCAAGCGCTCCGCCCTTGAGAAAACGGGCATCTTTTTAGGAGATGACCTCACCTTGGCACAACTGGCACATATGAGGGAGTGCATGCCGGAGATTAGGGCAGCCAGAGAAAAAGGGAAGCTAGCATTTTACAGAGGAGGCAGAGTGTTGATACTAGAGAGACGCACCACTTGACGGTGCGAAAGCTATGGGACCAGTCCGAGACTTGCAGTATGGAACTGCAACGGAGCATTGAGACTGGATGTGGGGGCCTTTGAGGACAGCTTCAAAGACAGGGACATCATATTCTACTCCGAGACACATCGGGCCCCAGGCAGCACATTACCGAGAGTGGCGGGATACAGATGGGAGACGACTTGTAGACAAGAGGCCCGTTCGAAGCATGGTGGTCGCGGATCTGGAGGAGTTGCAGTTCTTTTTAGGAAGGAGCTTCAGCCACTCATCCATGTTATGCGCCGTGATGAGAGCGCGAGGTACATGTGGGTCAGAGTGAGGGCAGATGAGGGTAGACCCCTATACATTGCTATATGTTACTTTCCACCCAGCATATCTCATTATGCAACGCCCAAGGGGCAATCTCCATATATGATTCTAGATGAGGACATATGGGAGTTCTCCAGGGAGGGAGATGTTATCATACTTGGGGACTTTAATGCTCGAACGGCTCAGTACCAGACCTCCGTCTTTGACACTTCGGAGGAGATGTTGAGAGAGACAGATGTGGAGGAGATATGTTTGAAGTCAAGATGGGTTGAGGTGGTGAAGAGAAGAACATCCGCAAAGAAGTAAGGGAGGAGACTCAAAGGGAAGAACATCAAATCATTCACACCACCATTGAGGAGGAGAAGATGAGGCATGCCCGCCGCCTCAACATTCGAGTCACAGGTATAGCCGAGACATCCAACTCCACTCCCGAGAAAGATGGACAGCTTCTATGCATGAAGCTAGGCTACAGGGAAGAGGACCCTCTCCCCTTCACCAAAGCATGGAGAGCCGGGAAAGACTCAACACGCAAGCGAGCCCTCATCCTACAGTTTGCATGAGAGACGGAGAGGGTCATCTTCATGAGAAAGAGGGTCATACTACGAGGCTTAGAGGGAGCTCCTATTTTCTTGGATGATGATCTCACGAGGATGCAGCTAGAGCATAGGAGAGCTTGCATGCGTGTACTGGCCGACAGCCCCCATGTCCTCTACTAGTCAACTCTCCTTGCCAAAACAGCAAACAATGCTCCAAATCTGTGTTTCTAGTGAGTCTTTATCATGTTACCTCCAGGATTAGCCCTGAGGTTAGCATGTACATGTGTGTGCACATGACATCCCTCTCTACTAAACTTGATGACGGGATTCCAATCTGCTTCTTGGATGACTGACATCATCCCATTCTATTCCCGAAGTCCCTCTGTCATCCTTCCTACTCTGGCAACCTTTTCACTGAATGCCCGGCCCAATCTCCAAATCCACTCTAACTCTGAAGAAGATCTATATCTATACATCTGTTCCATCCAGTCCCCATTCTGTTCCTCCCTTGTCTCTGAACACTGTCTTGGTCTTCATTCCTGAGAAATGACTCTGGCGATCATCCTCCCTTGGAACCTTTGCCCGAAAGCCTTTCCTGGCTCACAGGACTGCCATCCCCTTTGGGCTTTGTGGAACACCACCAACCAACCTCCTAGGAGCTCTTCCATGTCTTGTGTTCCTTGCCTTGGGCCTCTTACCTGTGCACTTTCCTGTAAATTGGACTTGTACACCTTCATATGGGACTGAATCAGTGTTTAGCCTTGCTGAGCCTGATGCTGTGATACCAATGTTACATGCGGAAGCTCTGAGATGCTTCTTTCAACCCTAAACACCATATAGAACATGCTGATGCAAAAACGCAAGTAGAAGGGAGAGTAGAGAGAGAGAGAGATAGCTGAAAATTCAGTATATCATATGGTACAAAAAGGTACATAAATCCTTGCAGCCCTTGGCTGCCTTCCATGAAAAGGTACATCCCTAATTCTATGACCCAACTCAAAGGAGTTGAATGAATCGATGAGCAACCATGCCTATTTATAGGCATTGAAGTGACCATGTGAACTGGCCGACTGCTGGTCGGCCAGCTCCTGGACATAAATAAACATATGCTACAGCCAACTAGATCCTCCTCTTCTGTGTCCTGGCCAACAGCCCCCATGTCCTCTACTGGTCAACTCTCCTTGCCAAAACAGCAAACAATGCTCCAAATCTGTGTTTCTAGTTAGTCTTTATCATGTTGCCTCCAGGATTAGCCCTGAGGTTAGCATGTACATGTGTGTGCACTCTAATGACACCACAGTTGTTTGCGACCGAAAGAGACGACCTAGACGCTCCTTATTTCTTTCTTTCCACAATCATATATCATGGAATCAGATCCCGTTTCTTGTAGAATACTGAATCAACCACCAAGAAATGATATCAAAATCCAAGAGTAGATATTATATTGGATATACTAAAAATACCTAAGTTTTCAGTAAAATACATGTAACTTTTTAGTAGCATCATGTAGGAACAAAAAACCAAAATACTCATATTACGTCCTATTATCCTTGTGAAAACAAAACAATGTTTTTTACAGTATCTGGCTATAAAAGAAATACACCTTAAAAACCCTTCTCTCAGGATCCAAATCATAAAATCAGTAGCAAGCTTCATTATTCAAATATGCACTCACATAAATCTGAAGCGTTTCACCCCTGGAAGTGTCTACGATAAGCTCGGTTGTTGTTATTGGGTGGAGATATATTCCTAAATGCAAAAGTAGATGATGTGAGAGAAGATAGCATCAATGATATTGCAGCACTGGAGAATTTTCAAGATTATAATTCAAATGTCATTAGAGCTTAAATATACCAATCACACCACGTGGTTAACTTGTGCTTATGTGCAAGACTTGTGAGAGAGAGAGAAGAGAGAAGCGGAACACAAAACACAAGCACACAAACAAGTAGACCTAAACCTGCTGTATATCTCATGTACAAAAAAGGTTACAACTGAACGTTTCCAAGTACATAATGAAACTCAAGATCTGAACGTTTCCAAGTACAAAATGAACCTCAGCCCATTGCTGCAGATCTGTCCAGTTCGGGGGTCCATTGTGTTAGATCAAGATACTAAGTTTACCAATCATTTTTGGAGGGCATTATTTAATAACTTTGGAACTAAGTTGAATTTTTCCAATGCATTCCACCCATGGACGGATGGCCAGACGGAGATTTACAATCAGTTGGCGTTCGACGTGCTGAAGTGTTACGTTCATGACCTATAAGGTAAGTGGGAACAATTTTTGCCTTTAGTTCAAGTTGTTTTGAATGACTCTTTTTCTTCAACTATTGGCAAGGCTCCATACGAGATAACATTTGGAAGACCATTCCAATCTTTTTTAACCGAGACGTCATCCTCAATGCCTGAAGCTAATACATTGACGGAGTCTTACCAAGAGATTCTGGAGTCTATAAAAGACAGGTTGCCTAAAGCGCAGGAGGCCTACACTCGACAGGCCAACAAGAAGAGAGAAGATGTGATCTTCTCAAAAGGAGACTAGGTATATCTCAAGATTATGAAGCAAAGGTTGAAACATGTCGACCAGCGATGCCAAAAGTTATCATTTTGAAGCTTCAGACCCTTTCCTATTCTAAAGAAGATCAATGATTTCCAGAAGAAATCCTCTTCCATCGTTTCAAGCACGGCTCCTGGCGAAAAGAAAGACAGTTCCTCACGAAGTTTAAGACCGCATGATTAAGAATAAGGTGCTGATTTAAACATGATTAAGACAAAGGAAAGAGAAGAAGAGAGAGATAGTTGGTGTCAGGTTTTCCTATATTTAAAATGGTACAGAAAGGTGACTGAATGAATGTACATGATACACACCCTTGGTCAACCCCAAAGAGTGACCTCTAGCCTCTTTCTACATGCTTAGGATTGAATGCTACTTCTAAATGATGAAATAATTGAATGCCTTGATGAAATGATGACTTGATGCTTTATATATATTGGAGATGCTGATCGGCCAGTAGATACTGTTGTCGGCCAGGTCTTGAACAAAATATAGCATTAAATGCCCCTTCAGTATGATGCACTTACTTAACTGTTGCCCACATCTGCTGGTCCCTTCACTCATGTGTTGGCCGCCTGCTGTTGTTACCAGCCTGGACATTTCCCAGTATCAAAGGAGTCTAGTGGACTCCAGGATGTCTAAATATTTGGAAAGTACAAGCTTTGGGAATGGAGGATTATCCTAGAATACAAAGGACCACACTCCTAAAATTTAGGAGAGTTGCTATTTTTGGCCCAACTCCGATGGAAATTCTGTTCGCGTCATTACATCTGCAATTGAGCAGGTACCAAGAGTTGGCAAAGTGCCTATGACACAATATCTACTAGTTGGGATATTTTTAGAGGTAAAGATTATGGGAGAACCCATCTCTTAGATTGGGACATGTGGCAAGAAAGTGGATCAAAGTGAGACAAGTGGCCTCACACTTGTCAAAAAGTGGATCAAAGTGAGAGTGGCCTCACACTTGTCACTCCAGCTATTGTGTGACTCTCCACTTGTCATCATAGCCTTCTCTTTCCATTTTCACTCATGGGAGAGCCCCAAATCTATAAATTTGAGCCCTCTCTCTTCATTAATAAAGGCTCTCTTGCTACACACTAGCCTCTACCACCGTCACAGCCTGCCCTAATGATGGCTACTCTCTTTCTCTCTCTCTTGAAGGCTGCCCACGAAGAATACTGGCTGTTGGGGACTGTTTTGGAGGCTTCCATCGCGAAGAAATACTGAAGGCAAGGGTATTTAATCATTTATTATGATTTCTAGCCATTGTACTTGTTGTCCCAACCCTTGTACTTGCTGTACTAGCCACTGTACTGGCTGTACCAGCCCTTGTACCTGCTGTACCAGCCACTGTTCTGGCTGTACCAGCCCTTGTACCAGTTGTACCAGCCCTTGTACCAACTGTACCAGCCACTGTACCTATTGTACTGGCTGAATGGAGATGTACCAGCTCTATTGCATGAAGACCTGTGGTTTTTGGAAAAGAATCAATACCCACACGGAGGTATATGGATTATATTGTTGGCTCGGCATTTCTACAGCCTGTGTTCCGGCTTGATAGCCTCGTGTTGGGCTATGTTATGGCATTTGTATATGGATAATCCGGCATCTCTCGTGGGGAGAGTAAGGCCCTCAAAGCTTGTACATGATATTATTCTCCTTGGGTAATAAAATACTCCAAGGGGGGGGGGGGGGGGGGGGGTCGGCCCATTCCGGCCTCTATGCGGTGTCACATGTGCAAGCTCCATTTTCAGCATTTGTGGATGTTTTGTCCAGCTTTTATGTTTTATGTAAAGTGATGATGGTTATGTGTTAAGGCTGTGGCCATGTTTAAGTGTTTTAATATGCATTGATTATATCAACAAGTGTGTCACAGTCCCTAGTCCATAGTCACAGGGGACAGAAGGGACGCCTGCTTGGAACGCGGGGATGCCGAATCGAGACGGAACAGCGACGGGGATGGACGGGGACGGACGGACGTTCCCCACGACGCGTCACTCACAAGGGACGGGGACGGGGACGCCGCAGGAACGGGGACGGCTCTGTGGGGGGACGGCAGAGAGCCGTTGCGTTTTTTTCTGGCTGTTTTTTTTGCCGTTGCGCTCGCCGTTTTTGGCCGTTGCGCTTGCCATTTTTGGCCGTTTATGGCTATTGGCTTGGCCTTGGGCCTTGGCCCTTGAGCCTTTGAGGCTTGGCCCTCTCTCTCTCTCTTGCCCTTGAGGCTTTCCTCTCTCTCTCTTGCCTATCTATATAAGAACAAGCCTCTACGAGGCTACAAGCACACTCTCAAGGCTCAAGCTTTCAAGCTTCTTCTAGCTTCCAACTTCCAAGTTCCAAGCCTCTAGGCTCTCACACAAGGCCCGCGGGCCGCCGCCCTACTATCTAGATTCTAGACTCTCTCTCTCTCTCTCTCTCTCTCTCTCTCTCTCTCAAGCCTCTTGAGTCTTCCAACTTCCAAGCCTCTAGGCTCTAGCCTCTAGGCTCTAGCCTCTAGCCTCTAGGCCTCTCTCTCTCTCTCTCTCTCTCTCTCTCTCTCTCTCTCTCTCTCTCTCATTCCTCAGAGTCAAGCCATCTTCAACCATGGCATCCTCCTCACGTGCCGGGGCTTCTCGTAGAAGGACAACGGGATGGACATGGTGGGAAGAGGTTAACTACACCCCATCCGCTCATGGAGGCGGTTCTCGGCCATGGGTATGCAAGCTTTGCCCGTACCGGCGAACGGGTGGCGCCGACAAAGTGCGAGCCCACCTCTTGCATGAGAGTGGGCATGAGGTGAGGTTTTACACGAATGTCACGCCGAGAAGAGACGGGAACTTCTTGACAAGCTTAGCGTCTACGAAGCGGTCGAAGCGACAAGAAGAAAACCACGAGTGGCCGTGGATCCCGCGACGATGGGGAGAGCAACTCAAGCCTCTACAATGGAGTCATGTGGTGGATCGGGATCATGCACACCATCACCTTCACCATCAAGTCGGAATGTTACTCCATCCACGACGCCGGCACCCTCCATCTCCACGGCCTCTCAACCATTACGTGGCCCACGACGACAATCTACACTTGGGGAGAATTGGAACCCCAAGTTGAAGGAGGAGGTGGATATGGCGGTGGCCCGCTTCTTCTTCCACGACCACATTGCCTTTCAAGCAGCTAGGTAAGTGCAATCGATCATTGCCAATTCATCATTCATGTTTTCATCATCCTAGTCCCCTTCTCATTAGTAAATTACTTTCTTGAATAGGTCGGAATCTTCGCAGTCAACCGAACTTCAGTAAGTATGATGGTAAGTGGATCATTCATCAGTTAATCAATTTATTCATTAGTTTAATGCTCATTTTCCATTAGCTAGGATCGCAGACCCACAAGATAAAGTCCACTTAGCGGCTCCCCATCTCACTGGTGAGGCAGTCACTTGGTGGCAGCATTGCTCTAGTATTCATACACACCAGGCCACAGGTGTCACAGCCTTTGACTGGGACATCTTTGTCCATGACCTGAAGACCAGATTTCTCCCGCCCCGGTACATGACCGGTCTGAAAGACGAGTTCTATGGACTCAAACAAAGCGGATCCCCAGTGCTTCAGTTTTCCGGTAAGGTTATTACTTTAGCACAGCAGTTAGGGTTATCTGAGTAGGCTACGATGGAGCAATTCATTCGTGGATTGGACTCTAACATTCGGTTCACATTTCGTAACTTTGAACCAACATATGACCGGGCTCTGACTCTCGCTCAGAATGAAGAAATGAAGCTCAATGGGGGAAGCCCAAGCAGTCATCTCCATCCAGTACCAAACCCCAACAACAGCAATCAGCTGCACAAACAGGGAAAGGTAACGCTTCTTCTAGAGATGCTAAGAAGGACAGTAGTAACAGCTCCAGTTCAAGGGGTAAGAAAGATAAAGAACCTAAGAAAACCCCTGATGAAAAGGCTAAAGCAGGCATCACTGGAGGTTATCTTCCTCTAGAGGAACAAAGGAAGTACCAGTCAAAAAATAGATGTTTTTTCTGTCATATTATAGGGCATGGTAAGAAGGATTGCCACAAATGGCAAGCGGCATAAGCCGCCAAAGCTCCTTCTGCCACAATTGCCACAGCCTCCCCAGCTCCTCCAGCCCCGCCTACTACCTCAAATGCAGTTCAACTTTTACCTTCTATGCATCCTATGCCATCCGTGGTATTTGATGCTAAGCAGGAGGGTTGCTGCTCAAAAGAGCCTCATCCGAGCTTATGGCTTTGCCCAGGGCCGACAGTTTGTAGTCCTTTTCGATATGGGTAGTTCTAAAGATGCCATCTCTCCCCAGTTGGCTAATAAATTGAACTGCACATTAGTCCCATATCATCTGGATGTGGACAGGTTTACACCTGGTCTTCGCACCCACATTTCCCAGAAGGCACAGCAATTTGCCTTTGACGTTCAGAAGGCCTCATTTCAACGAGATTTCATCATCTCACCTCTGTTAGGGTGTAACATGATCTTAGGAATTCAGTGGTTCCGTCAGTATGAGCCTATTCCCGTTTGGGGGCAGGACACTTTTACTATTTGTAAAGGTTTTCCTAAGCCTGTCATGATTCGTGGGGATAGAAGCATTCTTGGCATCCCATTGATTTCGCATCTCCAGGCCAATCGAGCTATCCGCAAGGGAGCAGAAGGAGCACTCTTTTATGTTCGTGCTCAAACAGCCCCTCCCTCATTAGTAGCATCCGTTACATCTTCAGTCCCTCAATTAGCAGACCTCCTATCCAGACACCAGGACATTATGCTTAGGGACGATCTCCCACCCTCTCGCCCTGAGGACCATCACATTGATTTGGTCCCTGGATCAAATCCTCCTAGCAAGTTTCCCTATCGTCTTTCCAAGACTTTAGAGGGCGAGTTAGAAAAGCAATTATCTGACCTTCTCCAAGCCGGATTCATTCGGCCTTCTTCCTCCCCATTTGCTGCACCTATCCTATTTGTCCAAAAGAAGCACAAGTCTGCACGCCTTTGTGTAGACTACAGGGCATTAAACAAACTCACTATCAAGAATAAGTTTCCTATGCCAAGGATAGAGTACATTTTGGAGCGTTTAGACAGTGCTAAGTTTTTCACTAAGATCGACCTCAAGAGTGATTACCATCATGTCCGCATTTTTTAAGCTGACATTCCAAAAACAGCTTTTCGAACAGAGCGTAGTCACCTACGAGTTCGTAGTAATGCCTTTTGGGCTTACAAATGCACCCGCAACCTTCAATAAGATGATGTCTAGGATTTTCGCAGTCCACATTGGGAAGTGTGTTTTCATATTCTTTGATGGCATGATATTCCTTGATGACATACTAGTCTTCTCAGCCACTACGGAGCAGCATGAGAAGTCTTGCAACTTTTGCGAGATAATCAGCTCTACATAAACGCCAAAAAGTCTGTCTTTGGTGTTAAGGAAGTTCAGTATTTGGGCTACATCATCGGTTCCGATGGGATTAGACTGGATCCATCAAAGGTTCAGGAGATCTTAGATTGGGACATTCCTAAGACCGCCCAAGAAATCTTCTCATTCGTAGGTCTTTGCCAGGCCTATA
Organism: Cibotium barometz; assembly: GCF_041138505.1. Taxonomy (NCBI): domain Eukaryota; kingdom Viridiplantae; phylum Streptophyta; class Polypodiopsida; order Cyatheales; family Cibotiaceae; genus Cibotium; species Cibotium barometz. The sequence goes on along the minus strand of NC_141079.1, from coordinate 39,595,452 downwards.
GTACCCATGTCCATAAGTTTTCCAACCTTGCAGCACCTCTTACCGACTTGCTCAAGGGGGTGAAGACTCGCAAGCAGAAAGTCTCAGTTACACGCAAGGCGCTTGATGCATTCCGTGCACTCCAAAAAGCTACCTCAAAAGCACCTCTATTAAAGTTAGCATCATGGGACGAACCTGTCGAGGTCATCACCGATGCCAGCAATGTAGGCATAGGTGCAGTCCTCCAGCAGGACAATAGACCCGTGGCATATTACAGTAGAAAGTTGAATGTCGCCGAAAAGAATTATTCGGTATATGACAAAGAGCTTTTGGGTGTGATCACAGCGCTCAAGCATTGGAAGCCTTTTCTTTATAGACAGGCAGGCTTTCACAGTGAAAACAGACCACCAAGCACTTAAGTGGCTTCAGACTATGCCAAGTGCCCAGTGGAGTGATCGACACGCCAAATGGAGTCAAATCTTTCAACAGTTTGGAGGCATGATTGAATACATCCCTGGTAAGCATAACCCAGTAGAGCAGATGCTCTTAGTCGAAAGTCCAGCATCCAAGCAATCCAAGAATTCTCGAAATCACGGGGAAGGACTTAGTATGAAAGACCCATATGTCAACTCCCCTGAGTTTGGTACTCTTCAGTACAGTTTGGCCCTCAATTCTGAGCCTGGCCACTATTCAGTACAGAACGGTTGGTTGTTCTACAAGAACCGTCTCTGTGTTACTCGGGAAAAGCGTTCCGCTCTTCTCCACGATGCCCATGACTCCTTAGTTGGAGGACATAGGGGTATCAACATTATCCTCGAGAAATTAGAACGGTCCTTTTATTGGCCAAAGATGAGGCGTGATATCTACGCACATGTACAAGCCTGTAAGATTTGTCAAAAAGTCAAGGTTCCCCATACAAAGAAGGAAGGTTTACTTCAACCTTTGCCTATCCCCGACGGAAGTATCCGCATACCGAAAATGTGATTTGCATCACCCAAATCCTTCATATCAAAGGTTTGATGCAGCCTCTTCTTCAAGGCATCCATCTCTTTACGAGATTTCCCGGCAATCAACATATCATCAACATATAAGATGAGGATCAATAGACTGCCATCCAAAGCTTTCTTGGTGTATAAGCAGTGATCTATGTCACTTCTCCTGAAATTCTGGGATTTCATGAATGTATCAAATTTATGATGCCATTCCCTTGGTGCCTGTTTGAGCCCATAAAGACTCTTTTTCAGCTTGCATACAAGCTTCTCCTTTCCACTTACTGCATAACCCTCTGGCTGTTGCATATATATCTCCTCATGGAGATCACTCTGAAGAAAAGCAGTCTTCACATCCATCTGAATCAAGTCCAGATCATCATGAGCAACCAAAGCTAATACAGCTCTAAGTGTGGTCATTTTGACCACTGGAGAGAAGATCTCATCAAAGTCCACACCATATTCCTGCTTGAAGCCCTTAGCCACTAGCCTGGCTTTGTACCTTGGCTTTGCATCAGGTGCAACTTTGAGCCTGTAAACCCACTTGCATGGCAAAACCTTCTTGCCTGCAGGCAAATGCACCAACTTCCATGTTCCATTTTTGTGCAGAGAATCCATCTCTGACTTCATGGCACGCTCCCATAGAGCCTTGTCTGCCCTCTGTAAAGCCTCCTTATAACATGAGGGCTCCCCACAGTCAGTAAGCATCAAGTAGTCAACCCCTGGAACAAACCTGTCAGGGGCTCTGGAGGGTCTTGTGGATCTCCGTACCCAATGACCATCATTTGCAGGTTGCTGTCCAGCCTGCATATCGCCTATTGGTGGCTCTTGTTCCATGCCATAAGGCTGAAAAATCATGCCCGGTATCTCCTCTAACTGTGGTATATCCATAGGGATATCTTCTGCCATGTCTGGCTGTCCATTTGGACCATTTTCAGCACCATTTAAGGGCTGGTTTTCCTGCTGTAATGGCTGATTTACAGCCCTTTGTTGTTGTCCATGATGTCCATCATCATCAAAGATGACTCTGCCAGGCTCCTGTTGCCTTGCAGGCTCCTTATACATGCATGTTTCATCAAAAATGACATCATTGCTGCGTATGATCTTTCTATTCATGGGATCCCAAAGTCTATACCCCATTTCACCTCTGTCACCATATCCTAGGAATATGCATTTGTGAGACTTAGGATCAAGTTTGGTGCGCATTTCCCTGCGTATGTGCACGTACGCAACGCAACCAAACACTCTCAAGTGCTTGTATGACGGAGGCTTCCCTCTCCATACTTCTTCTGGCACTTTCCCACCAAGCCTCGTGTTAGGTGACCTATTTATAAGGTGAACGGCTGTCATAACAGCTTCAGCCCAAAAACCATGAGGTAATGCAGCATGTGACAACATAGAACGGACCTTCTCCTGTATGGTCCTGTTCATCCTCTCTGCTGTCCCGTTTTGTGGAGGATCATAAGGAGTAGAGAGCTCCCTCTTGATGCCTTTAGCATCACAAAAGTCCTGAAACTGTTTGGACATATACTCTCCACCATTGTCGGAACGCAAAGCCTTCAGTGTTTTGCCAGTTTGATTCTCAACAAGAGCAACAAACTTCTCAAACACTGAGAATGTATCACTCTTCAAACGAAGAGGATAGACCCACACCTTACGTGTGGCATCATCAATGAAAGACACAAAGTATTTTGCCCCTCCCAAAGAAAGCTGAGGCATCTCACATACATCTGTATGCACAAGCTCTAACTGAGCATCTTTCTGTCCAAGAGCTTTCTTGTGGGGGCACTGTAGTTGCCTACCATATATACAATGCTCACAAAACTGAAAACTTGAAAACTTTAGAGAAGGCAAGTAACCCAAACGAGACAATTGCTCCATTCCCTTGACACTCATGTGTCCCAACCGGCTATGCCACATAGAGATTTCCGGCAGCTCGGTTGCATTTACATTAGCATGGTGACAAACACCTACATGCATGAAGTAAAGAGTGTCCACCTTAGAGCCTCTTGCAACAACCAGTGAGCCCTTACTAATCTTCCACTTTCCACTACCAAATGTGGTAACATAATCAGCATCATCAAGCTGTCCAGTAGAAAGCAGATTCTTCTTGATCTCAGGCACATGCCTGACATCATGGAGCATAAGCTGTGAGCCATCTGTAAACACAAGCCTCACATCACCTCTGCCAAGAATCTTGCATGCATGGTTATCACCCAAATAAACCACTCCTTCATTGCCAGCAGTATACCTGACAAACAAGTCTCTGCAACCTGTGACATGAAAGGAGGCACCTGAATCAATGATCCATGAGTGCATACCATGACCACCTGTAAGAAGTGAATGGGCATCAAGTGAAGAAGTAAATAGGACCTCATCCTCACTGCCACCTGCATGTGACACATTGATTTCTTCAATCTTGACTCCACTTTTGCCCTTTGGCTTTACATCCTTGGCTTCATCCTTGTCTTTGTCTTTGCCTTTTCCCTTTTCTTTTTGATCATTTTTCCATTTGTAGCATTGCTTTTTAATGTGTCCCTTCTTGCCACAATAATGGCATTCCAAATCCTTTTTGGAGCGAGACTTGCTCCTTCCCCTTTCTTGGCTTTTTCCCCTTTGTTGGGATCTCCCACGTGCATTCATTGCATTGGACTTTCCAACAGAGTTGTTTTTCCTGTTCATCTCTTCTTGAAGAAGAGCACCCTCAACATCTGCATATGACAGCATAGCATGCGAATTGCTAGTGGCTGTCCTGAATGTGTCCCAACTCTCTGGCAAAGTGCATTTGAACTCATCGTCCATTGCCAACTTTTGATTAATGACCTGGCTGACAATACCATTAAACTCATTTAGATGGGCTGTCATAGACGCCCCTTCCTTCATCTGAAGACCTATGAGTTTCTTCAACCAATACACTCTGCTTGAGGCACTTTGTTGGGCATACAAGTCCTGCAATCTCTGCCACATTCCCCAGGCTGTCTTCTCTTCACGAATGCTGAAAAGTAATGAGTCTGACACAGACAACATGATAGTAGATCTTGCCAACTCATCCATATCTTCCCACTCTTCAGCAGTAAGAGAAGCGGGCATTACACCCCTTTCTTTGATAGGCTTGTGGTGCTTTTTCTAGAGCAACACATTGTAGCACTGGGTTTGCCAAATATCATAATTATGCGAGCCTTCAAGCTTCTTGATGTGAAGCAATGAAGAGCTCTCACCTGTGGTTGCCATAGCAATATGCAACCTGTCAATGCCTGACTCCCTGCAAAATGTGCAAACACTGCACCAAAAGCACACAAAGTGCTCACAGTTGTTCTCCCAAGCTTTATCTCCCACTGCGGAAGCACAAATGCAACTTTTCTCCCACTTTATGTGATGAAATCACCAAAATCTGGTTGCTACAGATTTTGGACAACACCTTAAATGTGCTCTGTTGCCCTTCCAAAGTACTGTACAGCAGTACCAAGTGCTCACCAATGATGTACCAAACCTGTACCGGCAAGTACAGCAGCTGAAATTGAACCTTTTGGTCACTCAAAACAGTGTACAGCCATGCCAAAACTTGCACAAAGCTGTGCCAAATCTGTACCAGCAAGTACAGTAGCAATAAATGCTCTCCTGGCTGTCCAAATGAGTAAAAATCAGACTTTTACAGTCCCGAACACTGCATAAAACAGTCCCGAACAAAAATTGGGCAAAAGCCCCTTGACTGCAACCTGATTTTTGAGGATTCAAGGCATAAATGTCTTGCCTGCTGCTTTGCCAAGCTCAACAAGCATACGAACTTGAAAAGCCCCTTGATTTAAGATCAATTTCTGATCATACATGGTACATTGACGCACATGAAGGCATTCAGAGTGTTCACGATGCTTCCCCTGGCCACATATACATCCAGTACATAAAAGCCCCTTGATTCATAGGCATATTGAGTGCTTGTAAGGCATCAACACATTATCCACAGCATCAAATGCGATTGCCTGCATGCAAATCAACCAAATCGGCACAAAAGCCCCTTGATTTGCACTGCAATTTGCTGCAATTTTGCCCAAATGTGCGATTTTTCACATCATACAGCATGTATGAGTGCTTAATTGCACAATTACATCAAAAGCCCCAAATTTCGACATCCAATTTCCTGCAAATTAATCCTGATTGTGACCAATTTCCTGCAAATTGATCCTGATTGTGACCAATGTCACCCAATTTTGCCAATTTTGCTCAGAAATTGAGCAATTCGGCACCTGTACCTGCTCAATTGATTGAATTGATAAGAAATTCCCAAAATTGAAGGCAAATACCTCTTAATTTTTGAATTTCTCTGATCTGCAAGCTGAATTTCAGTTGTTGCAGGAGAAAGGGGGGGGCACGTCTGATGCTGCTGCTCGTCAGGCTTCTACAGTCGTATTGAAACGGAGGAGGCGCCCGTGGCTAGTTGTGCAGAGTAGGAGGTTGGGCAGACCAGCGTGGCTGTTGGGGAGGCGGACTGTTGACCAGTCGTACAGAGAGAGTCGTAGCAGCGTGGCTGTTGGAGAGGCGGACATGTCTTAGTACAGCGAGCTACCGTGGCACGTTAGAAGGCGGCAGCTTTGTCTGCGAGGTCGATCTGAGAGGCGATCCGGTCGAGCTGGCCTTTGACGCTCATATCGATGAGGCGAGAGCCGTCCTTGCCGAAGCGGACGATGAAGCCGGCAATGATTCAACGGCTGCTGCCTTCGCCACGTTTGCACGGTTGACGCCCGCCTTGTGGACTTCGTTCGCCTAGCGCCAGCCTTCGTCCAGCGTTTGTTCGCCAACGCTCACTTCGCCTTCTCCGCCAGCAGCGCTAGGACTCCACGTCACTTAACTTGAGCGCCGCCTGCTCTTCGCTCCTCGCTCGACGTCTGGTTGAATGCGCTGGCTTTTGCCACCTCCGCCTAGCTGCTGCGACTTTGCTGCCTTTGCCGTGTAGAGCTACCACACTCGCCTATCAATGGCCAGCGTTTTTGCACGCCTTCGCTTGATTAGCTACGCCTGACTCCTTGCTAGCTGAGAGCAGTTGTGTGGGGTTACGCCTTGTGGCCACCAACACTTTGCTGCGAGCCGGTGCCTGCTATCAAGGAGAAGAGGGAAGAGGGAGGGATCACTAAGCTCTGATACCAGTTGTGTGGGAGTATGAATTAGGGTTAGGTTAGAGATTCATGTGGGAGACATACACAGAGAGAACAAGGGAGAGAGAGAGAGAGAGAGAGTTGTGGGGATAAGTCAACTCATCAATAGCATGAGTGTGTGACTCCCCTATCACACATGTATATTGCACTAGTACACATAGTGCACTTAGTACATTAAAAGTACTAAGTGTACTATGTACTATAACTTATGGGCTTGTACACACTATAAGGGTGGGCATAACGCCTTTACCCCAACACCATGGACACCTCAGCATGGCCAGTACTGAGTACACCTCGGAAAATACACATGTCAGCTTGTTGTCTTCAGAGAACATAATGCCACTATAGAGAGCAAAAGAAAATCTACTTGGCTCCAAACTCAAAGTAGAACTGTGAACACATCACATCCAATAACCTCGAACAAATGAACATGGAACACACCCTGTCCATAGTCTCTACTAACCAATAGTTCTGGAGCTCATCCAAACCATGAAGGAAACTTGGTTGATCCTGGTACTCATCCGGACCATCAAGTGAACTTGCCTGTCTTTATACTTGGAACTCCGACACACGGGTCCCATGCTCCAGATTTAATATAAGAGAGCTTTTGAAAACCCCCTCTCGCCCACAAACCGTTTCTGGAAGACAGCACGCGGGGGGATGCCCTTAAGATCAGAGCAGGACACCAGTCATATTCTCTCCAGACTGTAAGGCCTTGGGAGAGCTGGGGTTGTCACTAGGCGAGTCTGTGTCAGTGTCATGTGACTTGTCTTTGCCCTTCTTGGAAGACTTGCCCTTGTCCTTGGCTTTGCCTTTGTCCTTTGACTGACAATCTTTTGACACGTGGCCTTTCTTCCCACACTTGTAACACCGACTCCGAACTTTCTTCTGCACTGTCAAGAGTGCCTGATCAAGTCCAATAGACGATGAAACTTTCAATTTCCCCTGAGAAACTAGGATGGATTCAGGATGGATTCCTCTTCCAATACACAGATCATCAAACTCGAGGGAACGTGTTGTGATCTGAACCCGCAAAGCTCGAGAAACCATGTCATAATCTGAAGGAAGCCTGATGAGGAGGAGAGCAACTAACTGAGAAGAGGTCAGGGCAATACCCATTGCCACACGCTGACCCAATAGGTTGGCAGACCGCATTGTAGAGTCCCGTGCATATAGGTTTGTCAGCTTTCTCCAAACAGAAGCAGCACAATCCAATGTTTGCATGGCGGGGGAGACCTCTGATGAGATGGCTCGTACAAATGCAGAGTGAGCTTTTGAGTCTTGATTCTCCCAAGCTGAAAGTTTGGCGAGAAAGGCATCCTCCTGGTCCTGAGTCCACTTCCTAGAGCTGGTAGGGCGTTCGGGCTTTCGTTCGTGGCCCTGAACAATCTCCCAGAGACCCTTGTGTGTGAACCAGAGCTTCATCTGTAGCTTCCAATGATCATAGTTTGTACCACTGAGCTTGTCCTCCTTGTTCGTGCAGGGGGGACCCATGTCTGCCTCAAAGAAGCTATGTCTCAAACAACCTCTGTAGCTAAGCAATCCACAAGCTCTCTCAAGCACCTTTCCACAGGATCCAACTAGGGACTAATAGCCCCCTCTGAAGATGGGGGCTGGATAGCAGCAAAAGAAACGCAAAAAACACACCACCGGGAACCTCCTACCGGAAGAGGGAGGGGATCTTGGAGGGAGAGGAGCTGATGTGCCACTTGTCTGATGCACTTACTGAATCTGCAGCTAGAACTCCTCCACTTGCCTCTGTAGAAGAAAACGCAGCCTGGGGGCTGGCCGACAGCAGTTGGAGAGCTTGTAGAGCAAAAATGCAACTAAAAAAGAGAAACGCAGCCACTGTTTTGAAGGATCTACAGCCTGGAGAATTTAGGGAAGCAGAAAACGTAGAGGAACAAATTGTGCAGCAGCCAGAGCCTAGGCGAATGATACCATGAAAGAATGCGCACAAGCGGAAGCAATGAACATGAGAGAGAGAAAGATTGCAAGCAAGAACTGAGCTTATTAGCTTGAGGTTACAAAGTACAAGAGCCAGCAAATAGGGCAAGGACTGATATGTTAAATGAATAAAGGGAGCACCTCTTATATACTTGTACATGAAGCAGTCGGCTGTAAGAAAACAGGCCGACAGCTCCACGATAGCATAAAAGAAAGATGCAATATTTTAACAGAGCTCAGATGTTCAAAGGCTTTATCAAAGACCAAGCCACTGAAGCTAAAGGTGGGGAAGCCACCAAAGCATATTTACAAGGTAAAGGGGTTACCATTGGAAAAGAACCCAAATCCACCCGATCCATCACTTGTGGAGGACACAGAGAAGTTGTCCCTAGACCCGCTCTATCAGATGCAGCTTCCTCGGGCTTAGCAAAAGAGAAGAAGACAAAGGAGCCAGCAACCGGCAAAGAGGACTTCAAGCCGGGAGAGAAAAGTGTAAAGTTTGATACCTTCTATGGAAAGCGGGAGAGCCAAAAAGCCCTATCTTTCATCAAACAGTTTGATGTTGCCTTTGGAGGTGAGGACTTTTCTGAAATGTCCAAACTTCGCAGTCCGTATGCACTTAAAGGATGCCGCCTTGAATTGGTAGCTACAAGTAGTACAAGAAGGGACCCAGCCAAAGACATGGAATGACTTCAAGACCTTGTTCAACAAGAAGTTTTTATCCGCAAACTTTGAAGCTAACATGCAGAAGGAATGGGATTAGGTAAACCAGAAAGTTGGTGAGAATGTGGCATCATACCTTAACAGCTTTTCAGCACTTTCTTTAAAGTTTACTTCCTATACCCCCATTCCAGCACTATTGGAAATGCGTATGTTTGTCAATAGATTGCATCCTAAGCTTATGCAAGAAGTTTACATGATGGGGCCAAAAACATTGGAAGAAGCTCAAGACAAAGCTTTGCAAGCCGAGGCTTTGTACATACCTTGGATGGACGACAAGACAGAACGACAGTCGAGATCCATCTTAAAAGAAGAAGTTTAAAGACCGATCCCCATCAAGAGCCAAGTCACAAGAGAAGAAGAATGGGAGTGAGGACAAACCCCCACTCTTTCGAAGAAGATTGTCCCTCAAGCAGCTCGAGGAATATACCAAAGAAGGGAATGTTTCCAATGTGGAACGAAGGGACACTTGGCTGCAAATTGTCCCAACTTGCCAGATCAAGAAGATAAAGAGACCTGATCAAGAAGCAAAAGAGACCAAAAGATCATCAGATTGACATCCTACCAGGAAGTTTCTCAAAAGATTGCATTGGAGCAGTTTTGTAACATGAGAACCATGATTATGACATATGACAATCATAGATTGTATTGGAACATATTTTTGTGACTTTTTGTTATCAAGAAAGATTTAAGAGGGAGGAATTGTACCTCTAAGCCCTCTTCATTGTATATATATATATATATATATATATATATATATTGAACTGGAATTGATCATTATTCTGCTTATAATGGTTATTTGGACATGCTCTAGTTTGGGTGGCAACGATGCCAAAAAGCCCAAGGAGCAAGATTTGTATATGGGAGACAACGATGCCAAATGACCCATTGGATGGCAACGATGCCAGATATCTTGGACTTCGCAGTCGGGCGGTCATCGCGACCAAATGGCCCAGATGACTGTCAGAATATGCAGCGGAGATGATGACCAAATCTGGGAACACAAGAGCAAAAAACGCAGGCAGAAAAAACAGCACAAAAAGAGAGAGATGTAGGCGTGTAACTCTGCTCTGATATACACAAGAAGATCCCGAATATGATACAAATGAGGTATGGGGGCTGAGGAGCTATATATACTCCCCTAGAGGGCAGTCGGCCAGCACTGGAAGAGGCCCACGACTGGACAAAACCCACGACTGCTGAAAAACAGCAGTCGGCCAGCATCTGGTGCCCCATGTCTGCACAGAACAAGTCGGCCAGCACTCAGACAGCCCACGACTGCTACAGATGCAGTCGGCCAGCTTCAGAGTGCTCCTGGCATCACCTGGCAGCCCTCCCAAGCCTCAGAAAAATGGGAAAAAATAGGGGAAAAATACGGAGAGTGGGGAAAAATGATAAAACACCTCATAAGGGCGGGCACACCCACAACAAAGGCCCTGGTGTATAAATCTAGACAGGAGATGACTTCTAACACCCCCTCTCAGCTCCTGGCTGTGTGACCAACCACTGGGAGCTGGGGTGCCGCCTGAGCAAATCCTGAGAGCGACTTCGTGAAGAGGTCCACCGTACTATCCTCCGTCGAACAAAACTCCAGCAAGATGTCATCAGCAACAATCTGTTCACGAACAAAGTGCCTCTGGATGACCATGGGTTCCTCCAGTGGAAGCCCAAACCTGCAATGTAACCTCCTCCTGCTCCGTAAAACTGCTCCGGGGCCATAAGTAGATCCCCTCGTGTCCGAATCTCCTCCCCAAACCGAGTCACTCCAACCGCGGAGTCGAACTCCATCCAACAATCCCCCTCCTGTGTACAAGAGTCCATGATCCTTCGCATGCCGCAGAAACCACAGGAAACGCAATCCTGCCTCCAAAAGAGACATCTGCAACCAAGAGCTCAACTGCCTCATCAGGAAGCTCCCGTCCAATCCGGTGTCCATCAACCAGATCCATGAACCATACAGCTTCTGAATCACTACAATGCTCACAAGGATCAACACCTGTTACGGTGCACAAGCAAGTCCTGGAAACCTTCTGAAGACCACGCAAGGCCTTCTGAAACCTGTCAACCACCCCCTCTGAATCCGGAACCACAAAGCCCGGAGAAACCACCTCCTTCTGCAAGTAAGCACCTGTCACCTGCCTGGCTTTCCGAAAGGTCCCTGTGGAAAGAACATCCTCAACTACTGGAAGTTCTATGTCCCGAACACTACGAGACATCAGAGCATAAGTGACCTGTTCAGCTTCCTCTGACTCACGAACACAAGAACTACCAACCTCAGTACTGGAAAGTTCCTGCCAACTGCTGCCATCTACTGGCAAGCTATCCACCACCTGGTCTCGGAAAGCTCGCACCTGCAGCGTATCCACACCTGAGTAGCTATTACCATACTGCCACTCATCACAATCTTGAGGACCTGGGAGAGAGAGTGCTGAAAGCCTGTAGACTCCATTCTCCACTCCACCTTCCCAAACCACTTGGCCTGTTGCTTTGTCCCGGAGAGCAACAAAATGCTCATCAAACTCCACCCGTACGCCAGTCGTGCAAACCTGATGCACTGACAACAGATGAAAACCTAGTGCCGGAACATACAACACCTGGGAGGAAAGCTTCCCCCCTCTGCCATCGGGAACTATCTCCATCCTGCCCTCACTGTGAACTGGGATAGTGGACGTATCCCCAGTAAGAATATGACCAGAAAGCCTGCAGAGATCCTGTAAACCGGAACGGGAAGGAGTCATGTGCCTGGAAGCACCACTATCGAGAATCCACTCCCGAGTATCCGTTGCGGAGAATCCTCCAATCTCCTCCCTGCCTGAAGAAAATGAAGCATCGGTGTCCATCACCTCCAGGTGCACAAAAGCCGGAGTCTTCATGATTGCTGAGGAGTCTTCACCCTTCTCGGTCTTCCGCTTGGGACACTGCCTCCAGTAGTGGCCTTTCTCGCCACAATCATTACAAGTCCTCTCTGCCTTTAGTTTCTCGCGGTCAGCGTCGGACATCTTCTCAGAAGACTTCTCCGATGAAGCCTTCCCCTTGCCCGAGTTACGGCCTTTCGACTGTTGGCCAGTAAAGGCCTCCGAACCTCCACCCTGAGGAGGGTTCGTGAATCGTTCCTCCTGGTCCAGGACCATGGGCACAAGCTCCTCCCACGTGATGGTGCTGAGCCTGCCACTGGTAATCAAAGAGGAGTAAAATGCTGAGTACGAAGAGGGCAAATGTGACAGCAACGTGATGGCCATGTCCTCTGACGATATCTCCTTCCCAGCCTGAAGAACTTCCTGCTGAAGAGCCTGCAGCTTGTTAATATGCTCCCGCATCGTCGACGACTTTGCAGGGCTCATAACCCGCATCTGTACTTCCAAGGAAATCCTCTTCATGGGTGATACCCTGTTGTACAGAGAAGCCAAATGCTGCCATATACCTCTGGCCAGCGTCATGTGCTTGACATGATTGATTACCTGCGGTGTGCAGTTGAGGAAAATAAACGAACGGACCCTGGCGTTGACGCGATCCCACATCTGCGTCTGGGCCTCCCGGTCCTTTCGGGTTGACGGTAACTCCCCTTCCTCTACTTCCGGCCGTGGAACACCAACAACGACGAAATCGGCGAGATCGTAGGACTCCAGAACGGATTCCATCATCACCTTCCATATGCCGTAGTTGCTCCCGTCCAACTGACGGTCCACCGGAAACGTGGGGAGTGTCGGGATCTTCACATGTCTCTCGGCCATCTCAAACAGATCTGCCATAGCGGGGATGTACTTCTGAAAAGGGTGGGTGGGTGGGAACAAAGAAGAACTGATACCTGCAAGTGGCTGTCCAGCAAATCAGCCCGCCTTCCTCTTGCACCTTCTCTTCCCAATCAGCCCAAAACAGTCCACCAATCAGCCACAAAACAGCCCCCTCTTGCTCACACAAATCCCAAGAACTATCTAGAGCCTAGGGCTCTGATACCATGTCAGAATATGCAGCGGAGATGATGACCAAATCTGGGAACACAAGAGCAAAAAACGCAGGCAGAAAAAACAGCACAAAAAGAGAGAGATGTAGGCGTGTAACTCTGCTCTGATATACACAAGAAGATCCCGAATATGATACAAATGAGGTATGGGGGCTGAGGAGCTATATATACTCCCCTAGAGGGCAGTCGGCCAGCACTGGAAGAGGCCCACGACTGGACAAAACCCACGACTGCTGAAAAACAGCAGTCGGCCAGCATCTGGTGCCCCATGTCTGCACAGAACAAGTCGGCCAGCACTCAGACAGCCCACGACTGCTACAGATGCAGTCGGCCAGCTTCAGAGTGCTCCTGGCATCACCTGGCAGCCCTCCCAAGCCTCAGAAAAATGGGAAAAAATAGGGGAAAAATACGGAGAGTGGGGAAAAATGATAAAACACCTCATAAGGGCGGGCACACCCACAACAAAGGCCCTGGTGTATAAATCTAGACAGGAGATGACTTCTAACAATGACTGTATTGGATTTCACAGTCAGACAGTCATTGCAACCAAATAGCCCAAATCACTGTATTGGATTTCATAGTCGAGCGGTCAATGCGACCAGATGGCCCATATGACTATTGATGAACTCTCAAGCGGTCCCAGTGACCAAATGGCCTTGAGGAAAAGTCTAAGCGGTCCTAGTGACCAGATGGCTCAACACGGTTTCGATGAAACCAGACAGAACAATCCATGGACAGGAGGATCATTACTTGTGCATTGCATACTCATGTATGTTTGAATTTCTTTGACTTTGTGTGCTGTTTTTTACGCGTGGACAATGCTTGGATTTATGGCATGTGATAGTCCACCGGGCTCCAGACTACCTGGCCAATACCTGGCATACCCAATAGACGCGAATGATGCACTCTCGCCACCAACTACCTGTACAGCTTCTGCATCGCCACCTCCGCCTCTGCCCTGATTCCGCCACCCTACACTTGTGTTGCGCCGATTTGTAGCTCTGTCCCCGCCCCCCTTGCAACGCTCAACTCTATTGCCTTTGCGCTGTCCTACAAAAGCTACCTAGTTCTACTTTTGGCACCTCCTCTCACCGCCAACAGCACTTCACACAGACAACAACAACGCCAACATCTCCCTCACCAGTCTCGCAAGCAGCCATCAGAAGCCACCAACCTAGCCTAACCGCTAGACTGCCTTTTGAACCTACAGCATTCTCACAACCCTGTGCATCAGCTATCATTTTAAAGGATCAGAGCATTGAGAACTCCATCAGATACACACATCTACTGTGAGTCATGTTTACAAACTTGGAGACCTTCTGGTTTAGACTTGGGACATTGGATTTTGGTACTAGCCCGGTGTAAGACTCTTGTGGTCACCCTCATGGTGAGCTCGACATCAGATATCTTGTGCTTTGACATCGACTTTAGCCCGAACCTCAACATCAACACTCTTGTTTGATATTGTCTTCATTTGTTGTATTGATCCTAGCATGGAAAAGCCCATGGATTATTCCTGAAATAAATCATGAAAAGGAGGCGGGGCCTCTTCCCCGCTCAGAGTGGTGAACTGTGTGAAACCCCTATTTCCCATCTCTCTCTTTCCCTTCTCTCTCTCTCTATCTTTATCTCTCGTACACGTGGTTGCATCTGTCACTACACACTCTGTTGGGCTTCCACCCTTTACGTACACAGCACCCTTGTCACCAGAGCTTGCACCACTCGGGACAGCAACCGTCTCTGCTCCTCACCACCCTTCAGGTATGCAACACCCTTGTCACCAGAGCCTACACCCTTCAAGTTCGCAACACCCTTGTCACCAGAGCCTACACCCTTCAGGTCTTGCAGCACCCTTGTCATCAAAGCCAGCCCTCTCTCACCTCAGGTACCGTAGCACCCTTGTCACCAGAGCCTGCATCACCTCATCTTCCGCTGCCACTACCACCTCGGAGTGCCTCTGCATCCACCGATGCGAGCCTTCGACACCAACCACCTCTCGGAGTGCTTTGCCTCGCATCGACACGAGCCTTCCTCATCAACCGTGCTTCAGCTCCGACATCATCTCTGCTTCTGCACTGGTCTTTCTACTCAAAGTCACCTCACATCAGAGGGCTCTTGTACATATGTTCACTCACCACTAACATATTTCATGCTGTGTTGTTTTGCTCTTATCTCTCGCACATCTAGTCCTTTCGTCCTTTTGCCCTCACACCCTTTATGCATCAGCAAAACCAAATTTACCCTACCTAATCTTGTATACAAAAAGCTGGTTCTTCACAATCCTCCTTTGTTGGGCATCAGAATGAATCTTCCCAAAACTTTTTCCCATTCCTCTGTCACTTCATTGTCTGTCTCTTGCCCACCTCCCTAGAACTCCGGATCCAACACAAATGCAGTTGCCCATGTGTTGTTTGTGTGATTCCACCACACTCTTTTCTATCTCTGAAACCCTAGCACATAGGCACAAGTGTTCTAAATTATTTGTAGAAGAATCACTTTGCATATAAGTTTAAAGGGTTTTTTTCATCCTTCAAACAAGACTTCAATCTCAAACCTCGCAATCGAGGAGGTAACCTACCAAAAAACTAGTTCCCTCTTTGTACACGTTTGCATTATCAGCAAGAGAATTAATAAGCATCTTCAGTTAGGGTGTTAAGACCATCATTGAAGAACTTTCAACAATATACACACAAGAACTTATCAGACCACAAGTTTTCAGATCCATACATTCTACCCGTTCCATTGCCCAGGGACAGATCTGCCAGTCAAAGATCTTTGTCCAAATGCACAGTAACCATTCCAATAGTGTGCTTTGTTAGGTCAAGGAATGACCTTCCAATCCTCCTCCAGAAAATCTATCCAAATTTTCTCCTGTAGGTTCACTCTCCAGCAGTAAACTCTTGCAAATACTCACACTTTCTACTTTCAGACTCTGATTGCACACCACATGGCAAAAACATAGCTAAGTTATGTACACATCTACTTTGCCTTGCTGATTGATTACACCCTCAGCTGCATCACATTCAGGAAAGGAAGACACTCCGTCACCTAACCAAACACTCAATAAACTTCTCTTGATACCCACACAACTCCAACAGCTGTTCAAGTTCATTCTTATTAGGTTGAGATACATGCTGCATGGAACATTGAGTGGAACTGCCAATGGCCAGGTAGCTCCGGGCATCACTACCTTCCGAACAACTTTAACACGTCCCTTATTTGTGTACCAGCTTGGACAAGACCTCATAAAAACGGCTTAGGTCACTGCTGCTTGATCTTTGAAAGATCCAATCACCTTCCTTGACATAAGCATCCCTCCTTTACTCATCTCTTTTTGCTGAGCCTTCACACTCTCTTCCTTGATTGCTTTAAGCATATGATCAAGATCCTCAAGCATCCCATCCATGGCTCCATAGTGAGTAAAGAATATATATAAACTTCATTGACTTGATCTTGTCTGAACACTAACCTAGCTATAGTGTATGAAGTGCTTTCATCTCCCCTCTTGACTCCTCTCTTGTTGATGTACCACATTTTATGTAAGAATATATCCCTCCTCTCTTCTCTCTTGTCAATCTACCGCATAAATCGTGAGATGTAAGAATTGAAACCCTCTGGACAATACTTCATGAAACACACACACACACACACAACATGCAAGCACATGCACGTAATGTTAGTCATGCATCTTGTCATTACTCCACGGTACACAAACACCCACAAACTGTGCATGGTATGTAAGACTTGAATCCATGGTATACACACACACCTCTTGCCGTTACTCCATTGTATGTGCACATGCACGCACACACACACAAAATGTTTTTGCGTACGGGTATATACAAGTATATATGCATACAAATATATGTACGTGCGTAGGTATGTGTATGTGTGTGTGTGTATGTACGTATGTGTTGTCTCCTACTACAGGTACGACACTGGCTGAGCTGTTATTTACTGTAACTCCGGGTATACATGTTCAAATGTTTATAACATAGAGAAAAATGCACGAGAGAAGGACGTACTTAGCTCAGTCAGAAACAAGAGCACCATAACCACCGAGGAGATAAGCGTGATAACTCCGCCCGATAATGATCTGCTGTAGAAGTCCTCATTTACCTTGGGAAACGCATCCAGCTGCCTAATTCTATTGAAGGATTGCATGCTTCCCCGAGTGGTAGAGTCTGTCAACAAGTTCCAAAAACCTAGAATAAAACACTAATTTTTGCCCTCGAAAACGCAGCAGGTCGAGGTGACTGGAGTCTGCCCCTCCGCGGAAATACTGAGAACCCCGGAATCTTTCTGCAAGGTGTTACAATAAAACCCTAGTTTTGCCCTAGAAAAAATTTAACAGAGTGCAGAGAGCAAGCGATAACTACGAGGAGGAGGTGAATCAGGTGATGCGACTCTGTCTCTAAGCGACTCCCTAGGTGAACTGGGTCAAAGTCCAAACTCAGCCATTCGGCGGGCGGACATCCGGCCAAGTCAAAAACAACATACTAGGTGACACCTTCGAAGTTTCGAGATTTTTCAATTTTGATATTTTCGCTATTAATGTTCAAAAATATTACTCTCTCTCTCTCTTTCTCTCTCTATTGCTCTCTCCCTCTCTCTCTCTCTCTCTCCCCCTCCTATTCTCTATGTCTCTATCTACCTCTCTCATTGTCCTCTCTCTCACTCTCTCTCTCTTTCCCACCTATCTATGTCTTTCTCCCTTTCAGTTTCCATATCTCTCTCTCTCTCTCTCTCTCTCTCTCTCTCTCTTCATTTACATACCCATCACTCAATATGTGTCCATGCAAACACAAAACAAACTTCGTCCACATCACAAAGAGGATATTAGTAACCATTGAGAGAGATAAGAAATGACTCCAAACACAAACAAGAGTTGCATATATGCCCATCATTAAGTGTTGATTGCGAGAAATAAATTTCGTAATTAAGTATTGATCATGAGAAGAAGAGAGTACAAACACAAAAAAACTTCATATATCCATCATTATAGCTATTAAAATTTGCTCAATAGCACTAAACCCTCGTTAATTAAAATTGATTCTATAGATATTATGTCTCTCTATAGATCTCTCACAACTCTCACGAGGTCTCTAGTCCCAAGCAAAAAAGTCTATCACCACATCTCCCGAAATGGTCAAGTGCTTCAACAGCTTCTTCCAAAAAGCTCTTCCACATTGTAATCCACGTGTTTATCAAGATAACAAAGTTACAAAGCTATCACCATGATTCCAAAGTAAACTTATTCATCTAAATAAGGAGAGAAACACCCACCTATATATGCATCTCCACGATTGTCTAATACCCACTCCCTTGCTCCGCCTTCATCCTTCTAGTACTCTAGCTCAGGGTATATTTAAGATGGTACCGGCGAGGCCCTCATAAAGAAGGATAGTACTAGATTGTATGCCTACAAAATGCAAAAAAAGCAAGATGATTCTGGTTAATTGCAAAAGAACTAACATTTTTTCAACATGAAAAACCACAGCTTTTGACAAGATTGTGCCATGTGAAAAGCCTGTCCAGTGAACCATTGACATGTGTCATGAGAATAACTTGTTCACGCATGAAAAGCCTATCCAGTAACCTGTTGACATGCGTCGTGAATAACTTGTTTACACATGAAAAGCATGTCTAGTAACCTATTGACACGTATAGTGAATAACTTGTTCATGCGTGAAAAGCATATCCAATGACCTATTGACATGTGTCACCCACCCATATTTATGATCACCAACGGCCCATACTTGGTTAATTATATTTCATATTTAAATTGCTTTTGTCCTTCTTCTTTTCTTTTATCTCTTTCATCTTCATGTTGTCATACTTGCTCATCACCTGCTCATCCCCATCAAACTTCTGTGCTCTTCCACGCCATCCTCCTCCCAATCATCATCACTGTGTTGAAGCATTTCCTTGCTATGCTTTTAGCCCACTTGTGTATTGTCAAGAAAAATCATTGATAATGAGTAAAGACTCTGCCCATTAGTCCCTTTGTTAGTTTTATTTCTCTCTAACAAAACCTGAAAAATCTAATTAGTTTTTCATGCCAAGAGAAATCTCTAAAAAGTCCTCTTTTCTCCTTCACTAACTCTCATACATCCTTCTAACATCATCTTGTACTAAATAATAAACCAACATGGTTTTTCATGCCAAAAAAAATTGCATGTGTTACTACCTTTATCTCATCATGTACATAGTCTACATTACTAATCTATATAAAATTTGTTGAACAAAGACACATTTTTTGGCATCAATATCTCAAAATATTCACAACCATGAAAAAACCAAATTGATATTTCACATTAAAAATATTGTTTAGAAATGATTTTTTAGCACTAACACCTTTTAATCATCAATTACTAACATTTTTTACGTGAATATCTCCAGAGCAATTAGAGTTGTTACCATGACTGGCCTTTCTACCATGTGGACCTCTTGGCCTCTTTGATCATCATCCTTTGAGCTTGTGCAACCTTAAGTTGCTAAAGATGAGCACTTTCGAGAAATTGGGGACCAAAGTGGTACCATCGCTCTACCTTCCTTCCTTTGGATTTGAATTCCATTGTAGTAGGGAGTAGTCAACTGCACCAATCCATGCTCTTCCCAACATCACACATGTTCTTAACGTATACCTTTTTGGCCACATGGTTAGTATTGACAAGGATTTGAACTTTTAAACAACCTTCATGCTTTACCATACTAGCATGAAAACTATGAGCATTTGCATTTTTTGGCTCTAAGTCTGGTTTACCTAGAGCTTCCCATGTTTCGTAGGATATCAAGTTATGACTTACACTTGTGTAAACTATCAGCCAACAGATACTTGAATGTTAACCCTTGCGGGCTCATTTGTGTGTTTGATTTTTGATTTAAAGTTTATTTTACATTAGGCCATTCTATTTCCATCTATTAGTTGGGCAAAACCCTTATTTGCATGAAATCGGAGCCCAAAGAAGCTTAAATTTCATTGCTTTAATCCAAGAATTAGCTTAACAATCATGATTAGGAGTGAAATCCACTCCAAAAACATAAGCATTGAGCTCCATTAGGTTGAATTAGTGTGGGATGGTTAATTTCAATGAAGCTTAGATTTCATTGCTTTGATCCAAGAACTAGCTTAACAATTGTAATTAGGACTGAAATCCACTCCAAAAACATAAGCATTGAGCTCCATTAGGTTGAATTAGAGTGGGATGGTTAATTTTTATTCATGCATTTTATATTGTTTAATTTTGTTCATGCATTGTTGGAAATGGTAGATTAGAAGCATGTTAAACCATCAAAATAATAATAAAAGACACTTAATTAGTCACGTCGCGACTATGAATTATGATTATGACCATTAACACACCCTATCAAGTCTAAAAAGCCACCAAAAAGCAAGCCAAACTAGCTCTCGAGTAGGGGACGTGAGCTCATAGTCCCACACAAAAAGATGTGATTTTAGACACATGAATCTACAGACATGAGCATGGACATGTGAGCCATGAATCTCGACACATGAACTTGCAAACATGATCCTGGAGACATAAGTCTAGAGGTAGGACTAATTATATTACTGCCATAAAGACTTGTATGGACACACCTATCGATGTCCTTAGAAGATTTTCTTGTCATATAATATGTACCATCAAATTCCAACAAAAATACATATCCTTTGTAATTATTGGAGAATTAAGTACACTTATTAGCCAATAACTACACATGTACACCAACCCTATCTCATAGGCCCAATTCATCCCCGAAGTAGTCATACAAGGGAAGTATATGAGTTGAGTTCATTAAAAAAAAGGGAAGTACATGGCCGAGTACATACAAAAAAGTGTAAGAATCTAGAGGTGTGAACTTGCATATATGAACCTAGACATGTAAGCTTGCATACCCGAGCTTGGAGATGTGAGTCAAGATATATGAACCTAGACATGTGAGTCTTGGCACGCGTGACGGTGTAGATGTGAGTTTAGAGGCGTGAACTTGGAGACATAAGCCTAGCAACAAAAAGAAACATTAATTTAAAAAAGAACTTGTCTAAAACCATTTTTAGACCTGATCTAGAAACATCAAGGATCTTTGATACTAACCTTATGTGGACTAATTGTTGGAAACGATAATACAATCAATTGTAGCACATCAAATCACACCTCAAACCCTGCAAGCTAGAGGTGTGATTTGATGCACTATAGTTAATTGTAGCGCATCAATTCACACAACTATAGTGCATCAAATCACAGCTAAACCCACCAAGTGCAAGAAGGGGTAGAGGAGAGAGAAGGATTGCACTCAAGTGGAGTACCACACACACTTATAATGGAGTGATCACATGCACTCATGGGAGTACCACCATAGCTAAGAGCTTGAAGCTCCAAGAAACTGTAAATCTTGATTAGTATGAGTTAATTATGTTTAGGGATTTAAATTCACTTATATACCTCATCCTCTTTTCACACACTTATTAGTGCCCATGTCCACACTTAGGCCTAGGCATGTCCATAAGCCCTTGCCCCTCATGTCCACAATTCCTTGGCACCATTATTTACATGTGTCCATGGCCCCTACATTACAAACCATCCCCTCGTACAATGAGTTCATCCTTGAAATTGAAGGGTGGTCATGCAAAAAGCCAAATTTAGCCCACAACATATGGAGTCGTAGACTAGGGAACGTACCCAATGATTCATGATGCCATATAATAAACCAAGTCATTGTCATGATCAAATGGGAAACCACGGGTGTCAATGCACAAATAACAACAACATCATAAGATCCTTGTAGCCTCATAGATCAAATGGAAAACTGCATGGACTGACTCAAAAATCCTGGATCAAAAAAATAGTGTGGCCATGAATCTGCAATCATCACACAAACTCCTGGGTCAACTGGAAGTCCCAACAACCAATGATCCATATACACACATGCATAACCACATGTATTGAAGGAAGCTCCATGCATAACCACATGTATTGAAGGAAGCTCCATGCAATGATTTGCATGGATGATCCAAATGACCGCTTGGATCAAAGGAAACTCCATGAAGGTCACCATCCAATGTCGGTGTCTCACAGTTTCATGAGAATCATAATAGCATGCATAATGATCAATAAAGTGGCCACCAAGAGTACTAAGATCAAAGGAAAAGCTTATACGCCCATCCTCTATCATCAAGTAACCATAACTGCGAACATGGCTTGTCTCATAATAATAAAAAACCGTGCATCCCAAATGACATGTGATGCATCCAAAAGCAAATGTCTCGGCTCCATAGACTATAGGGTCATAACTGCGAACATGGCTTGTCTCATAATAATAAAAAACCGTGCATCCCAAATGACATGTGATGCATCCAAAAGCAAATGTCTCGACTCCATAGACTATAGGGTCATAATGACATCCACAAATGCCAAATAAACATGCCTCATAGGCAAGATCATACACAATCATAAGTGAATCGATGCCCTCACCATATATATCATCTGCTAAATGATCCAAAGCATGGTCCACTACATCAATGTCTCTCTAGACAAGATCTACATGTGCATAACAACCATCATGAGTATGCATAATAATCACACATGTAGCATCCCAAGTGTATCCAGATGTGAATGTCTCATAGACTGAGCCTATATTGTTAAGAAAACATCCACTATGAACAAACAGAAATGCCTCATAGATATGATATTTGACCTCATAAGAGTATCTATGAGAAGCAGAACTAAATGCCTCCAAATATAAATCATGCCAAGATATAAGCAAGGCCAAAACCATCAACATGATAAACATCTTGCAAATCACCCAATGCACGGTCCTTATCACATAGAACCACATAAGCATGGTCCTTAGCATATAATTACTTAAAATGTACATCAAATGTGTCACATCATTAACATAAATGCATGAACTCCCACTTCTAATACTATCATCGAAATCCAAGACATCCTCCATAGAATCAGCACAAGTATGATCCACTAGTGTATAGGTGTAATCAGAACTCAAGATGAAATCCAGATCTTTGCATTGATGCGTGTATGATTTCTTCTCATCTTACTATCCAAAAATTACAACAAGTGTTTTGTCCATACATACATGTGTGTGTGTGTGTGTGTGTGTGTATACACATATACACATACATACATATATATATGTATATACGTGTGTGTGTGTATATATATATATATACATGTATGTATGTATGTATATGTGTGTGTGTATACATACATACATACATACATACATATATATATATATATATACATACATATATATATATATATACATATATATATGTATATATACATATATATATGTATATATACATATATATATGTATATACATACATATATAGATATATGATAGATATACGTATACACACATACATATATACACATATATACACATATATATACATATACATATATAGAGATACATATACACACATACATATATACACATATATATGTATATATGTATATATATATATACACGTTTAGGGCTTTATAATTCACTTATATACCTCATCACCTTTTCAAACTCACTTATTAGTGCCCATGCCCACACTTAGGCCTAGGCACATGTCCATAAGCCCTTGGCCCCATTCTTTACACATGTCCATGGCCCCTACATTACACTAAGCCTTCGATCCCAACACAAACAACTCAAAAGAGTGTTCCCCAGTTAAGAAGGCTAGACTCCTTTGGATCCACCTCAAGTGAGGAGCTTTGGGAGGAAATGAGCCGATGAAACACATACGTGACTAGAGGAACAAAGAAACCCCTGGGAACAGAATCTGCCCACAATGCTCCGAACTCTGGATTTACCAATAGGCTCTGTTAACATCGTCTTAAATTTTACGAAGAAGGCATTCAACTACCCTATTTATGGGTGCAACTTCAGTGAATGAGAACCGGAGCAAGCCTTGGAAACTCAAGGTTTGCTCCCACATGTAAGTTGCCATAGTGTTTCAACATTTGGTATTGATCCTGAGTTGGGATTATCCCAAGGTGTGATCATGACCGACAAGCAGTTATGGCAAATGGAACATGTCTCTTTCACTCCTCTCAGTAGTATGCACAAGCTCTAGTGCCTGCATATCAAAACTCCTTATCGTACAAGGTAAGGATAGACCACCACAATAGCCATATCCACCTTCTATACTACCACCCAAGCCAATTTCTCCAAGAACAATGCCACAGTACAACAATACTAGTGACCTTGCCCAACAAAGATAAAAAACCAAGAACAAGAGAGCTATGAATCATATGACTAACAAGACCTGTAATAGTATGACTCCTATGGGTATCCTCACGAGACTTTACCCATAGAATACACCCCTCTGTTCAAAGCCATGGTGTAACAAAGAGTGAGAGACTTCAACAATATGCTACGTCAGCCCCTGATGCAAAGGCCTATCGGTATTATGGAGTGCATGCACAAAGACCTTGCACCAAATCCCCCAAGTGCTCCAAGCACTGTGAATCTTGTGCCTAACCCCAATGTAATTCTTCATGGAGGCACATGCTATAAGTACGGATTTGACCATGCTTGCAAGGATTGTTCCAACAAAGTGACAATCGCCCTCGTGGTATAAGCATTTGCTAACACTTTGGCAAGCCTTAACTTCTTAAGCATATGAGGACTTATCTACATAGTCCCCCTTAATGCCATTACAAGGCTCCAAGCCAAGATGAAGGTGGCATCCAAAGGAACATCCAAGGCTCCCACTAAGCAGAAATCCTAGGCTTCAATTTTCAAACATGTAGCCAAAGGCCTAGAAGCGCAAGTCCCAAAGGCTTGTGCCTCTAGGTATTTGGTCGCATCTAAAGAAACATCCAAGGCTGCCAAATAAGCAAAAAGCCTAGAATTCAGCTTCGAAGTAGGCAGCCAAAGCTAGAGGCACAAGCCCCAAAGGCTATAGTAGCCCCTAAAAAGACAAATGCGCCAGAGTGAGAGATCTAGAAGAAGAAGACCTCGAGGAGCACACACAAATGAAATACAAAATGAGTTGTCCAAGGGCAGTGGTGGTGTGAGCATTGAAAGTGGTTCAGATGAGAGCTTCGAAGTCGCATTCTTTGCGAAGATAGCCAATGATCTCATGCTCAAACCCACTCATCCCAAAGAAAAAAAACCCATAAATTATGAAAACCTTCCAAAGAGACTCAAGGAGTGTCCCAACCCCGTGTTAGAGAAAGAGAGAATGAAGTAAGCCCAAGGGCTTGTGAGGAAGGTATAGACTAAACTAGAGAAAGTGGTCAAGTATGAACCACTAACCCCTCCTGAGCATGTTCCAAATCCTATCCTAGAGCCAATCATAAA